>NC_132915.1:74985780-75293947 GCF_047675955.1 Chlorocebus sabaeus | reverse complement strand
CCTCACTACAATTGCACCTCCCAGGTTCAAGCGATTCTCATGTCTCAGCCTTCTGAGTAGCTGGGATTACAGGCATGCAACACCATGCCCAGCTAATTTTTGTGTTTTTGGTAGAGACGGGGTTCCGCCACGTTGGCCAGGCTAGTCTTGAACTCCTGACCTCGAGCAATCCACCTGCCTCAGCCTCCCAAAGTGCTGGGATTACAGGCATAAGCCACTTTATCTGGCCTTTGGCTATTAATCTGTCATCTATACATTATTGTATCATTAATTCCCCAGCATCTAGTAAACTTTCTGTCATCCAGAGGTGCCCAAACACATGATGAATAAACCAAATTTATGTAATCTGTTTCTACTATTGCTGTTTTCTCCAGCTATTTCTAAAAGCACTGTAAGCATACTGGCTAGCTATTCCCCATACTGCCACCGTGGTTGGCATTTCACCAACAGAGAATTATGAATTTGGATAAAATACAACTCTTTCTAGGCATTTGTTTTTAAAATTCAAAAGCTTTTAGGAATGGTAATCATCTGGTTATTATGTGTCACTAATGCTTCACTGAAAATTAGTTTACAATTGCTTTTCTCTAAAACAGGTGCTGCTTTTAGCTGTAGAAGGCCCCTGGATACCCAAGAAAGATGGGCCAAAGGAAGAGGTTCTAGAAGTTCAAAGAAATACCTCCTAAGTCAAGTGCCAAGCACAGTAATAGATGTTTAATGTGTATTATCTTGTTTAACTCTTACAATTTCTTGAGGGGAGTATGACTATTCCCATTTCACTCATGAAGAAACTTGGTTTACAGAGAGGTTAAGAGGTTTGCAAGAGGTGACAAATAGAAAGTAATATGGAATTCACCCCAGACTTATCTCAAAGTTCATGTCCTTCCGTCCCAGTAGGATGCTCCTAGAAGGACACCAAAAGAGATGTGAAGGATGCTGAGGGGTACTTGCCTGCCTCATAGTTTTGCCTGGTGCTGGTCTTTTGCCATTCAAAAAAGTCACCAAAAACATAGTCCCTACAAGACTATGAGTTTAAGGACAGAGACTAGGTCTTACTCACCTTTGGAAACTTGGTATCTAATACAATGATGTGTGGAACGGGGTGATGCCCCAAGTCTTTTTATTAAAACAAATTTATTCTTATTCTCAGATCCTTTCAGTTTGTTTACCTAATACTATATAGCTCTGGTATTTACAAGATTTGCCTTCTTTCTATCAAATGTTCTTCTCTTTTACTTTCCAGCTGGCTTGGTTCAGACAAAAGTGATAACATACTTAGACTGTGATGTACTAAAATAAGTAAAACATAAGGATTTTTAAACACAGCATGCAGTTTTCAGATGGTATAGGTTCAGCACTGCATTTTAGATTAGTGAGATATTAGATGATGACCTTGTTAGAAGCCATTTCTGTCCATCTCTAAAATCTTCTCCCCTAATACTATTCTTTGTCTTCCAGTGAATACCCCTAGGACATTGTAAGATGCATGTGTGTACCAAAAACTGAAAAAACGAAGATAACCAGGAACAGGCAGTCCTCAACAAAGTGGCATCAGAGGTCAGAGGCAGGGAAGGATGTGCAGGATGAGCTGAGCTGCCCCCACCTGACATTCTGCCCCCATTACACAGGAGCAGAGCCCTCTCTCTCATAACCAGGCTTTCTGGCTATCCTGTCATAATATGTTTTAATCTTGAAAGCATGATTCTATATTCAAAATATATATTTAAAACAGACTTTACCAGTTGGATAGATAAGAGTATAAAGCTTTTCTCATTTTTATATGGATAAATTTTCTCCTAAGACTATTCGAAGGATCCCCTTTTCTTTACTGCCACAGCCTCCCCAATATTCTCAACTTATATGAATGTAATCTCCGTAGCTGTTGGTTTAAGGCCATAATTTGTAGGTCTCTCTTACTATTTTTTAAAATAGTCCCTTTAGTTTTATGTCTACAGGCTTTAAATTTTGATTTTCAATAGCAACTTGACAAGATTAATGAGCTGAAAATATATTTAACTGCTACATCTTTTTTCTACTTTCAACAGAAAATTTCAAATTCAAGTTAATAAAACCCAAGTTACACCCATAAGTAATCCAAAAGAAAGCAGACATGAGTGTCAAAATTTTTTATACAACAGCTTCCTATAATATATTGAGATGCAATTAAAGTGGCCTCAAGTACATTTTCCTGGAGAAGTTGACTCATGTTACACACAGTTGGCAATATACACTAAGGTTGTGATTTGACCAACATTCCAAAGTGTGTAAGAGTGTGTGTGTGTGCGCACAAATGAATATACAAAACTATACATACACACATATACATATACCTAATTCTGAGCATATATTTTACAATGCTTGATAATGCATTTCCTTTCAAAAAATCTATTTATAATTTTAAATATTGCTTTACTTGTAACTACTTTGAGATCCTTCCAAAGAACATTTCTTGTTTCATCTTTGTATCCATTATACACAGTAGGTACTTAATAATAAATGTTTGTTGAATAAGACCTTGGATAAGATATAGCAAACAACCTAATACAGAGAATGTTACCTAAAAAATATAACCTGAAACTATGGGGAATAATCACTGGCATACTTCTAAATCCACAAAGTAAATTTACAACAATACCAATAAATATTACTAGGATCAATTAAAAAAACTCTTTGGAGATTGTGAGAGTTGGTTTCTAAGTTTGTTGCAGATTTTACAGCAATTCAGTGGTTTTGTGCACTTAAAAATTATGGCATGAAAATAAAAACAAAAAAAGCAAGCCCCTAAAATAAATTTAAAATACCTCAGAACAAGAAAAGTTGGCTGCCTATCTGTTGTTTTTAAATATTAAATATATAATGTCATTTCTATTCCTACTTTAAAATTTTTGTTATAAAAGTATTGGACCTGGCCAACAGGTATCAAATGACTATTTTCTCAGAATAACATATATTGTTTAAAATTTACCTACAAAAACAACAGTCACAAGTTAACAACTTTGCAATAAAATTTACCTCGCTGGAACTGGTAGTTTGGGGCAGAGAACAGAAGATTTTGAAGATGTAGTGTATTCAGAAGGCTTTAGGTTGTAGCTACATAGTGCTGAACCTGTTCAAAGAAAAATTATATGTTAGCTGGCAGAAGAGTCAGAAAAAATTCTTTCACTATCCATTTTAATTTTGTATCATTCAACATATGCAACTTTCCAAACATTATAGAATTCATAGAAATCTGATTTGATGTATAAGTCCTCAACCATTTAAAATTGATTCTTCTCTAAAATTACTATTAATGTAATTCATGTACAAATTTTAATTAATATTAAAGGTAATAGTAAGTACTAGAACTACCTTTATTGAGTGTCAGGTTCTCTGCAAGATGACATTTATGTATTATACAATTTACTATAACTCTATAAGGCAGGTATTATTAAGCCTACTTTAGAGAGAAGGAAATAGAGGCTAAGAGATAAGGTAAATAACTTGCCTAAGAACATAGAACTAGTAGGAGTAGAGCTGGGATTAAACACCACGTCTCTTGACTACAAAGCCTGTGCTCAATTACATATTATGCCTGTTTTTCCTACGCCTACCATTACTAAATGTTTACAATTACTGCATTTAACTCATGTAAATTTGGATAATACATTACTTATTTAAAAAGCAGGAAACATTCCTAACTGTAAATAAACAGAACAAATTGATAAAACTGATAAACTGATAAAAGTGATTCCTAGTTTTCAGAGTTTAAGACAGCTTAAATTCAACTGTAGATTGGTTATGCAAAAAAAATTAATTTTTCTGATTATATGGCCAACACATACCGAATATACGTAACATGTATACTATGTAAAATTTACATAATACATTAATGTATTATATAATTTACTATAACTCTATAAAGCTGGTATATACATTAATTTCCTTAGTATAGAAAATTGAGATGGATAAAGTCTACTAAATCCAACGTAAGTCTTATTTTCCTGATCCGCTAATTTTAAAATACAGCAACTAGAATACTGGAAGGTTCACTGTATAATATATTGTTAAGTGAGGAGACCCAGGCTCCAGTTCTAATTTTGCTGCATTTCATCACATAAACGGTTTATATTTTATTAACTGCTGTTCCCACCAGATTACTAATTTGATCAAATACTTTATTATGAAATAAACAGAATAGCTTTGCATCTGTATTATGATGATACTGAACTTTTATATTATACCACCATAGAAAAAGCTTAAAATATAATGTGAACAGCAGACTGCAACACTGAGTTAATTATGGAAAAGGCATGTGAGCATAGGAGAAGGAACTGGAAGGGAATATAGAAAAAAGGATATAGCTTGATTTAATGGGACAACAAAATTGGGAACAAATTTATTTCATTTATATCTTGTCCTATCAATCAAAATAATTTTTAGAAAGGCACAAACCAACATTTAATTTAGCAATGCTGCCCCAAACCAGCAAAAAATCCAAGTGATTAAATATGTGAGCCTTAATAGCATACTGATATGAGTGCATGTAGCATATATTTTATATAAAGATAACCTGAGTAATCTGACAATGCAAAATATTTTTAAAGCGATAATTATGAGTTACATGGCACTGTTCTTCAAGTTTTTTAAGCTTAAAGTAAGCTCAATAAGAAACTAAGTTTTAAAAATTGGGCTTGACTATTCTTTTGCATTTTAATGATCTATTTTTTAAAAAGCTAAGGATGAATATTAAATATTTAACTCTTCTAAGAGCATTGTCTTTCACACTTGAATATAATGCCACTAGATTACATTTATAGTAATTTTGCAGAAAACGTAATAATGGCAAGGAAACATTTTAGATTAATCCTGAAATAGCTAGGAGTCCTAGTATAGAATTGCTTAGGGAAAACAGCAACTGTGCCAGTAAGTGTGGAGCACCCGATGTGATCATCAACTTCCTGATCTGAATTGTCAACTTATTTCTTTCAGAGTCCAAGATGGAATCGATTTGCACAAAATAAAAGGCCCTAACTAAAGCACTTTGTGTCAGTGCTGCCAAATACACTGCTTCATCTGAATTCAGTTAGCATAATCTCTATCCCCACCCTTTCTTCATTTAAAAAAGGAGGTCAGCAGGTGCAATGGAGTTCAATTTTATAAATACTTTCCCAGGATAATACTCAATGAAAGGATAATAGCCTTATCTCTGACGGTATTCTGGGACACAGGCCAGTACTAAATAGATCCTGTACTAAATAGATTAAAGGAAAAAGATCTTTACAATGTGTTAGTAGTAATAATCATAAGAAACCTTATACTGCTTCCTGCTCAAAGGGTTGATGAACAGAGAAGCCTCAATGAAGAACATTAAAACAATTCAGTAATGGCAAACATTTTACAACTGTTTTTCTTTACATGTTCATTAGCCAAGCATTTTCAGTGAACATTCTGAAGGTAGTATTTTTTTTTTTTTTTACAGTGAACGTATAAAAAATACTTAGCACAAGAAGTTTGGATCTAACCAGTAGGACAAAGTTTTCCTTCTAATGCAAAAGCAGGTAAAAATTATACATGAGTAATGAAAAGTAGAAAACTAAGAACAAAAGCTTATCTAAAGCACACCAGAGGCAATCCATGCAACTCAGCCGATGTTATTCAAAGACTATCAAAATGAGTGATCTTAGGAACCTAACTTTAGTGTATAAACATTTATCATGGCAAACGGTTACTATGGCCCCCAGAATGTTTAACTACTATAATTTTTCAAATGCTGTATAATAGTCAATTATTTAGTCTGAATTTATTATTCTTTAGCTCAATATCAGTTATATCAACTCCCCTAAGAGGTACGTTTCCATCAGAACACTCCAAATATTACAGATGAAAAAAAAAGTAATACTTCCAAGGCCTTCAATGCAATCACTGGCATATTTACAAGTGGAATTCTTTGCCCCTAAGCTGCCATGCTTCCTTTAATGCCATTCCTAATACTCATAATTGGGTAAGTATTCAATAAACTCTTGGGCCAAAAAACATACATTTACAGACACCTCAAGAAAAACATCTTTGGAGAAAAATTAGTTCCACCATGTACCTTCTGACTTTATATTTTCTGTCCTGGTTAATGGTTCCACCATCTGTGAAACACACAAGTTATCCGACATCTTTTTTATCTACTGTTTTCCTATACCATTCAAGAGATACCACATCCTGAGCATTGGAACTTCCTATGTTATCTCAGACCTTCATGATCTACTGTGTCAGTTAAAATACTGTAAAGTGTTTCTCATCTCCATTCTGCGTATAACCATCAGAATGATCTTTGTACAATGCAGATTAGTCATATCACACCCCTATCCTCAGGATGAAGTCCAAATATCCTGGATTCAAAGTCCTCCTAAAGCAGGTCTCTACCTAAAACTCCAGACTCATCTCAACATAATAAACTACATACAATGAATGCTTGCTGTTTAACAAGCTTCCAGGTTTTCACACACACCACTCCCTCTGCTTGCGCTGTCCTTTCCCAGCTAGCACCTGAGTGTTAACGTCTGAGCAGAATTTCTACACACTACTCAAACTTCATCTCTTCTGTCAAGCCTTCTCTGACCCACCCAACAAAGCTATTTACTGCTTAGCTCTATGATAAAACAGGGCATATTCTTTTGTAACTTTTTGTTTGTATATCATCTCTATTTTTACAATGCAAACTCTTTGAGAACTCAAACCTTATGCCTTTGAAATGTTTGGAACCTATATTTCCTGGTATATAGACGTCATCTAAAAGCCTTCTGTTGAATAAAACAGGTATCCTGAGTGGAGAAAAAATGAAATAACTGTTTTTAATCTCTTATGTTTTGGTATTATATGTTATATACAGTGTTCGGATGCGTTTCACCATTTGCTACAAATATACGATCTAAAACAACATTCCTCAATCTTGGTATTATGACATTTTGTGCTGGACAATTCTTGGTTGTAGGGGGCTGTCCTGTGCATTGCAAGATGTTGAGCAACATCCCTGGCCTCTATCCACAAGATTCCAGTAGCCTCCTCCTAAGCTCTCACCCAGTGTGACAGCCAAAAATGTCTCCAGACATTGCCAGTTTTCTTTGAGGAGGCAAAAGCCTCCTCAAAGTTGTGAACCAATAGTTTAAAACATCACATTATTTGAAAATAAGATACAAAACAAAGAGTTTCTATGCTGGGGGCTAATTTTTCTTGCTTTAAAATTTTGTTTAATTTACCACCACAATGATATTTATAGGATAGATTAAAATTAAGGAAAAATATTCCTTAAAACATGATTTAAATATTTGCAACTAATAGAAAAGAAAGTCTCTCAATGCAGAACAGTTTTTACTACGAAAGATTTCCATTGCCTTGTGATGTCTAATGAATTTAACCTCCTTTTCACTAATTAAGAAACACTATTTATATGCTGGGAGAATGGAAGATAATTTTCCAATTTTAATTCCTAGTAACCCATGAAAAGTATGGACATATTTGTAATTCCCAAGAAGCATTCACCTACAGAAATTAGCCAGGTAAGAATGTGGCATCATCTGTCAACCACTGTTGGCACATACTAGGCATACATAATAAATATTTGCTAAGTGAATTAATTTTGAACATCTATGTACGAGACTCCTACTAGGTGTTGTGGAGGATAAGGAGAATTCTGACTCAACTATACTGCAAACTCCTTCAATGTGGGGACTGTACTTTGTATCTCTGATGCATGCTTAATGGGTACTAAGTATTTGTTGAATGAAAGAATTAGTTTAAACTGCAGTATCAAATATAAGGATTTTCCTTCTTTTTAAACAACCAAGCATCCTTGCTGATCTCTGACTTGGAGGCAATTAATTCAGTTGCTAGAGTTGATCATTTCATTCATTTACAAATGATATCAAGTCAAATCTTTTACTGTGCCAAAAAGAAAACATAATTACTCTGGGGTTTAAGTTTTATTGATACTGACTGGCAAGAAAAAGGGTAATATACTGATCATCTATTGATACTGACTCTAAACTAATAACCAGATAACAATAATCAAAAAGACTTATTAGTATTCACAATTAGCATTACCTGAATGGACCACATAATCTGTTAAAGTTTTTAATGGCTAAACAGTAATCATTAAGAAAACACCAAGCTTCATGGCTCTACTCAAAATGTGAACACGGTCTCAGGGCAGGTTATAAAGCTCTCAAATTTTTTTCAAAATATTGTACATTGAAGAAGCACTAGTAAATGGGAGTGCTTTTTCCACATACTATAAATGGGAGGCAAACAAAAGGAAAATAAGATTTCTGCCAGACTTTACTACTGTGTTAGGGAAGATAAAATACGTATTATAAAACAGTTTGAGAAGAATAATGGAAAAGGTAATAAAAATTCCATGTGAACTATTAGCACTGAGAACCTATAGTCAACTCCTAACTTACTCACAGGTTATGTTCATTTCTATTTATTTATGTATTTATGTATTTATTTTTTTAGAGACAGGGATCTTGCTATGTTGCCCAGGCTGGCCTTGAACTCCTGAACTCAAGTGATCCTCCTGCCTTGGCCTCTCAGTAGGCTGGAAATACAGGCATGTATCACCTCACTCGGAAGATTGTGCTCATTTCTAAACTGCCATTTAGAATTTAGACAGCAAGTGCAAAAATCAAAACAATATGCAAAGCATCTGGTGCAGTCCATAGCATACAATAGCTACCAATAAATGGTATGTTGAAACAAAACCCAGGGCTTAAGTCTGGTGTTTCTATTCCGATTCAGATGCCCATGCCGTACAATGGGGACAGTGGAGTGAAGTGAAGGGTCGTCTATGGACCAGAGATGCTGGGTCAGAATTAGAGGTGGGAGAGAGAAAGGAGAAGAACTGTCTGAGCAGGCATTGTCTTCCCCCTTCCCTTCACCACCTGTCTTGCAAGATGCATTGGTATCTTCACCACCTGTCTTGGTATGGCTGGGTTGAGATGAAAGCTGAAGGAGGGAGATTCTTCTCTCCCACTGTAATATACATAGTTCCCTCTGACCCATGGGAATACACTCCAAGACCCCTCGGTGGATGCCCGAAGCTGTGGATAGTACCAAACCCTCTATATACTACGTCTCTGCGGTCTGGTAACCGATAGGGCTACTAAGAGACTAAGTGGTGGGTAGCATACACAGTGTGGATATGCTGGACAAAGGGATGATTCGTGTCTAGGTGGGATGGGGCAGGTCCATGCAAGATTTCATCATGCTACTAAGCAAAGTGCACAATGTAAAACTTATGAATTGTTTATTTTTGGAATTTTCCATTAAATATTTTCAGACTGCAATTGACCATGGGTAACTGAAATCGAACAGTAAAACTACTGATAAGGGAGAACTACTGTAGCGTTATTTGAATTTTCAAAAATAATGGTAATAAGGAGGAAAGTAGCCTGTTCATCAGACTGAAGAGAGGGAAAGTGAAAGTAAGATGGAATTCATGCCCTGCTGAAAATCCAAGAACTCAGATAACAGCATTCACCAGATGGTTTCAGTTTTCTCTGTAGGGCATAAGTTTAGGAAAGAGGACAAACAAGAGGGCTTGAGAGAAGAGATATGAATAATCACTTGGATAGCATTATAAGGGAGATAAATGAGTTACTTAGAGATGAATAAAAAGAACTGATTTCACAGAAATACTAGTTAGATTGGAGAACAATTTACCTGCTGGTGTCAACTCACACAGATAACAGAATTGAGGATAAAGTTTTCTGTGAGAATGAGAAATAATATTAAGTGGCAATAGAGGAGAACAGGGAATCCAGCCCATTATTTTTTCAAAAAACATTTATGGATATCTACTTATCTACTATGGGAGCCTCTATATTAGGGCCTGGATATTCCCAGATGAAAAGAGCATGAGCTTGCCCCTAGGAAATTCATACACAACTGCAAGAAGTTTGATACTGAGTCCTTATGGTATTTGGCAACTTCAATTCTTTAAAGGCAATTTTTAAACTGTTTTCTTCTCTAGCATTATATATTTATAATACTTGTGTTATATGAATTATGAACCATAAAAACAAATGCACATTTGTACCCCTACCACCCAACTCATGTACTAGCATTCACAGTTCTTTTATTATTATTATTTTTATTTTTATTTATTTTTTTGAGACAAAGTTTCGCTCTTGTTGCCCAGGTTGGAATGCAGTGGAATGATCTCAGCTCACTGCAACCTTCACCTCCCAGGTTCAAGCAATTCTCCTGTCTCAGCCTCCCGAGTAGCTGGGATTACAGGCACCTGCCACCACACCTGGCTAATTTTTGTGTTTTTAGTAGAGATGAAGTTTCACCATGTTGGCCAGGCTGGTCTCAAACTCCTGACCTCAGGTGATCCATCCACCTCGGCCACCCAAAGTGCTGGGATTATAGGTGTGAGCCATGCGCCCGGCCAGCACTCACATTTTTATATTTGTCTGCCTGCCTTTCAAAGCTCTTTGTAATATGACAGCTTCTCCACAACACCAATCTAATTTCCAGCTATTTCTTCCAAACTCTCTATTGTAGTAATACTTGACAGGGGCATTCCACTGCCAAGTGCCCAAGAAAATATCTTCTTTTTCTTGTTTAAAAGAAACAAAGATTTGAGGAAATAATTTATTTGCCTATTAAATACATTTCTTACAACCACCACCATAGGAACCAAGAGCTTCTTCCCCTTTAATTTCTAGAGGTAATAAAATTTCATGTGAATGGATGGTTGTAAGTGCTAAAAAGTACCTTCAAATGTTGTCATGGAAACTTAAAATTCTTTGAAAAGGATTTATATTATCTTCTCATTCTAGTAAGAAACATGTTATATTGCCTTGCATATTAAAATAAGGTATAAAATTAGCACTTAAACTGTTACTACTACCTCAAACAGGACTCCTCTTTCATGAACTTAATAAAAATTATGATAAAATAAAGACAACATAAAATTACTATCGTAATCATTTGTACATGTACAGTTCAGTGACATTAAGTACATTCAAACTGTTGTGCAAGAATCACCACCATCCATCTCCAGAACTCTCTTCATCTCACAAAACTAAAACTCTTCACGCATCAGACAATATCCCCATTGCACTCTCCCTGCCACCCTGGCAACTATCATTCTGCTTTCTGTCTATATAAATTTGACTACTCCAGGGTGGAATCATACAGTATTTGTCCTTCTGTGACTGGCTTACTTCACCTCGCATAATGTCCTCAAGGGTCATCCACGTTACAGCATGTGTCAGAATTTGTTTTCCTATTTCTTATTGCGGTAAAAAAATGCATAACATATAACTGACTGTCTTAACCATTTTTAAGTGTACAGTACAGCACTATTAACTATATGCATATTGTGGTGCAACAGATTTTTAGAACTTTTTCATCTTGTAAATCTGAAACCCTGCTCATTGAACCACAACTCCCTTTCTCCCCCTCCTTCAGCTCCTGGCAACCACACTTCTACTTTTTGTTTCATGTAAGTGGAATTATGCAGTCTTTTTCTTTTATGACTGACTTATTTGACTTAGCATAGTGTCCTCAATTTTCATGCAAGTTGAAGCATATGACGTTTCTTTCCTCCTTTTTTAAGGCTAAAATAATCTTCCATTGTATGTATACACCACATTTTCTTTGTTTTTGTTTGTTTTTGAGACAGGGTCTCACTCTGTCACCCAGGCTAGACTGCAGTGGCATGATCTCGGCTCACTGCAACCTCCTGGGCTCAAGAGATCCTCCCGCCTCAGCCTCCTGAGTAGCTGGGACTACAAATGCGTGCCACCATGCCTGGGTAATTTCATTTTTTGTAGAGATGAGATCTCACTACGTTGCACAGGCTGGTCTTGAACTCCTGAACTCAAGTGCTCTTCCTGCCTCAGCTTCCCAAAGTTCTGGGACTACAGGTGTGAGCCACCATGACTGGTAGTTCACCATATTTTCTCCAACCATTTATTGGTCTACAGACATGAGGTTGCTTCCACCTCTTGGCTATTGTGAATAATGCTACAACGAACATGATTGTGCAAATATCTCTTCAGGATCCTCTTTTCAATTCTTTTGGATATATTCTCAGAAGTGGGACTGCTGTATCATATGCTAATTTTAATTTTTTGAGGAACCTACATACTATTTTCCATAGCAGCTGCACTGTTTTACTTTCCCATCAATGGTACACAAAGGTTCCAATTCTCTACATCCTCATGAACACTTGTGTGATTTTAGGTGTGTTTTTTTATAGTAGCTCTTCAGATAGTCTAGATATTAACTCCTTACCAGATATCTGATTTACAAGTATCTTCTATGGGTTGACTTTTCCCTTCTGTTGATTTTTGTCCCTTGATGTACAGTTTTCAATTGTGACGTAATCCAATTTATGTATTTTTTTCTTTTGTTGCCTGTGCTTTTGGTGCAATTTGGTGCCATTCAATAAACTATCGCCAAATGCATTGCCATGCAGCTTTCCCCTACATTTTCTTCTAAGAGTTTCTGCAGTTTTAGCTCTTACATTTAGGCTCTTTCATGGACTTTACACTATCCCCTCTTACTGACTTGAAAATTTCCCACTTAAGTTTGAATTATATATTAAAGCTATTCCTCTCTGAAATTAACGATTGAGGTTTATATATTTGAGGCTACAGGGTCTGTGTATTTTCTAACAGAAATATACTGTAACAACATGCAGACACAGATTCTAATAAAAATTACTTGCTACTCTTGAATCAACTTGCACCTCAAACGATAGAAAAGATAACTGAATGGCCAGGTGTGTGGCTCATACCTGTAATCCCAGTACTTTGAGAGGCCGAGGAGGGAGGATTACTTAAGGCTAGGAGTTTGACACCAGCCTGGATAACATGGTGATACCTCATTGCCACATAAAGTAAAAAAATTATCTGGGCATGGTGACACATGCCTATAGTACCAGTTGCTCAGGAGGCTGAAGCAGGAGAACCACTTGAGCCCAGAAGTACAAGGCTGCAGTAAACCATGACTGTGCCACTGGCCTACAGACCAGACTACTGCACTTTACTCTGTCTTTTAAGCAAGAAGAAAAAGAAAAAAAACCAGGTAACTTACAAAGACAAAAGAAGGAAAAATAATGCAAAAAGCAGAGACATAGTTCTCTCAGTGACAAGGGTAATATTGGAATTAAATCTTACCAGGTCTAGTTTTAAGTTACCAATTCAAACAACAGCATAGGTTCTTTTGAGAAATTCAGAAATTTCAAGTTAGGGTTGCTACTCAAATAAGGTATTTAGGCCCCTATACCAAAGGCTCTCTCTCTGATATAATTTTATAGCTTTTCTATTTGCCTGTTAAAATTTTGTCTTCTCTATCCTCCATCGTTGTACCACTTGATGCTGTCATTTTTTATGGCTACCTTATTGACTTATTATTCATACAGCTGGCACAAAACCCCAATGGTACCTTTGTAGCTAGGCACCAATTTAAGAAGTCTGTTTTCTGAAATAATGTTTATTCATTAACAAATCTTGAGCAGCTACTTTGTGCAAGACACAGTGAGAAATACAAAGCTGTAAAACCCACCAGGAGGGTCTTCTTAACTAAACCTGAACAGGCCACAGTGAGTATTATATTCACTTAGAAGGATACCAGCCTGGAAACAAAGCATACCAGCAGGGGAGCATGGGGCATTTCTCCTCCAGGGAACATCTCAGCAGGCCACCCAGCTAACAGGAACCTAGCTCTCTTCTAGCCCTCCAGATGACAACTCAGGTTCAAGGGACCAAGACTCGCAACCAGTGGGTTTGAGAAGACATGTTGGAAGATAGTTCGAGACTAGATCATAGCTTCGAATGATAGCATAAGAGATATAGACTTTTATTTTTTACTATGGATGCTTTCTGAGCAAGGGGTTAGCACTGATTGAAGCTCTAGGAATATTAACATGGCAGCAGTATGTAAGAGAGCTAAAACTAGAGAGAAATTGGAGGCAGAAAGACTATTACATTCCATTAGTGGAATAATATTAATAATTATAATGATAATAGCAGCAGCCAATAATTTTTCCTAGCAACTTAATATTTGCCAGATACTGTTCTAAGCATTGTTCATGTATCAAGTCCTCATAACAATCCTATGAAGTATATTAGGTATGAATATTGTCCCTATTTCATAGATGTGGAAACGGAGGCAAGAAGTCAAGTACTTTGCCCAGGGTCTCACAGCCAGTGAGTGGTAGGAGCAACATTTGAACCCAAACAATCGGACTCCTGAGCGTATACTTTTAACCACTCAACCACATCACTTGTCAGAGTATACTCACATTGTCTAAAATTCTAAAAGTATCTAAAAGTATCCGGAGCGTATACTTTTAACCACTCAACCACATCACTTGTCAGAGTATACTCACATTGTCTAAAATTCTGGAAAAACCCTTGAGGAAGGGCTCACCTCTCCCTAAAAAACCTTATAATGATGAGGCTGGTAGTTCTGGTAAGAGGCTCAGCAACAACACATGTGGGGATACCATATGGAAATAAAAAATGAGATCGTGAAGAGTGGTTGACACTTCTTTATTCAAGTGCCTGCCAAGTGTTCAGTATTCTTCATACATCATCTTAATCTTCATAACAACGTATGAGGGAGTATTATTTTTAATCCACATTTTTTCAGATGAGGAAACCTAGGCTCAGAGAACTTTTACCCTTTAGCCTTATTACAGAGGCAGTCAGTGACAGTCAGCACTGGAATCCAGACCCAAATCAACCCATGTTGTCCTATGCTGAGGGCATGGAACAACGGAACAGGGATACTGCCAGCCTGGAAGGCTGCAGTCCTCCTGCCTTCAGAAGGCTAGCATCCCCAACAGGAAGACACTGGAGCCATGCTAGTATGTGCAGAGTTATGGTTCCAGGCTGTCTGTCCACCCAGCCAGAAGTTGTACCCACTGGGTACTTGGGTTGGTCCTTGTTCCAAGGAACCAGCACCAGCCTGTGGATCTGGGCAGGACCAAGGCAGCTCTGAGGATTCCTACACACAAAATACAAGCATGAAACCTCAAAGAAATTCAAAAACAGGGGCCTCTACAAAGGGTAGTTAAAAAAACGATTCTCAGAAAAGAATTGAGGCAAGCCATGTGGACCTGAGGATGGTACCCACAGATAAAATGCCTCAGAGAACAGAGCTAGATTTCAGGAAACTATGTTAGTTTTCTCAGCTAATTCCCCTATGTTTAGCCTCAAAGTTTCTCACAATTATTTTTAGAAAAAGAGATATGACAGAACATTAAATTTAAAAAGCAGAACACAAAACTATATACACACCGACTCATTGAAAAAGTACTGATGCTGGAATTTTAATTTCTACTTCTTATTTTTTCTGAACTTTTCGAATTTCCTATAATATGCATATGTTACATTGCTAACCAGGGTTACACACACACACACACACACACACGTATATATATTATTTCAATATATAAAATTTGTTTCAATTTATATAAATGTGAATTGAAATACTTTTAACCAATCCTTGGGAAGGGGGAAGAAGAAATAAATTTTACCTAGAGTGGTTTAGTAATTTCCAAACACTCAACAGACTACATCAAAGTCACCTGAGATATTTATTTAAAAAATACTAACTTCCAGAGCGCAAAGACCCACTCAGTCAGAATTTTGCTGGGTGGGGCCCAGGAATCTGGAGTTTAACAAGCTCCCTGGGTGACTATAATATTTTTTAGCAAGGAAGTCCAAAATTACTTCAATTATCTAAGGTTCCTTGATAATTTATTTAACACTAGGGCAAATTTATATTTAACAAAGAGAACAAGGTGATAGGACATAGATTTGGACGGCCTAATGTCTCACCATTCATCTCTGCAAACTTCTGAACATCACTCAGAGTTTTCAGTTCTTGCCTTGGACATGCTGCTACACACAGTGCTACAGACTTAATCTTCCGGTTTATCAAGTCCAGGTTGCATGGATCCAAAAAGAATACATACCTAAAGCATGGAGAAAAAACTGAGATATTATTTCACAAAACACATTGTGGGTCACC
The DNA here is from genome assembly GCF_047675955.1 of Chlorocebus sabaeus. NCBI lineage: Eukaryota > Metazoa > Chordata > Mammalia > Primates > Cercopithecidae > Chlorocebus > Chlorocebus sabaeus. Next base: position 75,277,921 of record NC_132915.1, on the reverse strand, counting down.
GCATATTTGACTAAGCCTAGAGCAAAGAACATCTATTCCACATTCCTCCACGATAAAAATCTCATCATAAATACATTTTTAAAAAATTGCTTATAAACAGACTAACAGTGGGAATAGGGGAATTGTAGGATTCATAATTATCATGATCTATTTTTCTAATATTTAAATTGTACACATGCATATTTTATAATCAGAAATCATCTATTTCAGTTTTCTTCAAATCATTAATTTTTTATTTTGTCAAACTTGTACCAAAAAAATTATTGGAATATCATAATACTGCTATATAATATAGCATGAATTGCAGTTTATATATAAACTGTAAACTTTAGTTAATAAATATAATTCATTCATTATATATAATTCATATAAACAGAATTACATAATTCCAAAAATGAATATATATTATAGATATCAATGAATATATACAACTGAATATATAAAGTTAAATGGAGACTAGAGGGAAATACACCAACATTTCAACTACAGTCATCTCTGGGTATTAAAATAAAGTGATTTTTAATTTATTTTACCTTTCATAATCCGCATTTTCTAGAAAGAATGCCAATTACTTTTGAGCTGATATAACTGCAGTAAATATTATTTATTAATAGTTAAATACTGTCCATTACAGATAGACAAAATAATCCCCAGATCTGAAATTATACCCTTTAAGTTCTGTATACTTGTATTTTAGGAGAGGGAAGATTAATTAGAAAGCATACTGAAGCATGTATTTTTAATGTTATAAAGTAGATGAGATGATAAAGATTGTAGATGTTAACACTTGCTCAAAGAGAAAATAAGGGCTAAACATTCTCAACTGAGATAAGCTAAGTGCAATAATACGGATCAAGGAAGGGAATACAAGAAGTAATGCTTCCACCTAAAATGAATCTCCAGCCAGGGTTCAATTCCACTGAGTTCATAAGAAGTTTTATAAAATCATGCATCTGTCAATAGCCTTTCACACGGTTAAACTCTGTTGCTATGCAAAATGTGGTTTCAAATCTGGAACAGGAAATATAACCAAATATAAAAATTAGGAGAACAAACTGAAAAGCAGAAAAGGTAAAGTCAATACATATGCTAAAATGGAAACTTTTATATGAAGGGGAAAAAAAAGTAAGTAGGAAAAAAAAGGGGGGCAACTACAGAGGCCTTTGCAGATCAAGTAATTTTGCACACTTCAGCACAGCAACAGGTCTGGGAACCCGGCATGAAGGTCAGGTATAACTTACCAAACTGAAAGAAAACAACAACAAAAAAACGTGTGTGTGACCCTATCAGTGACTCCAAACCAGTGACTCCAAATGTTCTATCTATACAGATAGAAGGAAAGAAAAAAAGCCAGGCAAGATGAGGTTTAGAAATAGGTTTTGTGGACTGTTTCCATGGCTGATAACAAGGAAGTAGGGCATACAGAGAATTGTTTCTGGCACCTTCTGAGTAGAAACAAGCATTCTCTTACTAATTCTCCCTTCTTCTATCTTGGGCGTCTGACTAAGCATGTCTATGCCTGTGACCCTGTATAATGAATTGCACAAGGACAGATCATGGACAGGGAACAATCAGGTCCTTGAAAAATGTGTCATAAAACCTTTGAATCAACCACTACTGCTATCACCACCACCACCACCACTATCACTGCTACCATTGCCATCACCACTACTATCACTACTAAGAACACTTTTTTTTTTTTTTTTGAGATGGAGTTCTGCTCTGTCACACAGGCTGGAGTACAATGGCATGGTCTCAGCTCACTGCAACCTCAGCCTCCCAGGTTCAAACGATTCTCCTGCCTCAGCCTCCTGAGTAGCTGGAATTACAGGCGCCTGCTACCACACCTAGCTAATTTTTGTATTTTCAGTAGAGACAGGGGTTTCACCTTGTTGGCCAGGCTGGTCTTGAACTCCTGATCTCAGGTGGTCCACCTACCTTGGCCTCCCAAAGTGCTGGGATTACAGGTATGAGCCACTGCGCCTGGCCTAATAATACTTAATGATAAAGACTTTAAAAAAATGATAGCCAATTTTATTGAGTACTTACTATTTATCAGACACTGTATTAAACCCTTTACATATATTAACTCATATAATTCTCACAGTAATTCTGTTGTGTGTTTCTCTATGGGGTGGGAGTTGGGCATTGGAACTGGGATGAGAGAGAGGCATTGAGTACACAGTTCTAAGTGATAAGCAATGCCTTGAGAACCATCTGGGGAATCACACCACAGTAGAAAAAGAAGCTTAGGGAGAAGGAAAAAAAAGCCAGAAGCTGCCTGGGCCTTGTTGCTGGGCCTAGGCTGGATCAATGACAACCTCTTGAGAATAGATGCACTGTCCGTCCTGCAGGCTTCAGCCTCCTCCAAGGGCAAAAGTATCCCTATTACATTTCTAACTTCTTTTATACCTTAAAACATATTCCTTTGACTTATGCTAGTGACTGGGCAGCAACCTTATCCCTTGCTTTAGTCAGACCAATGTGAACTTGCTTTCTGATTCTCTCTTAATAGTTCTCTGACCTTGGAAAATATATTTATCCTTCTGACCCTCAGTTTCCTTATCTGAAAAATTACATATCACCTATTTTATAGTTTGTTGTAATGTGATCAATAATATATGTTAAGCACCTAACATAGCATGCACTCAATGATTTGTGTCATTACCACAAAGAATACTATTTGCTTTCCACACATTTTACATTTCATAGTGAGGAACTAAACTCAACACTTTCTTATATGGGCATAAAACAGGGATACAATACTAATATTTAGTTTTCATTTAGAAAAAAAAAAAAAAAATCTGTGTAGGAGTATTCATGACTAAGGGTAAAGTCATTACCCCCTTGAGAACCAAGTACGCCGCCAAAACAGATCCAGCACAAGGAAAACAAGAACAGGAGGGTGAGAAGAATGCTACCATGACTATAACTCTCTGAAATTAACACTGCACATTTTTCAGCCTGTGTATGTGGTTTGAAAATATCTAAAAACTTACTTGAAATGATATCTTCAAGAAATACACACTCACATACATCACATGCTTACACTCCATATCTTACCTGCCCTCCATAGTCTAAGAATATATTAAGCTGGGTAGGCGCAGTGGCTCAAGCCTGTAAACCCAGCACTTTGGGAGGCCAAGACAGGCAGATCATTTGAGGTCAGGAGTTCAAGACAAAACTGGACAACATGGTGAAATCCCATCTCTACTAAAAACACAAAAATTAGCTGAGTGTGGTGGCGGGCAACTGTAATTCCAGCTACTTGGGAGGCTGAGGCAGGAGAATCGCTTGAACCTGGGAGGCAGAGGTCGCAGTGAGCCGAGATGGCGCCACCGCACTCCAGCCTGGGCGACAGAGTGAGATTGTGTCTCAAAAAAAAAAAAAAAAAAAAAAGCAAAAAGAAAGAAGGAAAAGAGAAGATATTAAGCTTAATTCTCTATGCATTTTACATATTCAAACGTACACACATAAAGTTAAAAATAACATGGAAACCTTGATCGTAGGTCCAGATTCTACTAACATTTGTTGGGTGTTTAGGTATTAGTCACTGTCACATTCAACACCTGATTTGATCTTTGCAACAACTCTGTGAGGTAGGGGTCATAACCATTCCAAAGATGTTAAAACTGAGGCCTTGAGGCCTAACCACCAGGCCCAAGAGAGCTAGTAGGTGCCAAAGCATGAATTCAAACCTAGTACCTCTGATTCTGAGTTTCACTGTTTCCATTCTGCACTATTCCAAAATATTTCCTACAAATATCATTAGTAACTTTAACTGTTCTCTATTAACTTTGAATATTCTGTTTCCAGCATTCTGAAGTTCATCCAATCCATGGCAACATGCTTGCATGTAATTATATTTTAACTAATTCATATTTAACTGAATATTTACAGAGGAGGCAAGTGCGTGTATCAAACCAATTTATGATTTATTAAAATTGCACTTTCTCGCCTTTTGATTTGAAAATGTCCTTAACCAGGTAAATAAATGCTTACATTAGTTTTTCACTTTTCAGTTTAAACAAAATGAACTGATAGTTTTATTTTTATATTTAGACAATGAAACAAATAATCGTAATAAGCATGGCACTGACAAACTAGATTATTGTAACTGAAAACTACAGATGAGTATTTCAGCTGAGAGGGTAACACACAGTATCCGCCTAGTTTCACTCTCGACAGGGCAAGGATCAGGAAAGAGATGCAGCACATACATTTTGAAAAAGCTTCTCAGGCCAACTCTGATTATTTGCCTTGGCCTCCATACCTCCTCCTTCTCTACGCCATCTCCAAGGTGGAGAGCCCATGTCACAGATAATCCATAAACCTAAGTTAAGAGCAAGTTTGTCGTTGTCATCCTCAGTGAATCTTTTACTGAGCCTTTTGATAATTTAAATACAGGTTTAAGTTTCACATCCTTTAGAGGAACAGGAATAAATAAAATACCAAAAGTGAGAATGAAAGACAAGAAGCAGTAAGAGAAAAATACTCTATAAACAAAACAGCCTAGACACCTGCAGGCATTGGCATATACAATATGCACATAGCATGATCAGATGATACAGAAATGCATTTGCAAAGGGAATTGCAAAACAGCCTAAGTAAGCTTTGAACTTAAAAGGTAGATGGGAATGGAGAAAAATGTTCAGACCAAACTGCAAAGCAAACATTACAGAGGACAGCAGGTAAGGCATGTAAATGTGTATTTATTACAGTTGGGGTCGTTTCCAGAAATTATTTGAGGAACAGAAAAAGGTTTATTTTTAAATGGATATTTTTGAGATACAATAACAAATTATCCCAAAAGGTAGGAAAAGGAGAGATGTCTAAATAAAATGCTCTGTCTACGCAGTGAATGAGGGGGACAGATGCACCAAAGATGAAAACAGGATGAGACAAAGGAGGGACATTAAATCACTGAAACTCAGGAAAAAGGATAAGAGTCACAAAAGAAGTGACTTTTAAAGCTGCACTCAGAGCAAGAAGATGAAAACGAATGATACCATGCCATAGAAGGTTTAAAACTCATTTAAACTTCTGTTTTGCTTTTACTTTCTTTACTGAAGATAGGAGAAGGTAAAGACAGTAAGATTCATTGATAATTTACTTTGAGTCACAAAGCATTACAGGCTTTAGCCTCACAACATCCTAATTTAACAAAGAATGGAACTGATTGGCAAGCTGGGTGACTAACCTAACTTTCCAGTTCAAACTGGAAAGTGAGAATAAATGTAAAGGAGAGTGAGTTACAGACCAGTCAAGTCAGTTGATTAAATCAGTGCAATCTTCTGGGATCCCTGGCAGACAAAGCCCTACCTGGACATGATATAGGGCTGTACTCTTATGTGGTATGCAACACTCACGTGACAGGAATTAAATAGGATAAGAAAATCTTCATTTATAACAAACATTACTAGGTGTATACTCCTGGGTTAGACCCTTTGGATACCAAATTCATAAAATACAGTTCTTGAATGCAAGTAAGTTACAGTCTAGAGAAAAACAAACAAAAATGTATACAGTCATTTAAAAACCATGTGATAGGAGGCAAGGCTGAGATGGCAGTGGAAATTGTGTAATTCTGCATGGAGGATAAGGGGTCAGAGAAACCATTAAGGAGGAGGAAGCAGTATCTAAGTCATATTTTGAAAATGAGTAAGAATTTTCCAGACAGATGGGGAAGGGAGCACTCTAGGCAGAGGAAACTGCATGTCTAAAAGCACAGAATCATGAAAGAGCATATTTAAGGAACTGCAAATAATCTGATAAAGTCGACTATAGGATGGAGCATCAAAGAGCTATGCACTAAGGAGAAGCAGGGGATAGAAGATGTAGCCATCCTTAGAATCTGGAAGATCTTACAGCTCTTCCATTAGGCAACATGTACTCAAATGGCCATGGAACAGTGATACCCTAGTATGGCCAGCCCCTCGAATTGAAGGCTAGAGAGGGAATGGCTGGGGAACAGCAGCGCTGCTCCAGAGATGAGCCTCTGCCATTAAATTGCCTCCTGCTGCCATGGCAACTCTGCGACAAGCCTTTTTGGAGCAAAAGGTGGCAAGCAGATACTAGGTCTGCTGGCCGCCTCCTGCCGAATTTGGCTGCTCTCCTCTCTAATCAGGATGGAAGCACTGCAGCACTACAGCTGGAAAGCAGGCTGAAAAATCCCTCTGTCACCTTCTGCTTTAGTGATTCCTGACATGTGTCTTCCCCAGAGGGGAATAAAAATGGAGTCTGATCATTTTTCCAATTATTACCTCATATCAATTTACAATTTATAGCCCCTTTCCACAGAGAGTGTTGCCGTGAGTGAATCATACCAAACTGAAAACCATGACAGCCTAGCGGAGGCTTGCTATTGCTAAACATAGGCTACAGAGAGCCCCGCAGATCTGTACTCCACCCACAGTGGAATTCTGCCCAGAGGAGGCCTCTTATTTCCAGAGGGGCTGGTGTTGGGGTGCCAGCAAGGCAAGCCCAGTCGTCTGATTCGGGGTGGGACCCAAATGCCCCCAGAGGAGCCCTGTTATATTAGGAAAGAACTATGGGGCCAGCACCCCGGAGTTGGTGAAACCCAAGAAACCCAACCCATGAGGTTGCTGACAGGGGTGTGACCCTTCCCCACTGCTTCCTCAGTCCTAATTAGGAAGAGGCAAAAATCTCCTAAGGAAGAGGTGCCACTTGTTAAAACTAAAACCTAAGGATGCATCTCACCAATCCCCAAAGAGACAACTGAATTCTAAACAGCATGGCAGCCTCCTCCGCCAGCACTTCTGCAGACCTTGATTTACAGGCAACTGCTAAGAAGAGAAACTTTCATGGTCCTTTCTGGTAATTCACAGCACTGCGAGCTGAAAATAACTTTAAACTGCAGAGGAAGCCCAAAGATCAGACTAAGAGAGCAATATTCAGAGAATGTGCACCTCTCTAACCTCACCTCACCTTCGCCTGGTCTCCCACTGGTCTCCTTTCTGTTCCTCAAGCAACCTGGCACACTCTCACCTTGGGGCCGCTGCACTGCCTATCTGCCTGGAATGCTCTTTTTCTAGACAGCAACAGAGCTAGCTCCTTCCCTCCTTTCAAGTCTTCACTCAAAAGACACCTTCTCAGTGAAGCCTTCGCTGGCCAGCCTGCCTAAAACGCCAACTTTCTACTCTGATGTGCCTTCATCTTTCCTGCTTTGTTTCTCCTCAGACTTACACTCGCTCACACACTGTGTATTTTACTGATTTATCTGTTTATTTTCCACCACCACTAGTAGAATATCAGCTCCAACAGGGCAAAGATATTTGACTGCTTAATTCATCCCTACATCCTTAGTGCCTAAAATGATGCCTGGAATAAAGAAGCAGCTGCATTATTTCTCAAAGTAATAAACAGATGGTAATTATATAAGATTTTGCTAAGTGGGGCCAGAGAGGAGTGAAGATAGGGAAGAAGATATTTCAGGAACAGAGAAATACTCTCGTTTATTCAAAAGAATTTTATTAAACACCTATTCTGCCAGGTGTAGGCCTAAATAAGTACTAAAGATGATGATAAGTAAGTGTCTCCCTTCTTAGTGTTCACAATCCAGAGTGTAAGAAGACAATTATAAACAGTGTGCTAGTGCTAAAGCAGGGAAACCAGGATTATAGAGGAGGCAACAAACATACCCCATTAATGGAAAATCAGGATAGGTGTCCTGAGGAAGGGATATCTAAAGCTGGGACCTAAAGAATGAGTAAGAGTTAACCAGTGTGGATGAAAGTGGGTAGGAACAGGGCAGGAACAGAGCAGGCAAAGGCAAAAAGGTGAAAGGGGGCATGGCACAGCTGAAAACAAGAAAATGGTCAGGATGGTTGGTAGACGGCTGGACAGGTCAGCTGGTACTAGATCAATCAGGGCCTTATAAATGGTATGCCTGTAAATCCCAGCACTTTGGGAGGCCAAGGTGGGCAGATTACTTGAGGTCAGGAGTTCAAGACCAGCCTGGTCAACATGGTGAAACCCTGTCTCTACTAAAATACAAAAATTAGCCAGGTGTGGTGGTGTGCACCTGTAATCCCAGCTACTTGGGAGGCTGAGGCAGGAGAATTGCTTGAACCTGGGAAGTGGAGGTTGCAGTGAGCTGAGATTGCACCACCATACTCCAGCCTGGGTGACAGAGTGAGACTCAGTTTCAAAAAAAAAAAAAAAGTTAGAAAGTTTGGAGTTCTTCTTAAAGACACTGGGAAGCCATTGGGAGCTCACCAGCTGCAATGTGCAGAATGAATCAGAGGTAAGCAAGAGAAAAGTAAGGAGACTGGCCAGGAGGCTACTAAATTTCTACCAAGAAATGATGACTTGAACTAGGGTGGGAATGCGAATAAAAAGGAGTAGATTTCAAAAGTTTAGACACACTGAAGAAAACGTTATGACTGATTATACATAGGGGGAAAGGAAAAAAAATAAACATAATGCTTAGCATCTTAGACTAAATGGCTAGCACATTCTCGTTTGGAATCCTGCTCAATTCTGTAAGATAGGGGACTCAGAAGAAGCAGAGTACAAAAGGACAAGGATGACGTTCCAACTTTAGACAATTTAAGTTGGAGATGCCTATGAAGTGTCCAAATGGACCTATACAGTTGGCTGTAGGGTTTTAGCAGAGAAATCTGGACAGGCGATAGTGATTTTGGAATAATCAGCATATACATGGTAGCTTTCCCCTGGGAGTGCATGAGATCACCAAAGTCAGTGTGTAGGTTGAGATTCTTAAGATTCTTAACCTGGGTGAAATCTGTGAGCCTCCAGAAATCATAAGCAAACGCTGATGTGCAAATCCATATGTATTTTTCTGAAGACAGGCTTTATACTTCATAGTTTTAAACAGATTGTCAAAGGCCTCGTAAGAGTAAAAAGTAAGATGATGAAAGAGCCAAAGAAGATACTAACACTGCAGAGCAAAGGCATGGAACTGGAAAAGCATGGGGGAAGAATGACTCTCCTATTTAGCTACAAACTCCTGCTTATCCATGTACTACGGAGGGAGACATAATTGTCAGAATGGCAACCAAGAGTCACTTACAGCAAATGATATTCCTTATAATAAACGGAGGCAAGAAAGTAAATTAAAACAACTTTAACTGGGTGCATTAGTTCTCGCCTGTAATCCCAGTACTTTGGGAGACAAGGGCAGGAGGATCACTTGAGGCCAGGAGTTTGAGACTAGCCTGGGCAACACAGTCAGACCCCATCCCTACAAAAAATACAAAAATTAGTCAGATGTGGTGACACATGCCTATAGTCCCAGCTACTTGGGAGGCTGAGGTGGGAGGATTATTTAAGTCCAAGAGGTTGAGGCTGTAGTGAGCAAAGGTGGTACCACTGCACTCCAGCCTAGCTGACAAAGCAAGACCTGGTCTCTTAAAAAAGAACATTTCACATGAAAAAAACAATTTTCTAGTTAGTCCAATAAATTGAAAGAACACTCCTAAATCAACTTGTTTCAGTACTCATACTGAGAAATAATATGTGTCATAAGCCAATGGCCAGAAATTTCATTTTCTTTTTAGTGTAACAGCTTTTTTGAAATATAAATAACATACCATAAAATTCACCTGTGTAAACTGTGCAATTCAAAGTTTTAAGTATATTTGACTGAGTTGTTCATCCCATTACTACAATCTAATTTTAGAACCTTTTGTCACCCCCAAAAGAAACCTCATAACCATTAGAATAACTCCCTATCTGTTATGATTTAAATATTTGTCCCCTCCAAAACTCATGTTGAAATTTAATCCCCAGTGAGGCAGTATTGAGAGGTGGTGCCTTTAAGAGGTGACTGGATCATAAGAGCTCTGCCCTTGTTAATGGATTAATGGATTATCATGGGAGGGGAATTGGTGGCTTTGTAAGAAGAGAGATGTGAGTTAGCATATTAGCACACTTGACTCCCTCATCATGTGATAACCCTGAGCTATCTCAGGACTCTGCACAGAGTCCCCACCAGCAAAAGGCTCTTATCAGATGCAGACCCTCCATCTTGGAGTTCTCAACCTCCATAATTATAATACATTCCTTTTTCTTTATAAATTACCCAGTTGCAGGTATTCTGCTGCAGGCAACAGAAAACAAGTGAATACATCATCCTTCCATGCTGCCTACTCCCTAGCCCTAGGCAACTACTAATCTACTTTATGTCTCTATATATTTGCCTATTCTATACATTTCATATAAAGAAAATCATACACTATGTGGCTGGCTTCTTTTATGAAGTATAACACTTTCAAGGTTCATCCATGCCATGGCATATATAAGCACTTCATTCCTTTTAATGGCTGGATAACTTTTCATTGTGTGGATATACCACATTTTGTTTATCCTGTCATCAGTTGATGCACATTTGTGCTGTTTTCTGTTTTTGGCTATTAGATGCTGCGGCTGCTATGAATGTTCATGTATAAGTCTTTGTGGAGACGTGTTTTTAGCTCTCTTGGGTAGATACTAAGGAGTGGAATGGCTGGATCATATGGTAACTCTATTTTGATATTTTGATGGGCTGTCAGATTGTTTACAAGAGCAGCTATCCCATTTTACATTCCCAGAAGCAATGCATGAGGGCTCCAATTTCTCCGCATCCTCACCAACATCTGTAACTGCCTTTTTATTATAATTATTCTAGTGGATGTGAAATAGTAACTCATTGTGGTTTTGATTTGCATTTCTTGATAGCTAATGATGTTGGCTATCTTTTCATGTGCCTGTTAGCCATTCATATAGCTACTTTGGAGAAATATCCATTGGAATCCTTTGCCTATCACAGATTTCTTTCAGATCTCGGAGTAAGACAGAGTAAGGCACAAATATACACTAGATATTGCCACAACATTATGAAAAAATTATTTTACAACAAAAAACAAGGATGAAAGTAGAGTAAAAAGAGCACTTGGAGGCCAGGTGTGGTGGCTCATGCCTGCAATTCCAGCACTTTGGGAGGCCAAGGCAGGTGCATTGCTTGAGCCCAGGAGTTTGAGACCAGCCTGGCCAATACAGTGAAACCCCATCTCTACAAAAAAAGTACAAAAATTGGCCAGGTGTGGTGGCACACAACTATAATCCCAGCTCCTGAGGAGGCTGAGGCAAGAGAATCACTTGAACCCAGGAGGCGGAGGTTGTAGTGAGCCGAGATTGCGCCACTTCACTCCCACCTAGACCACAGAGTGAGACCATGTCTTTAAAAAAAAAAAAAAAAAAAAAAAAGGCTGGGCGCGCTGGCTCACGCCTGTAATCCCAGCACTTGGGAGGCCGAGGCGGGCGGATCACGAGGTCAGGAGACCGAGACCATCCTGGCTAACACTGTGAAACCCCGTCTCCACTAAAAATACAAAAAATTAGCCGGGCGTGGTGGCGGGCTCCTGTAGTCCCAGCAACTCGGGAGGCTGAGGCAGAAGAATGGCGTGAACCCGGGAGGCGGGGCTTGCAGTGAGCCAAGATCACGCCACTGCACTCCAGGCTGGGCGACAGAGCAAGACTCCGTCTCAAAAAAAAAAAAAAAAAAAAAAAAGCGCTTGGGAGAAAGTACAGGAGTCGAAGGACTAGAGGTCGAAGAATGGCTGCAGTGGGCAAAAAAGGACATGCAATGCAAGATGGAAGGAGAGAAGCCCATGGTGAGGGTGGGGGAAGTTTTGAATTACTCTGAATTGCTTTTATAGGTAGAACAATTAAGGGTGATGACAAAGACCAAGCTGTGTCTATGAAAGAGGGAACCCTGAAAGAAAACCTGAGAAAAAATTTAAATAGTTCCCAGGGATAGTGAGAATCAATGAGACAGAATATGTGAGAGTGCTTTGTAAACTACATAAATGTAACAGATGGTTAAAATATCTGTGTTTTCCCCATCTAGGTTAAAAAGGGATGAAGCCTTGATAAGTAACTTTGAAGCTTGTTTCGGATGATAATGAAGATGATTATAATAAACAGCTATTAACGTTCATGATCCCAAGCACTCTGCTAAGGCGTACCATGATTTATGATCTTTACTCCTGTAAAACACCAAAGGAAGTACTACTATTATTTTCATTTTACAAATGAAGATCTTTTGGCCAAACATTACTGTTATTTTCAACAGTGTAACCTGTCCTTCAATTATCTGCCTAATGGATCTACCCGTACAGATACATCCCCAATTGCATGAAAAATCTTACCTATTACAGAAAAACTCTAAATGTTGTTCCCATTGTATTGCTTTTGTATCAGAGAATCAAATTTTTGATAATCAAACATGCCTACCTTCGAATTATTTAATTTCTTTTTTTTAAAGAAACGGAGTTTCACTCTGTTGCCCAGGCTGTAGTGCAATGGTGCAATTTCGGCTCACTGCAACCTCTGCCTCCTGAGTTCAAGCAACTCTCCTGTCTCAGTGTTCCGAGTAGCTGAGATTACAGGGGCTTGCCACTGCGCCTGGGTTTTTTTTTTTTTTTTTTTTTTTTTTAATAGAGAAGGGGGTTTCACCATGTTGGCCAGGCTGGTCTTGGACTCCTGACCTCAGGTAATCTGCCCGCCTCAACCTCCCCAAGTGTTGGGATTATAGGCATGAGCCACCACGCCCAGCCTTATTTAATTCCTTTATTGCCTCAACAATGTATCAATTATTGAAATTATATAAAGTATAATATTCATTTATAATATTGAAATTATACAAAATATAACAATCACTAAAGTATAATATTCATTCAATTATATAAAGTAGAACATTCATTTTAAAATATTTAACCCATGTGGAACTTATTTTGCATGGTATGAGATTAAAATAGAACTAAATGTAGCTTTCTTCAAAATATCACTCAACCCAATGTTTTTTGTTAAACACTGACTACTTTCACAGTATTTATTTCTGCTGTTTCTATTTTGTTCCCATCACTGTTCTTAACCTATGTCCAGGTAGTCTTGTTGTTGTCCTTTGGAACAGGTTTCGGCCTAGAATGGCAATACCCCTTTCATTCTCCAAGTGATACAATTATTAATTAGATAATCACAACTATAGATACACAATCTGTACTCACACAATTAGTAATCCTTCGCTCCCATCTTTCATTTGGCTAGTACACTAACTATCAACATTTAAAAATCATAGGACTGATACACTCTTCTTCTCATTAAGAGACTTCTGGCTTCCTCTAAAAACTTAGCATCACTGGCCCCATCTACCCATATGCCAAAACTCACCCCAATTAGCAGCTATCTCCTTTATATGGGGCACGCACATATAAAGTTCAAAGTGTCCAATATTCCCTGTTGTCTTATACCCAACCCATGTAAGTGATTTACAGTATCTGCCTAGGGGCTTTTGGATTCGCAACCTCTGGTGAAACCCATGTGTTTCCCTTCCTGCACAGCTAATTTAGTGCTTAATGTCAGTAACTACACTTAGCCTAGATTTCTGGTCTCATCTCTTCTCCATTTCCATTGTGTGGCTCCTGATCTTTTTTACTCCCATTTCATTGTCTTACAATATATGCACCTACTTCTAATCCTTTCAAATTATCTTGTGAATGAGAAACAATTTAAAAACATTTCCCCTCTGAAATTCTTCCCTGGTCCTTTACTCTGTGATTTACATTATCAATCAAGTTCAATGCACATCCTACTGGGATCTTAACTGGCACTGTATTAAATCTATAAATTAATTTTGTTAGTATTGTCATCTTTACTATATTAAGACTACTCAACCAGTAGATTATACCTCTCTTGCTTTTTTTTTTTTTAATTAAAATACTATAACTCTCTGTATTTGGTCCCACATATATCTTGTTAGATTTTATTTTAATAAAACAAGTATTATATTTTTCATTGTATTTTCTGTGCACTGATAAGACAAATGACTGACTTTAGTTAGGCATCTGTTTTATAACCTATAATTTAAGCGCCTCATTTCAAGATATGTTTTTGTTGAATCTCCTAAACATTCTAGGTTATAGCCCCTTGTCACTGGCAAATAGTATTATTTTTCTTTCTAACCACCTATACATATTCTATTTATCTCTTTTATTATGATTTGCTGCAACTAGTTATTTAAAATAGTGCTATTAAAAAGATGATGTCCTTGCTTATTTAATGAGGTAAACTACTTCTATTTCTCCATAATATTGGTAGCTGCTATTACTAGAAACTCTATCAGCCTCCTTTCATGCCATCAAACCTATAATAAAATCTATTTTCAACAAAGGTGGCAAAGTAATTCAATGCAGAAGACAGTCTTTCCAATAAATGCTTCTGTAATAACTGTATTTTTTGTATGGGAGAAAAAAGATAAACCTTGACCTTTTCTTCACACCATAATAAAAAATTAAATCAAAATTTATCATATATATAAACATAAGAGCTAACTAAAAAACTTGCAGAAGAGAGCATTAAAAAAATTGCGAATTTGGGGTAAGGCAGTAATTTCTCAGATAGTACACAAAAAACATGAGCCATTAATAAAAACAAACAAATTCAACTTCATCAAAATTTAAAACTTTTGCTCATCAAAAGATGTCATTAAGAAAACAAAAAGCAAACCAAAGATTAGAAAAAATAATTGCAAAACACCAAACAAAGGTCTTGTATACAGATTTAGTGCTTATAACTCATTAAGACTAACCAGTTTGTTTTAAAATGTGCAAGATATGAATACTTCACAAAAGAAAACAGATGGATGGTCAATCAACCAGCACTTAAAAAGATGGTCAATATCATCAGTCATTAGAAAGATGCAAATTAAAACTACGATGAGATACCACTACAGATTCACTAGAATGGCTAAGAATAAAAAGAACAGAGACAGGCATGGTGATCTGTACCTACAGTCCCAGCTATTTGGGAGCCTCAGGGTCACTTGAGGCCAGGACTTTGAGGCTGTAATGTGCTATAATCATGCCAATGAATAGCCATGGCACTCTGAACCATGCAACACAGTGAGATCCTATCTCTAAAAAAATAAAATAAAATATAACAAATAACAAAAAGTCTCATAATACAAAATGTTAGTGAGGAAATGAAGCAAATATAATCCTCCTACTTTTGTAGTGGGAATGCAAAATGGTGCAGCAACCACTCTGGGAAACAGCTTGATAATTTCTTATAAAGTTAAACATCCTCACCACATGACTCTGCAATCTCAATGCTATATATCTAACTCTCCAAGAGTAATGAAATATATAAAATTACATACACAAATTGTTAAAGCAGTATTACAATAGTAAAAAAAAAAGTTAAATATTCAAATAATCCAAATTGCAAAAAACCTAGTGAACAGATAAACTGTGTTATATCCACACAATGAAATATTTCTCAGTAATTTAAAAGGAACTAACCACTGATATATTTAACAACATGCATGAATCTCAGTAGCATTATTATGATATGTTTTAAAAGGCAGACACAAAATACTACACAATGTATAATTCTTCGTATATGACATTCTAGAAAAAACAAAACTATACTACGAAAAGTGGATCAGTGGTTGTCTAGGGACAAGAATGGGGGCAAGAACTCACTACAAAGGGGCACGAGGTAATTTTCTGAGAGCAAAGGAAGTGTGGATTGTGGTGGAAGATGCATGATTGTATATAGTTACCAAATTCAAACTACACTTGAATGAGTAAATTTTACTATATGTAAGTTATAACTCAACAAAGCTATAAAAATGAAATATTTTTAAATTTCTTCCCAAAAATCGACTTCACAAAATTCAATTTAATCTAATGACCCAGTGTGTATGTAGTAAGAATTTAGCCTTACTCAGAAAGAGATCTGGACTTTGCCCGTGACTTCTGGGAGTGAATTTCTAAGCCTTATCGGAGTGTCTTTGTTGTTTTGGTGCTCTTGGGTCATAGAAGTCTAACCATGTGTTTCAGGGTCGGGGTAGACCACTCCACAAAGTATTTAGGGTGGGGGTTGACCACCCTAGAAAGACCAACAATATTGTTTAGATTAGGAGTTTGGGATCACCTGGTATCAAACTGACCAGAGGAGCTGGAGACCGCAGACTGAGTCAGCCACATAATTATGAACACTGAGGCTTAGGTGAGCTTCTCTGGTTAGACATACTCTGTATATTGTCACACACTGACACTGAGAAAGTACTGTGCTCTGACTCCGCACACTCCACTTTCTCCACGGGAGACAACAATGGAAGCTCTGCCCCATGCACTCCTTTTGTTGGCTGATTTTACTCTATATCCTTTCCTAAAAATAAACCACAATCATGAGTACAGTAGCATTCAGTGAGTTCTGTAAGTCTTCCTGGCAAATTATTTGCCAGGAAATAGGTGGTTTTATGGACCCCAATCTGGCATTTGGGGTCAGATGTAAGGGTGGTTGTGTGTGGACTGTGTGCCCTCTAACTTCCTAGGTGCCCTCAACTCTCACACCCAGGTAAACACAAGTGGGTGGCAAACCAATCACCATCAAACTCATAGTTGAAGCAGTTAATAATTACCTGAAGTATATTACAAAGATCATTATCTATCAGCTCATGTACAACGACTAAAGCTTATAAAAATCTTTACAGGTGCCAGGTCACCTAGAACCAACTCAAATAGTGAGACTTCGGATTGAGCATTTGTATCAGCTATTTAACTTAGACATGGCAAATATACACACCTGGTCAAACAACACGGAGAAAAACCAATCCTCCCTTCCTTGCCACCTAGCTGCATACATGTCATCTAGTTCTGTTAAACAGCTTTTCACTTCCCTATTTAGAATTGACAAAACATTTTGACTTTCAACTCCTGCATTTTCTAAGGTATGTAGCTGGATCTCCTCTTTCAAATTGCTAGCAGTATTTTCCACAGCAAGTATTATCCTGAAGGCAGAATTACACTAGCAATACAGATGTTACATTTGTAAAGAGATTAAAAATTTAGGCTAAAGAGTAGTGTGGTCACAAAAAATCTCCATAAATTTGCCTTCTGAAAATTTAGTTAGCATATTTACAGCTTCTAATATTTTCCATAAGAGAGAATGAAAGTTTAGAAAAAAACTGTATAGGCCGAGTGTGGTGGCTCACGCCTATAATCCCAGCACTTTGGGAGGCTGAAGTGGGGGGGATCATTGAGGTCAGGAGTGTTCAAGACCAGCCTGGCCAACATGGTGAAACCCCATCTCTACTAAAAATACAAAAATTGCCTGGGTGTGGTGGTGGGTGCTTGTGATACCAGCTACTTGGGAGGCTAAGGTAGGAGAATCTATTAAACCCGGGAGGCAGAGGTTGCAGTGAGCTGAGATCTTGCCATTGCACTCCAGCCTAGGTGACAGAGCAAGACTCCATCTCAAAAAAACAAAAAAACCTGTATACATAATACAAGAAGTTTTTATTTAGAACATCACAGATGTTACTATTTTCAAATGCTTGTAAATTTGGGGGGGGAATTAAGTTCTCAAATACAAGTTTATGTGAGGTATCTACCTAGGCTTCTCTTTTTCACTTTAGTAGGAGTGACAGTAGGTTAGAGTTAGAATCAGAGAGTACTGACAGAAGACAGAGAGAAGAGTGCTTTCCCTCAAAGCAAAGGCAAATTCGTCAAAGGCTTAGAGCATCTCCATTTGTTTAAACCTATCCCTAAGTGTAGGAAGAAGCAGGCTGCTCTAAGTAATACCTTAACAACAGGTAGGTAGAATATCCTGTAAAACTTAAGAATTAGTCCAATGGACACATGTATACCTCTCTTCTTCTAAGCTTCTACAACTCCACAAGATAGAGTCAGGAGTACACGACAGAGTTGGGAGCACCTTCCTGTGTGTGCCAGTCTTCCCTGGGCTTTAGGATGGCCAACAAGAATTCTAAACTGTAGACTCAGCCACACTATTCCTCAGACGATGAGAACCAAGCTTGGTATTCTAATCAGAATTCCATCTTCACCAGAAGATGGGCTCTTGGAGCCACCTCTCAGTCCCCAAACCCTCATAACCATCTATTCACCTCTTCTTCCAATCACCATTACGTGTACCATCCTTCCACAGCCTACTTTACTTGACTTTACCCTGATAAAATGCAAGCCCTGCCTTGAACCCCCAAAATATGACAAAAAATATTTTCAAAGACATCTCTATAAACTTACCTTCTGAAAATTTAGTTAGCATCTTTATACCTAAATGGGGCTCCAAAACTCTGCCTAAAATTACCCTGTCCCTGAACCCCTGTCACTGGCTGAGTCTTCAACCCACATGTACAACCTGCAACCAAGATGCTGCCCTGAAGGGGAAGTCAGAGAGATTCAAGACTGAGAATCGGACCCAATTTTGCTGGAGGAAGAGAGTCATGAGCCATAGAATATATGCTATAGAATATATGTTACCTCTAGAAGCTGAGAATGACTCCCAGTTTATAGCTAGCAAGGAGTCCTACAGTCCTACAGCTATGTGAAACTGCACTCTGTCAACAGCCTGAATGAGCTTGGAAGAGGATTCATTCCCTAGAACCTTAAGAAAAAAATTACAGCCTGCCAAGACTTTGATTTCATCCTTCAAACCCTACAGCAGAGAATCAGCTAAGCCATGCTGTGCATAGACTTCTGATCTACAGAACTTCATTGTTTAAAGCACGAATTTGCTTCAATTTCTGATTTACAGAACTTCATTGTTTAAAGCTGCTTACTTTATGGTAATTTGTTACAGCAACATTAGGAAACTAACACAATAGTGGTTCCAGTACTACCATCAAATTGCCTTATTTTCCTCTCCCCACCAGCCTGCTGTTAGGAACTCAGGAAAGTGGAGTCACTCAGCTTTCAATAGACAACACTTTTACATGACATTCCAACACTGAACTGTCATAATTTCTCTATGTATTTTGTCTTTCCCACTAGAATGCAAGGTCTTCAAGGACAGGGACTACAAATGTCTTTTTATCCTTTATATTTTTTTTCATTACCCAAGTAATATATATTGATTATAGAAAACTTAGGAAAAAAGAGATAAGTACAAAATTAAAACCATCCATAATTCAACAGCTAATCACACTGCTGACATTTTCATGTCATTCCATACTTTTCTATGTATATGTATATTTTTACACATATAAATAAAATAATGCTGTACATACTGGTTTGCAATTTATTTTTCCCTTAATAATGTTATGTATATATTGCATGCTATGGACATACTTTTACAGCATCATTTTTACTGACTCCACAGTGTCTCAGACTGGGCCAGGACCTCCCATTATTACCTCTCTCATGGCCTTCCCATTATAACCTCTCTCATATCCTTATACCTCTCTCTTCAAAACACTTCCTATAGCTATAATAATTTGTGATTGTACGATGATTTTATTGTTTTCTCCACAAAACTGTAATTCCCATGAGATTAAAGAAAAAAAGTATGCTTATTTTGCTCAGGAGTATAATCTCAAGTGCCTAACTCAAAGAAGATGGCCAGGAAATAGAGTTCACAAATGAATGAATGAATGAATGAATGAATGAATGAATGAATTTAACCAAACCTTTTTTTCAACCACTTAGGTTGCTTGTTATTTTAGTATTCGTAATAGTGGTCTGTAGCACACGGCTGATTTTCAATAAATGTTTGCTGAGGGCTAAATAAAATAATAAACATAATTTTCAAAAATGGTGAAGGATAGTCATTCAGGAAACAGCAGTATGATTTAAGTCATCACGAGGAAGAGAAGTCCTAGCCACATAATGAAAACCTGTGCAAGTACTTAGATGATAAGAGGACCAATGCAAATATTTTAGCATATTTTATCTGTATTTTTCTAGTTCTTTTTCAAACAGGAACAGGTATGCACAGTCAATAAGATTCGGTTACTCTTTAAAAAGTCTTCAAAAGAGGCATGTTTTACATGCTGACTAATTAAAGAATAATATTCTCCCTAAAATAGATGGCTATATGGTTAGTATAGGCCTAGAAAGTTTGGCAATCATTTAAAGAGCAAGCACAATCTTCCTATTGGTACAATCCCCTAAATAATCCTCTGCATAAGTTAATATGTGATCATGGGGTAGACTGAACCAGAGACATTAAGATACAGGACTCTCACTTTAAAGAAGGTGATCAGTGGCCACTAAAGTCCTATTCTGCATATGTGTAGATATTATAAAAATGGAGAGTTTCCTTAAAATAAGACCACTGTTCATTAAACAATCAATTATCTTATTTTAAAAACCCCATTATCAATTTGAAGCTGAGTATTTTTCAGTAAATACTGAAAACATACAAACGGTAAAAAAAAAAAAACCAAAAAAACAAAACACAAAAAGACAAAAAACGCAGTTCCTCATCACAATTCATATTCTTTATTTGACAGAGAAAGAAATAGACAAAATTGCCTTCAAATTACTCAAAGGCTTCCTAGATTGTATAAGGGCTTTGGTTTCTTTCAAAGTTCTTTTAGTGTGAGTGGGGACTCATCAAGTTCCCCCCAAAATTTCTTTGATCTTTAAATGTTGGGAGGGAGAAACCTCCAAAGCAAAAAAGGTGGGAAACTGGAATTACCACACAGCTCACCAGATCTATTTTAGTGCATGATGCAAAGAGCACTGACTGAGGGTGAGAATTGAGTGCTGGTCTATCTCCATCAAGTCCCTCATGTTTCCTAGACTCAGTTTCCTCACTTGTAATATGATCTCAAGGATCGTTTTAGCACAAACATTTTAAGCTTTGAGTATCTTGCCAATTAGAACAATTAAGAGAAAGAAGGAAAACTCATACTCTGATTCTGTTTTTACTAGGTACTCTGGTAAAGATTATGCAGGAAATTGAAAAGAGCTCAAATAAAATGCATCCCCTATAGATTTTACTCATACATAGATGCTATCATCCTCTGCAGAGCTCTAGTTCTTTACATCCTGTTAATACAGATTATCTGAAATTGGAGAGGCATTTTAGGGTAATGGAGCCTTTATCAGTGATTGGGACTTTAAATGGCTTCCTTGGAAAAAAGACAAAAAGATAAAAAAGAAAATTAGATTTGTGCAAAAATATATCTTTAAAACCTCTATGGAAGAATCGATATTTATGCATGAGATATACTGGTAAAACTTCTTGGAGTAACAAAGAAAGCGGACACTAAGCTCTGTGTTAGGACTGTTTGAAGAATGAGGAAAAAGTTCTAATAATGATACAATGTTTATGTCAAAAAGATTAAGAGCAGTTCCCTACTTACTGTCACCCAGTTTTACAACGATGACCTAGTTTACAAAGAGCTACCACCACTTTGCCACATCTTCTCCCATCTCAGGCACCCAATACCTGGGAGCATCTTTGGTAAATATACAACACCCCTGCCCTCACCCCAGTCTTCTCCCCAGAGGCCAACAAAGCTAGACCTTTTTTTTGTCCTAGCTCAGTCCACACACTCACTAACTCAGGTATCTTGCCACTAAACAGGACCATCTCTGGTCTGTCCAAATTAACATGGAAGATAGGGAGCTTCCTCTCTGGGAATAACAATAATAGTAATAAGGCTGGGCGCAGTGGCTCACGCCTGTAATCCTAGCACTTTGGGAGGCCGAAGTGGGCAGATTGCCTGAGCTCAGGAGTTCAAGACCAGCTTGGGCAACATGGCAAAACCCAGTCTCTGCTAAAAATACAAAAAAAATTAGCCAGGCGTGGTGGTGCATGCCTGTGGTCTCAGCTACTCGGGAGGCTGAGGCAGGAGACGCCTGAACCCAGGAGGAGGAGGTTGCAGTGAACCGAGATCATGCCACTGCACTCCAGCCTGGGCAACAGAGCGAGACTCTGCCTCCAATAATAATAACAATGATACATTTTTATCTAAAATTGACATATATACTCTGAGGCTACTTATATATTATAGACCTAAAGATTGTGGACAATCTAGAATGTGGCAGAAAAAGTATGTTTTTGGAATTCCCAATCAGAGTTCAAAATATATTACTACCACCCTGATCCCCACCATCAAAAAAATGGCAGCCAGCAAGGAACAAAGGCCCTCAGTCCAACAGCCCTCAAGGAACTGTAAGCTGCCAACAACCACAAGAGCTTCGAAGGGGAACCTCCCCTCATTGAGCCTTTGATGAAATCCCAGCCCTGACCAAAAACTTAAGTGCAGCCTTATGAGAGTCTCTGTGTCTGCAGACCCAGGTAAGCCACATCCAGATTTCTGACCTACAGAAAGTGATCACAAATGTATCTTGTTTTAAGTCACTAACTTTACAGTAATACTGTTACCTAGCAACTGTCAATTAATACAGACAGATGAGAAACACAATATAATTAGGGCGCAAACTGAAGGCAGTAGAATAAGTATAATATAGAAAAGTTCAGGTAATCAAAGTAAAGGAAAGCTCACGACGGATAAGGTTAGTTTTGAAGCTCACTACGGATAAGGTTAGTTTTGAAACATTTCATACAGAGGTTAGCTATGAGACGTGTCTTAAGTGTTTCAAGAATTCAGACTGGCAGACAGGTAGAAGGAACAGCAAAGAGGTAAGAATCAATGGAATGTCCCAGACAATAAGAACATCACACTGAGGAACAGTGGGAGGAGACTGAATAGGTGAAACGGGTCCAGATCACAAGAAGCCTGGAAGGGCAGGGCTAAGTGGGCTCTTCTTTGAGGCTATAGACAACACTACCAAAGGAAAGGCTCTTGAGGAGGGAAATGACAACATAAGAGCCCTATTTTAAAGAACTTAATCTTATCACAGTATAAAGGATGCAGCAGATTAGAGATAAGACGACCAAGAATAGATACGCTAGCACAACAGTCTTCATGAGAGGCTAACAAACATGGGGAAAAAAGGTTCACACTCATTAATAATCAAAGACATGCAAATTAAAACTATAAAACACTATTTTCTGGCTTAACAAATTAGTAAATAATAAAAACTAATAATACTAGCAAAGATAAAGCAATCTCAAACACTGTTCGTGGGAATATAAATGGAACGGTCTTTATGGAAAGCCATTCAGCAATACGCATTAATAATTTTAAAATGTTCAAATTCTCAGACTCACTAATTTACTTCTTAAAACATATTCTAAGGAAGCAAATTGATTTATTCATTAAACAAGCATTTAAATGTGTGCCTACTATGCTCTAGGCAAATATATCTCTTCTCTCATGGCACTTAGGATACACATTTAACAAATAATCAAAAAATAAGTATATACTTACACATATTACAGGATACAATGAGAGTACTTTTGAATATCCGATTTAAATTATGAGAACAAAAATACCTCTCTGGGAAGTGAAGTGACATTTATGCTGAGAGCTGAAGGATGAGTAGAGTTTAGCCATGTGCAGATTGGGCGGAATTTTTTTTTCTGATAGAAGAAACAATATTCATGAACGCAAGAAAGAGTTACAGTTGAGATTTTAGAGGACTGATCTGTTGACTTTTTCAACAAATATGTATAAAGGTCCTAGTAAGACCAGCTACTGTACTAGCGGCTGACAGTAAGGAATGGGAGAGTGATCAGGGTTAGGCTGAAGTACTAGCAGACAAAACAGGTATAAAAATACTATACAGCTACAGAAGGGCCTACAGTTCGTAAGGAAGCAAAGAAGTACGAGGAAATAAGTGTAAAGGAAGGAAACCAATACATTTTCAGGAGAAAGAAGAGGATGGAATAAAGGTGACAAACACAAAGACTGCTGCTTTTCTGTCTCTTTTCAGATCGAAATATTATAGACTTATCTGAGAAAGGTAAAAAAAGTCTGTTCTTTTTTTTACAAAAACATCTATAGACAGAAATATTTAAGTAGGTTAGCACTAAAAAGGTCATACAGTAGGAGAAGATGAAGTAGAAATCAAAAATAAATTTTAAACATGTGTACATGAATTAAGGAACAGCTACACTTGGGAAACTATTTTCCCTCTATATGAATGGCTCTTGACTATGCTAAGCATTCAGGGAACAGTGATCACATTTTCAGAATAATAAGTAGTCTCTCTTGGAAGAGGCTGAAAGGTACATAGAATAATCCAAGTATTTGCAATCTGCTCCACTGAACAGATGAATCACCACAATGTTAAATACGAAGAGTGGCATTTACACAAACTTTATGGTGAGAACAGGCTTGGAGTCCTGGCAAGTTATGAAAGGAGCCATTAAAAATGATTCCAATCCCATGTAAGTAGAAGACCTGAGGGAGTAGTTCCCTTTTCCTCTTATCTCCTCAATTATCTAAATTGTAATATTTTATATTTGATACATGTCAGCAGCATTAAAGAGTTAAATAATATTTTACAGAGTAGATGCTATCTACAAAAAAATAGTACTGTGGAACTCTGTACTATATTTGCAACTTCTATGAGTCTAAAGTTATTTCAAAATAAAAATTAAAAAATATGCATAGTCTTGCTACAAGAAATAACATACAGTCTAAAATTTGCGTTAATTTCATGAAGCAATCATAAAGAAGAAGAAATGTAACAATTCTTCCAATTGCTAAGAGTCCAATTTTCACTTCTCTCAATGGATGCAGGTGCATATCAAGAGAAAAACTCATCTTCTGGGCTGGATATTCTACCGCCCACCAGCCATGTGACTTTGGGAAAATTACTTCAGTCTTCCAAGCCTCTGTTACACCTACCTCACAGGGTGGTATCACATGCTAGTTGACTTTGGGATGCTATAAAGATACTCATTGTTGTCATTTACAATTTTGTTTATTTAAAATGCATTATCTTATCTTCATTAATGGGAGGAATAACACTGAGAAATTAACTACTTGGATTTCTTCAGGTTTGTAACATTATCAAATTAATCTTATACTTCCCACTAGGGGCCCAGATTTAACCAACAGATTTATATAATAATAAATACAGTTATTACATATTACGTTCCTGGAAAATGCTTTATAATAGACCTACAACCTTAAAATGTTACCTGCTTAGCCTTTTCCTATAAAGTGCATTAACTGGATTAGTTAGCCTACTACCTTAAAATTAGTTTTGCTAATTCTGAAGAACAAATGCCTAATACGGCTTCATGGGGCACAAATATATAGTTTACACAAATATATTAGCATCATACATAAAATATGCTAGATGAAATCTATTTTCCCCACAGGTATTAAAAACAAAATGATAGCTCTTTTGAAGAAAAAGTCAATTAAGTCAGGAATCTCATGAAATCTAAAAGATGAATATTGAGAAGCCAAAGCAAAGTTTAAAGTCTGACAAAATGTATATTTTATAAAATAGGAAACTGATGTATACTTATAAAAGATACCACATAAAATATTTTTATAATGTTAATATTTCAAAATCCATTATCATCCCTCTCTCTCCCATTAAGTATAATCTTAGAGGAAAAAAATGTTACAGGGTTAAAACTAGTGCACAGCTTAAAGGCTAACGGAAAAAAAAAAAGAGTAAAAGAATAACCTTTTCAAATCAAGCCTTTACCCACTAACATGGATAAAGGTAGCCCATTTTAACATGGTAACTAATTCTGTTTCCTGAAGAATATATTTGTAGACCAAAAACAAGAATGATTCAAGGGTTCAGTGAAAAAAAATCAAACACACCAACAGAAGTCACATAAAAATAATATTTGGTAAGATATTATCTTTAAAACAGTAAGAATAGCAGGATTTTCTCTGTGCCTCTTTCAAAGTTTCCATGTGTTCATCATTTAGCAACAGTCTACTCACTTCCGCTGGGTGTGGTCCATGCCACTGTTTGGTATTGCTTCCAACTTTGTATTTTTCTGCCCACAGATATTTCCATAGCTGTCGTATCCTGACACTAGTCTTGCTGCTGCACCTGTTGCTATTGAAAAGCCACAAATAAATCCCTAGGAAAGAAACAGAAAAAAACATACAAATAAACCATTTCAATAGCCAACAGTCACTAGTTGATACGATAATGAGCTTCTTTTGTCTGCTGAAGGGAACAAAGAGCTATCTTTCCTTACTGCAAACACTATTCTACTGTTTTCCTTGGATTGCACATAAGCAATACAAAGAAGTCCATAGGGAAACACTATTTACTACCATAACAAAACAAATCCTAACCTTTACATCACAAGATCATCTTTGAATTTTATTAATAATAGTAATAATATCAGCTTCCCTATACAGAACACCTGCTCTGTGCCAGTCTGTGTACTCTTAATAGGTGCTTGTAGGACGTTATCTCTAATCCTCATGATGAAGATTATGAACTGAGGCCCAGAGACGTTAAACAAGTTATCCGAGGCCATCAAAGCTAGCAAAGATCAGAGCATAGAATCAAACCCAGCTTCCCTCATTCTTTAGTTTCATTTGGTTGTAATGGGGTTCCTTTAAGTGAACATCAGCAAAGGATGAAAGAAAAAAATTCAAACAATAGGAACGTGGGTTTTGAATCATTATCGCTTCAGTGCAAGCAATACTTCTGTTTCCTTCCTGCAATAAAGCTGTATACAAGTCAAAGAATTACATCGTGAAGCACTGCCATGCTCTTAATATTGAAGACTGGAGGACAGTAAGGCACTGGCTTTGTATACTGCAAAGGTCACTTCATTTCATGGGAATATGCTTCATCACAGTACTAAAGGCAAACGGTAGATACTTCAGAAGCACATCATGCTTGCTAAGTCAAGCATGCACTGACCAAAACAAAGCAATAAAAGCCTAAGCTTGACAGCAAGCTACTAGCCAGAAGAACAGGAAGTAAAGTGAATCACTACTGATAAACTGATTGTATTTGGGGGGAAAGACTGAGGCTAAGAACTATTCTTGCAACCTGGTCATTAAAAGGTTACGTTTTTATTATCTTTAGTAAACTGGCTATGAAGGCAGAGACTATCATTATTTAATTAATCACAGCCAAGTATCATGAGTAGTACTTATCTAAATAGCCTTGCTAGATCTAAGGCCTAGAGTGGAAAATACTATACTCATATGCAATTCCTCAGAGAAAAGTATTTCCCCTTTAAATATACTTACCTAAAAAGGCAAACAAACTGTTTTCTAAACAAGCCCTGCACTTTCATTGTGCAGGTAAGGGAGCTACAAGGAAAGAGTAGAGACCATAGCTACAGTCAGAAGAAACTTCTTGAAGCTATACTTTGTAAAAAAATAGACTGAGAGTGGAGACTATCCCTGATTTGCTACTCACTAGCTTCAACTTTCTGTCTCAATTGACTTATCTGTAAAATTGAGATAATGAGTGTATGTAGCTCATTGGGCTGTTGTAAGGATTAAATGATGTAATCCAGTAAAATGGTAAAAAAAATCTGCCTGGCATGTAGTAAGAGCTTAATAAAGTCTTAGCTATTATAGTTGTTAGGTACTATTATTATAAGTGAGAATATGCTACAAGGGAAAGATGGTGGGCTTCGGGGTCAGAAAAGCCTGCGCTGATCGATGGAATACTGATGACTCCATTTTCTTCTTGGGTGACCTTGGACAAACTTACTTAATTCTGTGCCTCAGTTTGCCATCTATAAGTTAAGGTTAAAACCACTTACCACAAAGGCTGTTGTGAGAATTACATGAGATAATACATGTTACATGTAAAGTGCATGTCTTAATACATGTTAGTCTCCTTCTGCCTCCAAGCAGCACAAACTGCTAGTGGTGGGGTTAGACACAGCTGGTCAGTACTTACTCATTCACACTCACCCTGTTGCCCCTCTCCCCCTCTCCTGACTCCTCCAAGGACACTGTAGGGCAATCAATCCCACCTCAGAACTTCAACCCAATACTAAGACATGGAAAAAAAATATTTAATCCTTTGCATACATATTTGCATATTTACATGTGTGAATCAGCATACTATTTTAAGCATATCTTTGAACTCCAAATTAGGAAGCCCTGTGCTGAGTAAAAACTGGAAAAGGAGGTAAGTATTAGGAGGTTTAATAGCTAACCTTTCCAATACTTTTTTTTTAAAGACAGAGTCTAGCTGTGTTGCCCAGGCTGGAATACAGTGGCGTGATCTTGGCTCACTGCAACCTCTGCCTCCCGGGTTCAAGCGATTCTCCTGTGTCGGCCTCCTGAGTAGCTGGGACTACAGGCATGCACCACCACACGCAGCTAATTTTTGTATCTTTAGTAGAGACAGGGTTTCACCATATTGGCCAGGCTGGTCTCGAACTCCTAACCTCAAATGATCCATCTGCCTCAGCCTCCCAAAGTGCTGGGATTACATGCGTGAGCCACAACGCGAGGCCTCCAACACATGTTTTAACAAGAAGACTCAGATTAACAGTAAGGGAATGGACTTCGTATTCAGTAAGACCTGGATTCAAACTCTCACTCTACCAATTACTATCTGTGTAATTTTTATCTAATTACGTACTTAGACTCTGTTCCCTCCTCTCTAACAGAGTAATACCATCTATTTCACAGCCTAATGAGGAGAACTGAATGAAATAACACATATCCAATCCCTAGCTGACTGTCTGGTACATGGCAGGTGATCAATAAATGGTAGCTGTTAGCGGTGAATTTGAATGGGAAAGTCAGACTAAAGAGGTTAACAACAGTAACTGTTCACTAACAAAAACCCCTTTGGTTCTGTTTTAGAACAAAAATTTCTAGGGGGAACAGCGAGAATGTCAGTAATTTTGTTACTGTACAAAAATATTTTCAGACCACAATTACAATCTTCTTTCACTACTAATCTAGAATAGCAAAGTTGTTACATAATTAAAAGGTTATGTTCTTCTTTTACTTTTTATAGAAATTTTCTTCTTATGTTTGGTAAGTACATTGTGTTACAGATTCCTTTAAGTGGCTTCTGATTTCCTTTTCTGACTATTTTTAACAGTACTGTTGGACATGTGGGTTTTTTTCTTTATCATCATAAGCCACCTCACATCCCTCTCGGATGTAGGCAGGGGTATAAATTGTAAATGTTACATATATATGCTAAAATGGGACGCTGACATATTTTCACATAGGCCACTTAAACTTCTTAGTAGCTTCCAGAAGTATTAGAGAGGGTGGAAAGCTGCCAGGGGTGGGGGGTGGGCAAGGAGAATAATAAGCTAATAAGATGGGAAGAAACCATGACTATTATCCTAGGGACTTCTCATATGGTACAACCACTGACAATGGGGAACTAGGCCAAACACAATTAAAAATACAATATCTTTAAAAAGAAAAATTCTAAAATCCAAATGTGGGAAGCAATATAATTTCAGAAAGGAAACAATGTGGTACATGAAATTAAAGTGGGGTGAGAGAAACTTTACAGAATACACTCAATAATTTAATGGTTCAGCAGAGAGAGAGGGGAAAGGCATTCAACAGAAGGAAAAATCACATTAATGAAGCAAATGATAAGGGGATAAGGAAGGCTTTCATAAGCATGGAGTAGGAAGCAATCTTAGAGAGAAAGTAAGACTATTAGCAAGGAAGAAAATCATGGCTAAAATGTTCAAATGAGTGAGCTATGGAAGTGCTTTCAGCACTGCTATTTTAAGAGAGAGAAGAGGAACAGACAAATTTATTCACAAATAGGAGGTGACTCAAATCAGATGAAGGCACACAGGGATGGTGGGTCAGAGGCATGACCTGGCAACTCATAAGTACCGACTGCCTAAGTGGGAGAAAGACAATTTGCTCATTAATGAACTGTGCTCATATTCCCTTCATATCACAAGGTCTAGTTGTACCTAAGTAAGGGCTTATGTTTAGTTTTATTTGCTATTAGTAAAAAAAAAAAAAAAAAAAAAAAAGACACACTTTCATTTCACAAGCATGTTTGAATTGTATACCTAGAGCCTCTACTAAGTAACTGAACAAAGCAGAAGGACTAAATTTAGTTTTGAAAAAAACGGTCAACAAAAACATGTATAGAGTGGGTGGGAGATGGTGTATGAATATGGCAAAATGTTTCAAAATAAAAAGATAGGGAAAAAAAGGAGTTCTGCTTACAGCCCTCTCCCCTGGAATTAATGAAAACATATACTGACTCTCTTTTTCTCAGATACCACTTCACCTCTATAAAGCCCATATCTCATCAGTGCTTGGGCTCAATCTTATAATAACTGATTTGTAAAATCTTGGAACATTTGGCTTCTGTTTCTCCTCTTTTGGGAACCTTAAGATACAGAGGGCTATGAGGATCCAGCAAACAGGGCAGGATTAGTATCCTACCCTAGAAAAGGCCTGATGCGGAATGAATATTTATGTAAACAAATTAAACAAAATTAATTATAAACTTGAGTCAATCTGTCAGATTCCCAGACTTTTTAAAACATGTAATAGGATGCCTCTCTCTAAGAATGAGGAAAGAAGAAGGAAAAAAAAAAAACCAGAATGAGGCCAGGAGCAGTGGTTCATGCCTGTAATCCCAGCACTTTGGGAGGCTGAGGTAGGAGAATTACTTGAGGCGAGGCGTTTGAGACCAGCTTGGGCAACACAGTGAGACCCTGTCTCTACAAAAATAAAAATATTAGCCAGGCGTGGTGGCACACGCCTGTAGTACCAGCTACTCAGGAGGCTGAGGCAGGAGGATTGCTTGAACCCAGGAGTTCAAGACTGCAGTGAGCCATAATTGCACTACTGCACTCCAGCCTGGGCAACAGAATAAGACCTTGACTCTGAAAAAAACAAAAGAATGATAGAAAGTCTAGGAAATAACCACTCAATAAGCATTTATTCTGCATATACAAATGCAAGGTTTATCCTAAAAGAACTGAAATGTTCTCAAGACAGAAGAAAATAATGGGCATGATGGAGCGAAATCATAGGCTCAATTTCATGGGCAGCTAAAACAATGAAAAGAACACAGACAAGAAAGACTGAAAACTGACCCTCACTTTGCCATGAATACTCCTTACCATCATGAGCAAGTAACTTTTTATTCCCTGAGCCTCAGTTTCCTTATTATCACAAGGATAGAATTAGATGAATCTCTAAAGTCCTTCCTCTTCCAAACTATTATGTTTCTAAGGGAAAGCAGATACAAAGTGCAATTTTTAAAAATATACTTGCAGGGAGAAGTTCACACCTGTTTGGTTTACTACAGTGTCTGAGAATAAATAAAGCAAAACTAGATTAAAAACAAACAAATTTAACTGAACTACATACTTAAAAAAGGTTAAAATGGTAAATATTATGTTAGGTACATTAATAGGTAATTACCATAAATTAAAATAAAGAAAGGAACAGACTTAATAGAAAGTCATTTGGATCAGGTAACCTTATGGTAATTTTTTGGCATATTGTTCTTCTTATTTCTGTGATCCCAGCAAAGAACAGCCCACCAAACAGGTGACTAAATACTGCAGTGAATCTCTCACTCTGTTCTGCATGCTCAACAATAGTTAATGAGGTAGAAACATCATGCCCTGGGAAGTAAACCAGTGCTATAAAATAGAAAAGGTCCTTCCGTGAAAGCAGTCTGAAGGGACAAACTATGAGATGATGTCCCCTAAATCCAACTCTAGTCCAGATCATTCTCCAAGATTCCAACTTTGCATTTCCAACTGCTTCTCCTTACTCACAAATTCTACATGTCCACAACTCATTTTCTCATTCCACACTTCCTTTTCCTCCATATGCTCTGTCTCCATTGGTGGCACCACTTCTAGATGGCACACACAAGATACAAAGTGGAAGACTGCAATCTCCTCTCTCCGTGCTTCTGCCCCTCACCCTAGCTTCCTGACACCACACTAGAGGAAGAGGTAATGGCAAGCGATTTGGTCAGAGCCTGAGATATTGATGAGACCATGTTTCACTGGCAAGCGAGGTTACTGTGTCCTACAGGTCCATGTTCTAAACAGCTTTTTCTGTTGTCCTCAATTCCAGGCAACAGAGTGGGGTCTACCTCTTGAGGCCTCGGCTTCTCCCTCTTCTCTTCTGGGTTCAGTGCTGCCACTATGTAATCTTAAGACAGTTACTGAGCTTATCTCTATGCCTCTGTTTCCTTCTCTGTAAAATGGGAATGTGATAACAACAGTGTATACTTCCTTGAGCAGGTGTAGGAATTAAATGAGTTTCTATGTGTCAAGTGCTAAGAACAGTGTCTAGCTCACAGTAAACAGCAATAACTACTAGGGTAAGTAAGTTGTAGGGGATCTCTGTATCTTCTATTTTCCATGGTAAGCACTCTTGTTAGGGCCATCCAGCTGCCTCCGTTCTTGCCTTTTTGTGGTAAGCTGATCTGGGCAGATTTCGTCCAGTTAGATCTCCATTCTCTTTTCATCTCCTTTTCTGACAAATACCTCCCCTTGAGACAGAATGAAGTCAGACCATCCTAGATAAGAAGGAACTTTAGCCTTTTGGGCCCAAGCTTCATTCCACAAGTTACTTTTACCAGGGAGTAACTTACTGGGCATAATCAGGTATTTACTAATAAAGTGGTGGTTTATTTATCCATCCCACTCTTGTTTCATGATGTGTACAGAAACTGTGGTTGGGAACCTAGCAGGAGCTGGGGTGGGATTTGAGCTGAGAAACCTATCCTGAACCCCCAACACAAGAACCTCTTAGTCATCCTTGATCTGTCTCTCACTTGTCTGCAACACTGATAACACCATTGATAAATGTTATGGATCCAAATTCTTCAATCTCTCTCTTCTTCTCTTTTAGCACTTCTTTATTTCAGGTTTTTCACCTCTTATCTGGACCATTACATCAGCCCCCAAAGTGATCTACCTGAAACCTCTTTCCACCTTCCAAGCCATCTTTAACATTAGCTGCCAGTACCAGCTTTCTAAACCCACTCTTAACACTTCTTGCTCAATACTTTTCAGTGGTTGATTTTTTCAGTGGTTGATCTTTTCAGTGGTTGATCTGTGCCTATAATAATGGGTCTCAACTTTGGCTGAACATCAGGTTTGCAGAGATTATATGAGAACCATTGAGGTAGGGCTGAGGAACTAGGTTTTTTTTTGTTTGTTTGTTTGTTTGAGAAAAGATCCCAGCTAATTCTAGGCTGGGCACGGTGGCTCACACCTGTAATCCCAGCACTTTGGGAGGCCGAGGCATGCAGATCACTTGAGGTCAGGAGTTCGAGACCACCTGGCCAACATGATAAAACCCCTTCTCTACTGAAAATGCAAAAAGTAGCCAAGAGTGGTGCTGGGTGCCTGTAATCTCAGCTACTCAGGAGGCTGAGGCAGGAGAATCACTTGAACCTGGGAGGCAGAGGTTGCAGTGAGCCAAGAACGCACCCTGCACTCTAGCCTGAATGACAGAGCAAGACTCTGTTTCAAAAAGAAAAAAAAAAAGATAAGAAAAAAAGAAGAGATCCCAGCTAATTCCAATGTACAGCTAGGGCTAAAAACCACTCGTTTACTCCCTTAATGAAATACACAAATTTAGCAGTGCAATGTTACAAGTAATTTTTTGGAGCAGAGTAAGTATATGCCCAGTAATCCCAAAATAGTGATGAAAGTTCAAATGTAGAAGATAGCACTTAAGAAGGCCAAGAGTAATTTGCTTTGAAAAATACTCTAAGTTCTAGACAACTTAAGCATTAGAAAAACCTTGAAACTAAGGGAAGAAATAAAAGAGAAGTACAAATATTGATGAAGAGATGAACATGTATAAAGATTTAATGGTAGAGATGAGTGAAAGATGACAAGATCTTAGAATATTTAAGAACCCGACCATAGGTATCAAAAAATGAGCAAAAAGCTGCAAATAAAGACAGAGAATAAAGGTATGGTTTGAGTACCAGGCTGCAAGATTACTAAGAAGAAACAATCTGTAAGAGAAGCAGGCAGCTGGGCCACTCGATTAAAAGAACATAGCCAGAAAGTTCCAGTTCCTATTCTATCTTTGCCACTTATTTCCAGCAGTATATTCTTAGATAAGCTAATATTTAACCTTGCTATAGTTTGTCTGTAAGCAGGGGATAAAACCTATTTCATAGTCATTTAAAAAAATTAAAAAGATACATATTTTGTATCTTTTTAATATATATATTATATATTTGTATATATGTATATAAATATATATACATATTTAATATATATACACACACACACGTACTAAAGTGTTGAGCATAGATTAATGTCCAACAAATGTTTGTTAAATGTTTATTTTAAAAGTACTACAGAATGAAATCCAAAGAGGGAGAAATCTTCTAAAAATCATTTAAAACAAATACTCAGAAGCCAAAGAATGCTGAATCTCTGTTGTGCCGGTGAATAGAACTTTGAGATTTCTTTTTTTTTTTTTTTTTTGAGACGGAGTCTCGCTTTGTCACCCAGGCTGGAGTGCTGTGGTGCGATCTCAGCTCACTGCAAGCTCCGCCTCCCAGGTTCACGCCATTCTCCTGCCTCAGCCTCCCGAGTAGCTGGGACTACAGACGCCCGCCACCACACTTGGCTAATTTTTTTGTATTTTTAGTAGAGACGGGGTTTCACGGTATTAGCCAGGATGGTCTCGATCTCCTGACCTCGTGATCCACCTGTCTCGGCCTCCCAAAGTGCTGGGATTACAGGCATGAGCCACTGAGCCCAGCCAGAACTTTAAGATTTCTTATTTCTACATGGCAAAATATGATGTTAGCTCAATTCCATGAAGGTAATCCATTAAAAGAATCATTCGAAAACAAATAATGCTAATAATGCTATGCCAACATTTAAAAGTACACACAGTGGGTCTTAATTACCATCATACTGAAATCAACACTATATTAATTACATTGCATTAAAATGTTTCAGTAAACAAATAACTCCTTAGTCTCAAGTCACTCCCAAATCAGCCTATTAACATTAATGATTGCACTTTCCTGACCTATTTTAGCACAGAAAATCCAAAGCACCTCGGGTGGCATGGTATATGTTTTTGTAAACAATTTTGAAAGGTCAGCTGCTATTTGTCTCAGGGTTACATTCAGGGAGCAGGGAAAGGCTGTGGACTAATTCTGTTATCAAAGAATCTTTCTACGGCAGGGTGCAGTGGCTCACGCCTGTAATCCCGGCACTTTGGGCGGCCGAGATGGGTGGATCACCTGAGGTCAGGAGTTTGAGATCAGCCTGGCCAACATAGTGAAACCCCATCTAAAAATTCAAAATTAGCTGGGTGTGGTGGTACATGCCTGTAATCCCAGCTACCTGGGAGGCTGAGTCAGGAGAATCACTTGAACCTGGGAGGTGGAGGTTGCAGTGAGCCGAGATTACACCATGCACTCCAGCCTGGGCAACAAGAGCGAAACTCCGTCTCAAAAAAAAAATTTTTCTTTTCTCCACACGCTGCATAAACATTCATGCATGTTATATTTCAGCTGCCATTCCATTAAACTAAGTAAACTTTTGAGCAATATCTTATAAGTCATTAAGTTAGGAGACAGGTATTTTGACCTTTCCTAAATATCCTAAATTTGGTGAAACTATGCTTTTATCTTTAAAATAAACACTCCTTATTTTACTGGATTTATCATATCTCATTAAAATGTATTGCTTTCTTTTCCTTTGCTCAGAGGCAGAACTGGTACCTACAATCGTGCCTATTAGCTAAGATTACAGTTGTTCTGTGATTCACAAATGGCGCTGGCCTGGCGGGCAGTTAGAGGAGACAAACAGCAAGATTTTCCTAAAGAAACTCTATAAAAGGTATAGTAAGAAGGGGGTTAAAAATACACATGAGTAAGAGCAAGGCTGCCTGAGGTAGTGTAATTGCATTTTGAGTTGTAGAAGACTAAGAAAGAGAGAGCAATAATGTGTCTGCAGAGTCCCCTTGAGGAAGAGGAAATGGGGTATTAGAAAACTGCATTGACCTGGAAGTGAACAGACCTGGGCTCTGTTCCCAGCTCTGTCACGAACTAGCAGTGTGGCCTTGGGATAGTTATTTCCATCTCTGAGTTTGATGTTTTTAATCTGTAAAATAAGGGCGATGGACTAGATGAGGATTTCCAAGTCCTTTCTACTTCTAAATATCAGTCCGCTTTAAAAATAGCAGTTTTCTACTTTTTTTCAGCCCAGCACACTGGCAGGAACTCTAATGCCACTGAAGTCTGTGTCAGAAACTCCTGTAGGGCAGATTGGGTATGCAACTGAATGTGCACACCCCGAATACCTTGTAACAGCAACTCTGCTCCTCCATTCTCTACACCCATTGGAAAATCACCAGGTCCCTTGATCCCTAATCAAAAGATACTACTCATTACAGTAGACACAGCAGGCAGCAGGGGCCATTGGAAAACCACCAGGTCCCTTGATCTCCAATCAAAAGATGCCACTCATTACAGTAGACATAGAAGGCAACAGGGGCCTAGGACGGGCAGAAGGAAGAAGGAGAGTGAGCAACCAGCCTCCCATCTAGGAAGAACTATGGAATACCAAGTCTCTGAGAGGAACTGACTGCCCTAAAGATAACCAACAAGTTGGTGTGACTGGGTTGGGTGAATACGCGGGGCGTGTGACTCATGGTCACTGTTTTGCTCACCACTCCATCAAGATCACCATTCAGAGACTTACGTCAAATGATTTGTTTTCTGAAATGGTCTATTGAATGGCATACGAGTCCCAGCTGCTCCTTAATTTAAGCTCAGTTTTCATGTAGAAAAACAAATCAAGGGTGACACAAAATACTACTGAACTGTATAAGGACTCATATATTCCACAACAACTGCCCTCATTAAACCAACTCCTCATCATTCCCTTGGATCATGAGTCCAGGTTTGAACCATCTGTGAGAGTTTCCTTACCATTCCAATGCAGAAGAGGATGAAGAGCAGCAGCCATGGTATGTCTGTGCAGCTACGGTCCTCCAGCGGCTTCCATTCTCGTTTGGAGCTCTAATTGGAAACACAAAATAAGAGAGTGTTAAATGTTAAGTTTAGTTAAAGTTAGAAGGGCACAAATACACCAGCTATAGCTAAAGCCCTTCTTTGCCAAACAAGTTTCTATTGAACCTTTAAGACACAACTCAAATATTTGTCACCTTTTCTGTGACGTTTATGCTAACCCCCACAGCAATAACTCCACTGGCCCTACTCCCACCCCTCTTCCTGGCCAGGGCCGGTACAGAGTTCATTGGTTTTTTGGTACCTATATTAGAGTTTTTAGTGGGCTAAATTGTCATTCTTATTTGTTATGCTGTGTCCCAGCAGACTATGAGTTTCATAAGGGAAGAGACCAGGCTTATTTCTCAGCATGTAACATGATGCCTGACGGTTCATAATATGTACTCAGTGAGGGCTTTTTAAAAATGAATGAATAAATGAATACGCTCTTCCAACTTCAGTCTTAATACTAGCTTTTTCTTTGTGTGTCCAGACGCTAAGCTTAAAAAAAAAAAAAAGTTAGAATGTGCCGTTTATATATATGTTCTCTTCTAGGAAAGATGCCCATCAAAATAGATTCCTATTCAGGCTGGGCCCGGTGGCTCACATCTGTAATCCCAGCACTTTGGGAGGCTGAGGTGGGCAGATCACCTGAGGTCAGGAGTTCGAGACCAGCCTGGCCAACATGGTGAAACCCCATCTCTACTAAAAATACAAACATTAGCCGGGCGTGGTGGTGGGCGCCTGTAAGTCCAGCTACTCGGTAGGCTGAGGCAGGAGAACCACTTGAACTCAAGAGGCAGAAGTTGCAGTGAGCCAAGATTGTGCCACTGCACTCCAGCCTGGGCAACAAGAGCAAAACTCCAGCTCAAAAAAAAAAAAAAAAAAAAAAACCAGATTCCTATTCAGGGGTAGATTTTTCTAAATCAAATAAAATTCAGGAAGAAAAAAATCAGATTTTATAGACAGATCTGTGCAACTCCTAAATAATCCATGTATTTTCATTTTGTTCCTAGAAAATGTTAGTTTCTAGAGCAAACACAAAGAATCCTGAACTACAGAACTAGCAGCATTCTAAAAGTTAACTTGCAAAGTATTGACTGGAATTCCAATTGCATTTTTTTTTTTCTTATTTCAATAGTCTTAGGATTTCGGGTCAGCTCACAAATCCCTTTTAATGGAAATCTAACTGAAATAAGCCCCTTGAGCTTCCTAATGAACAAAAATCCCTGAGTCTCACACCTTCTCCTGGAAAAAGTAAGCAGCGAAGGGAGAAAGAAGGTATCCTTAGGAAACCTATGGGAAAGGTTCCTCTGAGAAGGTTGAGGCCTCCAGTGGCTTCCATGACAATATCCAGGAAGCTATTCGGAAAAGGCTTGTCAGGAGGAAAGGGCACCAGTAGGAGGGGGCTGGAGATAAGGGAGCCCTCTAGTACAATTAATATATATAGAGTACAACCAGGCTTAGTTCTCTCTCCCTCTAAAACCATAGTATTGAACTATGTATCTTTGATAACCTGATGAAAACTACAGATTCTTTTCTTAATATGTAAGCATAGGTGGCTCATGACTGTAATCCCAGCACTTTGGGAGGCCGAGGCGGGTGGATCACCTGAGGTTGGGAGTTCGAGACCAGTCTGACCAACGTGGAGAAACCCCGTCTCTACTAAAAATACAAAGTTAACCGGGTGTGGTGGTGCATGCCTGTAATCCCAGCTACTCAGGAGGCTGAAGCAGGAGAATCATTTGAACCCAGGAGGCAGAGGTTGTGGTGAGCCAAAATCACACCATTGCACTCCAGCCTGAGCAACAAGAGCGCAACTCCGTCTCAAAAAAAAAAAGTAAGCAGATATTCACATGATTTTCATAAGAATTTAGGGAATTCAAATCCCAGATTAAAAAACACAAGTTTAAAATATCTGCCTATCAACAACGAGAGCAGAGAATTTGAGTTGAAACAATTTCTTCCTAACCCCTAAAGTGTTAACCAAACAAATGCTTTGTTATTGCCTTACACTGTACAATTGTTATGAACAGAACAAAACAAAAAACACAACCAGTTAGCTTGTTCCCAAAAACCCACACAGAAAACAAAAGAGCACTAGTTAGTCATGGAAAAAAACCTTACCCTAAGACTCTAACTAGCATTAAAAACCAAGAATGAGTAGGCAGGGTTTTTTCCAGAGCAATGGAGCACTGTGGCATAATAGATGAAGGACTGGTTCTCTCCCTGGCTCTGTCATTAGTTAGCTACATGACTTTAGATAAATTGCTTCATCTCTCTGGGTGGCAGAAAGGAGTTAGTTTGGATCTCTTAGGTTCCTTCCAACTCTAAATCTATGATCAGGAATGCACTTTTGTGGAAACTTATGACTGGAAAAAACTGCAAAATAATTTGACTTAATTCTCTGTATTATTCATACAAGAATGCCTGTATTGTGGTCTGTATTTTGGAAGACAGTTGTTCACAGTGTGAATAAAGAATGTTTCTTTGTATTAAATAATTTCAGTCTTGAATAATACCCATTACAGTAAAACTGCTTCCAAACACAGAATTTGGACCCATCTTTGATACTCATTATATTTACTCTACGGTAATTTATAAAGCAAAAGCTACTTTGAAATGCTATATTTATTTGTCTTAATAAACAGCACGTATGGGGAGGGAAGAAAGGGGAAGGCCTCAGGTTGGTTGGGCAGTTTCTTTATCTCCAACTATTTTCTTAGTATTTTTACCTTAGACCAACATTCAGTTCATTAATGCCTAAATTTTCATCTATAACTAAACAGATATTTCATTCTTGACCAGCAAAATACAAAGATTCAACATCTCAACAAGTTCATTCAACTTGCTGTGGGCCACTTCTGTGCCAAATACACGTTCTCTCACTGGGAATGAGAAGTGGAGTGAGGGTAGGACTTATATATAAAAGATATTGACAGAGTCTAAAGCAGAGTGGAAGAACAAAAATGATCACCCTCACTTGACAAAGGAACACTTAGCAGAGGAGGGGTGGCTTACTTCACAGGGATGTTCTGAAGAGTAAATGGGAGCACCTGTCACCCAGCATGCACTCAATTCTCTGTTATTACTATTATTCATCAATACTTTTCAGTTAACCCTCTCTCTATTGTTAAAATATCCTTTTACCAAGTGAACTTTCTTACTAAAAAGGATATAAAGAATAGTAAACTCTTTTTCCCTTATACTTACTAAAATTTTGACTTAATGGTGGCATATTTCATTTTAGCTGCCATTGTTAATGCCATCAGTTATTGATTACTATTAATCAGACATTAGACGCAAAGCTTTACACACATTATGTCTTCTACATTCAAAACAGCTGATGTAGGTGTCATCTGTATTTCACAGATGAGGAAACTCAGGCTCAGAAGTTAAATAATCAGCCTAAGGTTTCACACCTGCACCATCAGTCTTTGACCCCCTGCTCTGTGACTCCAAAGCCTATTCCAATAAGACTATTTTTTATTTGCACTAGTTAGTAAAAAGCAATAACGTCAATTAGTTTCTCCTCACATTGAAAAATTTGGGAGCCAACTCAATAATTTTAAATCCTATTGGCACAGGGAAAGCAAGTGAGATGTGTTATGAGCCATGAAGTTTCTCAAGTGAGTCAGAAAACCCAAGAGTTGAAAATTTTTAATAATTCTTTAACAGATTTATCCAAGTGGCAACAGGATTTAATGCTGTCTGACCTAGCAAAAGTAAACTGTTTTGCAACAGCACTTTTTAAATGTCATTTTACCCCTTTCTCAGATTCTACATGAGATTAATACCAGGCTTTCAGTACATGTTAGGTCTCTCCCCTTCACAGGATCTTGCAGTTTAGGAACTAAATAGTACCAAAGTAATCATATAATACAAGCCTTTAGTGAGAGTGATTAAGACCCAGAGAAGGGAAGGGGCTTGCCCAAGGGCATACATTTATATTATCTATGACCGCATTTGATTCCTAAAACAATTCTGTTAATTACTATATACTCCTGACTTTTCTATTTTATAGAATAGGAAAACAAAAATCAAAGAAAACAAGTGGAAAATCTATGTCTGAAACCTGAGTCCTCAAACTGTAGCACAAAAACAGAAACTATAAGACAGGATCCAGGGATGCTAAAAACAAACAAATAAACACGGTAACAAAGGTAAGAATGCCTTTCTCAGGCTTATCAGTGTACTAAACACAGGCAAGGAAAATAATCAGTACACTCAAAGACAGGTTAACAGAAATTATCCCAACTGAAAGACACACACAGACTCAAAATTTAAAAACCAGAATAGAGCATCCAAGAACTACAGGACAACAACAAACGATGTGGCCAGGCGCCGTGGCTCAGGCTTATAATCCCAGCACTTTGGGAGGCCGAGGTGGGCAGATCACAGTGTCAGCAGATCGAGACCATCCTGGCTAACACGGTGAAACCCCGCCTACTAAAAATACAAAAAAATTAGCTGGGCGTGGTGGCGGGTGCCTAAGGTCCCAGCTACCGGGAGGCGGAGCTTGCAGTGAGCTGAGATCGCACCATTGCACCCCAGCCTGGCGACAGAGCGAGACTCCATTTCAAAAAACAAATAAATAAAATAAAAAACAAATGATGTGACATATGTAATTGAAATCCAAGAAGAAGGCAGAATGAGGCAGAGGAACTATTTGAAAAAAATAATGACTGCAAATTTTCCAAAAATAATGAAAGAAATCAAAGCGCAGATCCAAGAAGTTCAGAGAATCCCAAGCAGGATAAATATAATACACAAACACACACCCCCTAGACCTATTATACTCAAATCCTTGAAAATCAAAGATACAAAGATCTTCTTGAAGGCAGCCAGAAGGGTAAAAAAAAGACACATCACATACAGAAAAACAAAGATGACAGCAGTCTTCTTGTTAGAAACTATGAAAAGTAGAAAACCACAGAACGACATCTTTAAACCGCTGAAAGGAAAACGAAAAAAAAAACTGCCAACCCCAAATTCTATGCAACAGAAGATATCTCTCAGACATGAACACTTTTCAAACCAAAAAACGTGACAGAATTTATTAGCCACAGATCTGAACTGTAAGAAATGTTAAGGAAAGTTCTTCAGGCACAAGGAATTGATACCAGACAAACTTGAAGGTACAAAAGATTTAAAGATTTTCAAAAATGGCTAAAATGAACGTTTGAGATTTTCCATAATAAAAAGTTTTTTAATGTTTTAAAGTGTGTGAATATATTCCTATAACAATATCCACAGTACATGCATTTTTTTGCACACATATACAAGGTTAGTAATCTAGAAGGCAGAATTATAATTTCTAATACTACTACTGGAGAATTAAAGAACAATTCTAAGTCAGACCACAGCTGGCATATACCTCCTGTTTGTACATTTATATCCTTAAAGTTAGGGAGGAACAATGTGTAACACCTTCACATGCCTTCCTATATTTTGTACGGCATAGATATCTAATTTTTTAGCTTCCATGGTATCTCTTATAGAAGTCATAGTACTACTATGTCTTAGACTCCATATTCACTATGAGCCCTAATAACTAAACTCAAGGCCTTCTAGTGAATTTGATATGCTATAGTAAGGGTGTATTTTTTTTTTTAGTAAATAAACCTGTAAAATGTTTTAACCTAAATTTTCATGTGACTGCAAATAAAGACACAGTTGTTGAATAAATGTATTTGTAGATAACAGTAAAACACAGAGGTTTTGGTAAGTGATATGTTATAAACAATTAGGTCAAATTAGCCATCACTGTAATATGGCAGTAATATGGCAGGCAGGGTGGGCCAAGGCCAGGGGATCAATTAAGTAGGAAAAGGTCTGGCAATTATGTATCAAGTGCACAGAATTAGGTCAGGCAGGAAGGATTAGGAAGATATCAAAAGATCAGACAAGCATTATCAACGATCCAGATTACATACAAAAAGAGTTAACTAGGTCTCAAATATGGAGGCAGGTAGGTCCAAAACCCTGGAAGTCAGAAGACATCTGGGTAATATCTAAAGGCAAAGACTGAATATTCCCGCTCTCTTTTCATACTCTGCGCTTACTGCCTGTATGACTTTCTCCTAATTAAGACAGAAGTACAAAGCTTCCCAAAAGATTCTTATAAGTAATATAATAAGAGTACCACCTAATGCTATCAATCTTTCCTTCATACACCAGGTTTTAAAATAATGGAAAATGTGCTATAAAAAGGTTAGAGTCAATTATATGAAGTTGCTTGATTTTCAGAAACTATTCTTTTTTTCCGAGTCAGGATCTTGCTCATTCACCCAGGTTGGAGTGCAGTGGCACAATCATGGTTCACTGCAGCCTCCATTTCCCAGGCTCAAGTGATCCTCCCACCTTAGCCTCCTGAGTAACTGGGACTACATGCACACACCACCATGCTCCATTAATTGTTTTTTAAAAATGGGTTGGGTTTCACCATCTTGCCCAGGTTGGTCTCTAACTCCTGGATCAAGCCTTGGCTTCCCAAAGTGCTAGGATAGGCATGAGCCACCACACCCAGCTTCAGAAAATATTCTTAAGCATTTCTTTGATTCTTCAAATAAATACTGGGCACCACACAAAATACTTGAGACGCAACAAGTAAGACAGCCCCTGTCCTCACTGAGCTCTAGTTTAAGTGGGAAAGAGACAAATCAACTACTAGGATAGCGTGAGTGATGCCAAGATAGAGACAGAAAAGGTACTGCAGGAATAGACATGCGGAACATTAAAGAAGCGTTTGTGAGAACTGTTGAAATTACCTCATAAACTTTTGGAGCTTATATTCTGAGGCAAACATTAAAATGATCTTTCAGTGTCTAAAATATAATGTGTTTTGTGCCCCAAAACATTCTAAAAATTCTTGGTTGCTATCATGGGGAAATAGCGACTGCTAAATAAGAATTATTACACCCAGAAATGTTTAGTAGCAAACAGGACATTAAGCTGCTTAAAAAAAAAAAATCAGCCATTTCTCACTTCATATCAAGATTTTTTTATACACTAAAGATTTTGTGGCTTCAGTTAGGAAAAGGCCTTTCAGCCTCAGAAATGAGGAAAAATATCTTCCTTTGTTTTCTGACACTTATTGTCTAGGGTTATATTTACTA
Organism: Chlorocebus sabaeus; assembly: GCF_047675955.1. Classification (NCBI taxonomy): domain Eukaryota; kingdom Metazoa; phylum Chordata; class Mammalia; order Primates; family Cercopithecidae; genus Chlorocebus; species Chlorocebus sabaeus. The sequence goes on along the minus strand of NC_132915.1, from coordinate 75,234,168 downwards.
AGCTACTGGAATAATATTTTCACGTAGATGTCACTGGTGAGATCCCTACTAACAATGAGTTAAGTACTATCTGGTCACATATATCTAGAGGTGCTGCAACTTGGAATTTCTGACAGGCTAAAGGACTACATGCTCCTTTGGCATTCCCCCAGACTAGGCCAGAGAACTGCATTTTCCAACATTCAAAGTAACAATAAACAGCAGCCTAGGAGGCTGGTCCCAAGGAAGAGAAGCGGTATATGGGCAGGGTTAAGCTTGCAAACAAATAAGGGACCAACCATTACAGATTCCAATACCATTTGGGATGCCATTTCACCACTACGGCACCACCCATATTCTCGTATTTTTTCTAATCAACTGGGAGGTATAAAAGTATTAACTACTAACAAAGTACTGAAGCTTAGAAATTTAAGCACAATCAAGAGTATCCTTCTGACAAGGTTATCAACATATACTTGTTCTTACAGGTCACTAGTAAGGAGAGTTAAGCTGGCAGGCCAGGAATCCCATATAACCTGAAGCCTATACCTCATGATAAGCACAGGAATGCTATTCCTCCTGTGTGCCTAGATCTTTGCAGCACAGATCCATCGCTGCTACTTTTCCCAGATTCTGATGAAAAGCCAGCTATACCTGGGAAGACCAAAGCAAGCTAAGATGTACTCTCATCAAGCACAGAGTTCAGAATGCGTCCTTGGGTTGAAATGGGTGATTTGTTGAGTAATCAACCCCTCCCCCAACTTTTTGTTTGAACATCATAGTCTGCACTTCCTGAGTTAGCAGACCATCTCCAAAACGGTCCCACAGTTCCAGCAGCTCTGCTGTAGTTTTCACTGTCCTAACTACTCCCTGACACACCTCAAAAGCCACTATTCGTCACTGAATGCATCCATCTCCAAGGTCACCGCTACATAGACATTTGTGTGATTCAAGCGTGTATGTGTAAAACATTGGTCTGTGAAGACTTTAGTTTGCTCCTGCCAGTTTTACACAGAAACCTCCAGTATTAAAGACAAATAGTTGTACATTCAGAATCTGTAAAGCTCCCTCCAAGGACATACTGCTTCATTAAATTCCCCAATATGCTTTTATTTGCACAGAGTGGTAACAAAAAAAAATAAAAGAGCTGATGTATATCATTTTTGCCACAGTTTTCAATAGAGTGAGCAGACCTGATGAAGTTGAGTAGCAATAAACTATGGCGGCTCTAGCCTTCTGTTCTTAGCATCTGCAAATAAAATCTTGTAATAGGATTTTGAAAGACATTGCCTATCCTTTGGGAAGGCTCTGTCAAGGATCTGGAGTGCATAACTACTTACGGTTACCATAAGTAATCTGTTTCATTTGCTAAGCCTGGTGATGGAAATTCATTATGGAAAGGTAAAACTAAAAGCATGATTTTAACAGACAGTTAAAGGTAATAAGATACACTGCGTGGAAAGATACAGGATTCTGTGCCCAACTGCTTTTCTTAGTTCATGAACTTTATATGAAATCACAAACATTCATCTATTTAAGGAGAAAGGGGGAAATGGCAACTACAGCTGCTTTGTAAGTCAGGTATTTACATAGTGATAGAAAGATCACAGAGAGATAAATTGCCAGTGACTTCATTCTGCCTCCAATTCCCCTAAAAAATAATTGTGGGCCTGTTACAAAGATGTCTTTCTTGCATCAGACTTCCTGTCTTTCTTGCATATGAACACATAACAATTACTGGGCAGAGGCCAAGTTAATCCTGCTCTACAATATAGCTAATAACATATTTTACCTCTATTATCAAAGAAACAATCAAAATTATACAGACAAACCTTGCCTGCAATCCTCAAACAGTATCTCTAACTTGTTTTTCTCCTGAATCAGTGGTAAGCAACCTTTATAATTTAAAGTTACTATTTAATTTTTTTAAATTATAGTTTTCATGGGCTTTGTTTTTTTCTTATCACATCTACAAGGGTCAGAATTTCTTCAGTACTTGATGATACCGAGGACAGACTGATAGACCAAAGCTCCACTTCACACCCTCCATCGGCTACAGTATAGTCAATTTCCAGACTGTTGATGGGTGTACTGACTTTTCTGGCTATGCTGTAACCATTTTTTTAAATTTCATGCATACACAATATAAGATTCTTACTCCAACCTTGCTCTCTTTTCCATGATGGAACAGATAAAAACTGACTTATAGGCCAGGTGCAGTGGCTCACACCTGTAATCCCAGCACTTTAGGAGGCCAAGGTGCGTGGATCACCTGAGGTCAGGAGTTACAGACCAGCCTGGCCAACATGGTGAAACCCTGTCTCTACTAAAAATATAAAAAAATTCGCCAGGCATGGTAGTGGATACCTGTAATCCCAGATACTCAGGAGGCTAAGGCAAGAGAATCACTTGAACCTGGGAGGCGGAGGCGGCAGTGAGCTGATATTGCACCACTGCACTCCAGCCTGAGCAACAGAGCAGAACTCCATCTCAAAAAATAAAAAATAAAATAAAATAAATAAAATTAAAAACACTGAGAACTGACTTATAATGACTTATACAGAAGTAACATGAAGATTGCACTGATCATAATATAGCAAATAGGTGAGCAGAATTTGGTAAATTTATGTTCTAAATCAAAATTAGGTATTGTCTTTGCCAATTAAGATGTTTTTAGTTCACAGCAGTCACGCACTGAAAGATGTATGTGTTCAGTTCTATGGCAGTGGTATAAAACTTAAGTGAACCAAATCCCTACTGGAGGAATCCATAAGGTGAATTAGGTTCCCTTCCTTTGTGTTTCTACAGCACACTATGTAAATACCATTACAGTAATTATCATTCCATATTATAATTATTTATGTTTTCCCAGTAGATGACCTTTTTGATGGTAAGTGTAATGTGTCTATTTTTTGTTTAACCCAGGGATTAACATTCTTTATAGAAAGCACTCCAATATTCTTCAAATGAAAACCTATTCCATGCAAAACAATGTGTACAGAAGCTTCCCCTAAATGGTTGCATATATAATGTTCAGTCTTCCCACTTTATCGTCTACTTGGGGACAGGGACTTGGGTTTGTTAACTTCTATGTCCCCAACAGTTACCACAGCTAGCACGTAAGTAGGCTCTCAGCACATTTATTTAGTGAATAAATAAACCAGGCTAGGTCTCTCACCATGGAGTGGCATGATGTTAGAAGAGACAGCCTTACTGCTTTTCTTGCATAAGATTTTATACCCAAAAAGTATCTATTGCATCATAAGCGGATTCCTTTTCCCGCAGATATTATATGGTTGGCAATTCCCAAGGATGTTTGTTAATGGAATATATGAGAAAAATTAATCCCATTTTAAATAAGTTTTAGAAATGGGGGTTAACAAAGTCTAGTCTTTCAAGCAGGATTTCTTGAGCCTTTATTGTAAGATTCTCCAAAACGTATTTGGTCACACACCCATTGGGGGAAGTGGATGCAGACAATGCCAATCTCTCTCATTATATTTCTAGAAATCAGAGAATAAGAGTTCATAGTTAGGATGCTACTCCCACCGAAAAACTTTCAGAACGCTGACAACATTGGTTAAGAAACTGAAAGCAATGTAAATTGGTTAACCACTTTGAGAAAGTAATTTGGCAATACATTTCAGAAGCCCAAGGAAATAATCCAAAACATTAAAATAGGACCAGGCATGGTGGCTCACGCCTATAGTCCTAGCACTTTGAGAGGCTGATGCTAGAGGATCGCTTAATCCCAGGGGTTTGGGACCAGCCTGGGAAACAGTGAGACCTTGTCTCTATAAATAATTTAAAAATTTGCAAGGTGTGGTGGCACACACCTGTGGTCCTAGCTATTTGGGAGGCTGAGGTGGTAGAATCGTTTGAGCCCGGGCAGTGGAGGCTGCAGTGAGCTGTGACCATGACACCAGACCCCAGCCTGGTGACAGAGCGAGACCCTGTCTCAAAACAAAAAACAAACAAAAAAACACATTAAAATAGCTCCACATGTTCAATACAATGCTATTACGAGAAAAAAATTACAAATTATCCAATAATAGAAAATAAATATACGAGTGGGATATTAAGCAGTCATAAAAATAATTATGAAGGCTGTATAGTAACATATAAAAATGATTATAATAAACAATTGTGTTAGAAACATGGTTTGAAATTGTATCTATGCTCTGATTATACAAATATGCAAAGGAGAATATGCAAATATGTAAGCACTGGAAAGCGATGATGCAATTTTTAAGTAGTTTGATTTATAATGCATTTTTCTCATTCTGATTTCCATTAATGCTATTTAATTATGAAAGAAATAACGTATATATATATATAATATATGCTCCCATTGATCCAGATTATGCTTTTTCTACTTCCTCATTATATCACCTATAAAAAGATATAGTATCAAAACCACCAGAAAATGTTTAAGTCATTTTACCTAACACTTATTGATGGGCGATCAGAATACTTCGAACTTCCTTAGAAAGCTGTATGCTGAGAATGACCCAGGTAGGAGCAAGATTTCTCCTGAAGAATGCAGGAAAACTGGCAATTTAGAGAGGTAAACGGGTGTGGAGAGGGAAAGGAACACAAACCTGGGCTTGAATTCTAGCTAGTGTTCTAAATAGGAGTATGATCAGCTGAACTGACCTCCCCACCAGCAAGGTAAGGACAACTACCTTATACCATGCATTGTTTTCAGGATAAATGATTTTAAGTTCCTAGGACTAGGAACATTGTTGGCTCCTTTGTTAAATCATTGTTAACGTCCTTTCCCAATGGGCTATGCTTCCCTATGAAGCATTAAAAAAAGTGAGTTCCCACAAATATTCATCTCAAACATCTTTAAGTTGTTCCCATATTGTACATATTATAAAATGTATGTTTGAAAACTGAAAAACTAGTTGTAAGGAAAATACAACCAGAAGAAATGAATGAGTACACAGTTTTACAGACAATTGTGTAAGAAACAAATTAATAGTAACTTTCAAATGACAACACAATAAGGAAACTGAAATGCCTTTTTTATAGCTTAAATTTTCCACCCAGCTTTATTGACATATAATTGAGTAGTAAAAAGTATATATATTTAAGGTGTACAACACGATGCTTTGATACACATATAGACTGCGAAGTCTTAAAGTTTTAAAGGAAGTTGAAGGAAACTTCAATTCTGAAACCCATAATCAACCAAACTATTAAAAATTCATTCATTCAATAAATAACTTATTATCGTATGAAAGGAAGGGTGCTGGAGCTTAAGAGATTCAGCTACTTTACTTTCACTTTTCTGCTGTTTTCTTTTTAATTTACCTTCCTTATCTCTGGTTTCTACCTTTTCTGTTCTCCCTTTCATATTTTATTTTATTTATTTTTTAAAGACAGAATCCTGTTCTGTCACCCAGGCTGCAACGCAGTGACACGATCATAGCTCACCGCAGCCTCAAACTTCTGGGCTCAAGTGATCCTCCCACCGTAGCCTCCTGAGCAGTTAGGACTACAGGCATGCACTGCCACACCTGGCTGATATTTTTATTTTTTGTAGAGATGGGGTCTCATTTATGTTACCCAGGCTGGTCTCAAACTCCTGGCCTTAAGTGATCCTCCTGCCCTGGCCTCCCAAAGTGCTGGGATTACAGGCATGGGCCACTGTGTCTGGTTGTCCTCCCTTTTATAACACAACCCATTTGAGTTCATAATCGAGGGCTGGCGAAATTATAGGAAAAGCTGCACATATTAAGGTAGAAAAAGACTATAGATCAATCAAAATTAAGAATATTACCAAACTGATGTTTTACACAAGTACTTAAAGTGACTGTGTGACACTAAATCATAATACCATACAGAGACAGATTTTAGCTAATATTGTTGAGCATATTCCATGTGCCAAACATTTTGCCTATATTAACTCATTTATTCTTCAGAACAAGTGTTATGAGGTTGATGTTGTTATTATTCCCATTTTACTGATGAGGAAACTGAGACAAAGGAGGTTAAGTAATATGCTCAAGACAAATGGTCAGTATGTACTACAGCAGGAATGTGAACCAGACAGTTGGGCCAGGACCCATGACACTTTGCTCTGCTCCGTTTACTGTGGTTAGCATATCCAGTGTAGACACTATGGAATGAACTATGTGGAAAAAAGGAGGGAAAAGAGGAAAATGAGAGGCATAAGAATTGCAGTAAAAATACCACATTATATTCTATAGCTTAATCTATCTAAAAAATACTTTTTTTTGAGACAGGGTTTCACTTTGTCCCCCAGGCTGGAGTGCAGTGGTACAATCTCGGCTCACTGCAACCTCCACCTCCCAGGTTCAAGTCATTCTCCCACCTCAGCCTCCCAAGTAGCTGGGGTCTGGGTAATTTTTGTATTTTTAGTAGAGACAGGGTTTCATCATGTTGGCCAGATAGGTGTCAGGCCTCTGAGCCCAAACGAAGCCATCATATCCCCTGTGACCTGCACGTATACATTCAGATCACCTGAAGCAACTGAAGATTCACAAAAGAAGTGAAAATAGCCTTAACTGATGACATTCCACCATTGTAATTTGTTTCTGCCCCACCCTAACTGATCAATGTACTTTGTAATCTCCCCCACCCTTAAGAAGGTTCTTTGTAATTCTCCCTATCCTTGAGAATGTACTTCGTGAGATCTACCCCCTGCCGGCAAAACATTGCTCCTAACTCCACCGCCTATCCCAAAACCTATACGAACTAATGATAATCCACCGCTCTTTGCTGACTCCCTTTTCAGACTCAGCCCGCCTGCACCCAGCTGAAATAAACAGCCTTGTTGCTCACACAGAGCCTGTTTGGTGGTCTCTTCACACGGACGCGTGAGACAGTGGGCAAATTATTTTTTTTTACATGGTTAACTTTTTCTTACAGGAAAATTATAGGTCATAACCAAGAATAACATGTTATTAACATATTTTGTCTTTTGATTTCAAAGGTAATTTCCAAATGTCCAAATATTACTCTTGATATTTGAAGAAAACACCTGCAGTGATATTTAACAGGTAGAAACAAACTGTTTTCCTCCTAGCCATCTGTAACTTCCACCTAAATTCTATAAAACACTCGATTGTATTTCAAAAACAGTAATACTTAAAGTGCTACTTTGCGATTAAAAAAATCACATACAATGCCCATCAACTGATGAGTGATTAAACACAATATGGTACATCCATGCCATAGATATAATTTTGCAATAAAAAGGAATGAAGTAGTGATACATGCTACAACATGAATAAACCTTGAAAACATTCTAAGTGAAAGAAACAAGGCACAAAGTCCATATATTATATAATTCAATTTATATGAAATAACCAGAATAGGCAAACTTATAGAGACAGAAAGTGGGAGTTGAGAGGAAATGGGGAATGACTGCTAATGGGGATGGGGTTTCTTTTGGGGTGATAAAAATGTTCTACAACTGATTGTGGCAGTGGTTATACAACTCTATGAACACACTAAAAATCATTTTGTATGGTATGTGAATTATATCTCAATAAATTTGTTATATGTATAAAAGAAATCACATTAAAACACTTCAAAGGGTCCACATTGGCCACTTCACCTGCAGAGTTCTGCTGACTTCATGACAGACTCCATATGAACACTTTTCATATAGCTACTGCATCAGATATGCAAGATGAAAGTGGAAGGTCTTTAAGGTAAAGACTTAGGTAATAATGAAATTTGATGAACAGAAGCATGTTTCTGAGAAACCAGAAGTTACTAGAATTGCTAGATAAGGTGCTGATTTTCCATCCCTCTGTAGGCAACACAAGGGAAAAGGGTAAATAATGTTGCAGACAACTAAAATATAATATAAAATAGATCTGAATCAGAAAAATCTTTTTTTTTTTTTTTACATTTTTTTTCTTTTTGAGACGGAGTCTCGCTCTGTTGCCCAGGATGGAGTCCAGGATGGAGTGACAAGGCAAAACCAGACTGCAGTATTAACACAGTTACAGAAAGATTGTCAGGGCCGGGTGTGTGGCTCATGCCTATAATCCCAGCACTTTGGGAGGTTGATGTGGGAGGATTGCTTGAGCTCAGAGTTCAAGACCAGCCTGGGCAACATCGTGAGACCCCATCTCTTACAAAAAAAAAAGATTGTATTTGTCAGAAAATACAAAATGGATAGGGCAGGTAGATACATACTACTATTTACTTAGCACCTATTAGGTGCCAGGATTTGCACCTGGGTAGTTACAGTGAAAAATCAAAGTCTGAGAGATAAACCTTGATACTGCCCTTCCAAACTGCTGGGGAAAGGGTGCTAGGAGAGTGAACTCTGGCATCCAGCTTCTCATGCAGATGTGCTTTTATTGTTGAATAGACAATTCAGGTTACTGAACTGAGGCTGCGCCGTGGGTCATCCAGCCTACTCCCCGTCCCTTCATCTGATTCCATGTCATCAGGCAACCTTCTGACTGTGCTCTTGCCTCCCACAGGGTGACAAGTGGAGTGCACAACATAATTAGAGAGCTATAGGAAAAAAAAGCAATAGAGCAAGGGAGCTTATTGCAATTACAGACATTTGGGAAGAACATATACAGACTAAGCTGTTAATGCTTGCTATCTCATAAGGTGGAATGAGAAAGGACTCACACATATTGGGACTGGATTTTTAAAAAATAACCATACTACTTTTCTATTAAGAATAGATGTAATAGTTCTTAATAATAATTTGGCTTTACTTTCATCCTTACCAAACTGATAAAAAATTTCTGGTCTGCCTGTCAGTTGATTCTTTAATAAATTAGCCTTCTTGGTTGATAAGTGTGTCTTATGATGTAGTTTTACATGAATTCTACGTTAAGAGAAGAGTACACTTTAAATCTAGCAAAATTAAGTTCTAAGTCTCCAAAGCCCTGGGGCTTTGTGGATTCTAAGGTCAAGGACACTTAGTAGTGCCTCTTCACGGCCAACAGCTGGCCTTCCTTAGTAAAACCTAAACCACACCGAGTACTCCCCATTCAAATTCTACAAGCAGAAAATATTAAAGAACTACAATTTAGACCGTTTCCAGAGAACTTCTCCTAGCATTTCAGTATAATTTACAAATAAGTAGCTCTTAGATCTGTAGGCTTACTATCTTTGGATAAAACAAGGTTGTTTCTCCACAATCAACCAACCTCCAGCACCCTCTCCATGCCCCAAAATAGATCAGAACCATGGAGGAAGTCCTAGGAACATGAGAGTGCTGAGTTTAACCCGGCCCTACAATTTGGGTCCAAAGTCCAACTAAACTCCCACCTGTGGCCCAAGGTTTACAATTAAAGGTTGAAGTACCCTGCAGCAGGGGCCACTGAATGTGCACTGACATTTCAGCACCAGACAATCAGCTGGCCTTCAGCTACCCCTAGGTATGACCAATGGGTTATCTCCAAGTGACTGCTCTATATGAAGATGATATATTGTCACAAAATTCCCAAATCCTCCTTCTTGGCAAATTCCAACTATTAAAAAATCAAGACCTGCCAGGCACAGTGGCTCACGCCTGTAATCCCAGCACTTTGGGAGGCCGAGGGGGGTGGATCATGAGGTCAGGAGTTCAAGACCAGCCTGGCCAACATGGTGAAACCCCATCTCCACTAAAAATACAAAAATTAGTCAGGCATGGTGGTGCACACCTGTAATCCCAGCTACTCAGGAGGCTGAAGCAGAATTGGTTGAACCCAGGAGGCAGTGGTTGCAGTGAGCTGAGATCGCGCCACTACATTACAGCCTGGGTGACAGAGCAATACTCCGTCTCAAAAAAAAAAAAAAAAAAAAAATCAAGACCCAATCTATTATTAAGAATGAAGTAGGGAAGAAAATAATACAGAGTTGACAAGTCTGATTAGAAGACTATTGCAGTCCTTTCCAACTTTGACATTCAATGGTTCCATGATCAGCAAGCATTCACAAGAAAACATATGGGCACACCAGAAGCTGAGTTAAGGAAAATCAGCTAAAGATAAAAAGTGATACACTCAAATAAGTAAGAGGGAACACTGAATTATCAAATTAATAGCTCTACAAATGAGAGATACTAAACTTGTTCTTAAAAAAAAAAAAAAGCAACCAAGAAAAATGAACGCTAATAAGCCTAACTTGAATAAGTAAATGCTCTAAAAACACAGGCATCTGTAAACCTCCACACCCAATGAGTCATTAAGACATCCCACTCGTAAAGCCAGGTCCCAAGCTCAGACAGACCTTGACTGGTTTGTATACAATTATGGCAATTCATCTTGCCCACCAGCCAGTCTTCTATGCGTCTGTTACAGCTACTTTTCTCACAGTGTAAAGTTAATCTGTGTTAATCCCACAAAAGTAACTAGTTTCTTCTCTCTTCATTCTCTGTACCCCATCCCACTCCATGTCAATTGGTTCTTTCTGTACTGCCCTAAATAATGATTCTCAATCACAGGCTTCAAATAACTATACAGCTTAAACAATATGGCTCCCAAATTGACAAAGTCTTCATTTCTCTGAAACCCAGTTAAATCCTGCTTCTTTCCACAAAGTCCACCCAAGAATAAGCTGATCTTCTATTAGAACTACAGATGTAATCACAAAGGAACAACCCATTTTAAGATGGCACATGTAAGCCTGGGTTACCAAATGACCAGCTAGTAGTCATCCACTGTGGAATAAAAAGTGCAAGCCCCTGATGGAAGCCCTATGTCAACAAACATGGCAAAGGACCCCAAGCCTCTATACCTTCAAACCTCCCTTCCTGATGATCTCATATCTGCCTGGTCACTATGAGACACATTCTTTACTACAAGATATCACCTGAGTCATCACTCCTAGACACAACCCTTCTTCATGCACTCACATACCACCACTGCCTCCATGACTCATCTTTCTGGTGACCACATTTATGAAAACTATTACAGGCAATAATTAAACAATATCAAAAAGATAGTAAAAACCAAAGAGAAAGACTATAAGCACCCTACCAAGGAAGACAGTAAAACACATGTGCCGCTGCCCAGAATATCACAGGTTTCAGAAAGAAAAGAAGCCACCAGAGGAACATCTCTGTCCTGGTCCAGAGCACTTGCCTAGCAATACCTCTCTCCTTAATCTTCAGCCATGGTATGACTTTGTTCCCAAAGAGACTGCTCCCAGGGTAGGCCCCAGCCACTCTACAGGGCTTTCTCTACTGAGAGCATTTGCAGGCCCAGATCCCTGCCAAGGTGCTCTCCATAACACTGAATTTTTTGCTCTGTTATGTCTATCTTATGCCGCCTGGAGAAGGCAGCTACAAAAAGGAATGTGCTCTGGCCTGGGAGTCACAGGTTCACCTCAGTGGGCTGGGTGATGTTGAGAGGGTTTCTCAGCATGTTCTGCCATGCCTGTGCCATTTGTGTGCTGCAGTGAGCTCACACGGGCTCACACCAGCTCATGACAGCCAATCTTGCACATTTCTTCCTAACTCCTGCTCATGGACTTTACATCGGCAGCTTAAAATGAGTCATAGTGGGAGCATATACACCATGGAAATCAGCAAATGTAGCAAATCTGGATTTTTTTTGTTCACTTGGAGAGCTGGTTATTAAACACCAAAACGACACTACTTCTGCCCCAGTTTGTTACCCAATTTGTTTTTCTTTTTGTGGAAATAGAAATTTTTGTACAGCCAAATCAACTCGACTTTAGACCTTGTCTCAATGTTTTTAAGCTCTTTAGCTTTTTAATATTGTTTTCTTCTATTAATACTTGTTTATGGTTTCATGGAATTTATTTTGATGTATAGTGTAATACTCATTGTTAATTCAGAATGGCTCCTTTAACAAATAATAAATTCTTATTTATACTATGGTGGTCAACAACAAAATAGCAACTAACATCTTTTTGAGTACTTCCCATGTACCAGCAATTTGCTCAACTCTCTATCTCATTTAATCCCACACTTTACAGGTGAGAAAGTTATCCTTGAAGAGATTAGGTACCTGGGCCATAGTCATGTGGCTGATAAGTCATAGCTAGACCTGGAATCCATGTATTCTACCTCCAAGACCTCAATTCATGACCATTATTGCCAAACTGCAACACAGTGTTGACCACTATTTTTAAATTTTATTTGATATTAGTCCTCCCTTTATGTTTCTTGCTTAGAATCATTTTGTAAATCATTTTGTCAATTTTACTCAAATCATATTAAATTGAAACAATGACATCTCAGTATTCTAGTTTTTATATCCAGAAACAACAACATATGTTCCTCTAGTTCATTTATTTATTTTAAAAACCTCAAGAAAAGTGTTTTTTGTTTTTTTGAGATGGAGTCTCACTCTGTCGCCCAGGCTGGAGTGCAGTGGTGCGATCTCGCCTGGGTTCACGCCATTCTCCTGCCTCACCCTCCCGAGTAGCTGGGACTACAGGCGCCCACCACCACGCCTGGCTATTTTTTGTATTTTTAGTAGAGACAGGGTTTCACTGTGTTAGCTAGGATGGTCTCCATCTCCTGATCTTGTGATTCACCCACCTCCGCTTCCCAAAATGCTGGGTTTACAGGCGTGAGCCACCGCGCCCAGCCGAAAACTATGGTTTTGTAAGTTTTCTTCACTTCAAAATTGGACATATTTGTTAGGGTTATTTCTAATTTTATATTTGCTGAAACTTTGATAAATGGGATGTTTTTTATACTATATGTTTCTAACTGGTTATTGCTAACACTTGAGAAAGATACTGATTTTTTGTATACTTAACAAATACAGCACCTATAAATTTTAGTTGATTTTCTTTTTTTTGTATTTTATCTCCATTTAGATCATTATACTTAACTTTGGTATTGTGGATTATTGCACGAGTTAGAACTTCTAGAACAATGTTAATGGTGATAGAAGGCTTACTTATATATTCCTGATGTAAACTGAAGATGCTCTACGTATCACTGTCGAGTACAAGACTGGCTTTTTGGTTTAAGACGGTGGATCTTATTAAAGATACACTTTTCTCGGTCAGGCACAGTGGCTCACATCTGTAATCCCAGCACCATGGGAAGCCAAGGCTGGCGGATCATAAGGTCAAGAGATTAAGACCATCCTGGCCAACATGGTGAAACCCCATCTCTACTAAAAATACAAAAATGAGCTGGACATGGTGGCACGCACCTGTAGTCCCAGCTACTCGGGAGGCTGAGGCAAGAGAATCGGTTGAACCCGGGAGGCGGAGGTTGCAGTGAGCCGAGATTGTGCCATTGCACTCTAGCCTGGGCGACAGAGTGAAACTCTGTCTCAAAAAAAAAACAAAAACAAAAAAAGATACAGTTTTCTCTTCCTAGTTTTAAGACGGCTTTTAAAAAAAAAATAGATGTTGAGCTTTTTCAAATGTTTTTTGAGCATATTATTAAAACAACTTAAGGTTGTTCTTACTGAATACCTATTTTAAACTGAAAAATCCTAGACTATCAATAAGGAGGTAGATCTGAGTTTGGTTCCCAGGTTGAAGGGCAGATCTAAGGAGTCTTAGGTCAGCAGCACAGTTTGTTCTGCTGCAGTGTGTTTCTTTGACAGGCATTACCTCATACCTGACTGGCAACAGATGAATGCTGTTGGCATAATGGTGAAGTCACATTGGCTCACATGCAATTTTTCCCAGCATAATAATGTTTTCAAGCAGAGACAAGTTTTCTCAAGATTAAAAAGAAAGCCTTGGCAATACAAGATGACCGTAATGGGGGGAAAAACAGTTGAATGTCTACAGAAGTGACTTACTTTAGCATAAGTGGTAGTTAATTCAGTGGCTTTAAAAACCACTATACTTTCCTTCTAAGTTATCTGGCAAAGCTGCAAATGCAGATGAGAAACCTGCAAATACGGCCAGGTGCAGTGGCTCGTGCTTGTAATCTCAGGACTTTGGGAGGCTGAGGCGGGTGGATCATTTGAGGTCAGGAGTTCGAGACCAGCCTGGCCAACATGGTGAAACCCAGTCTCTACTAAAAACAACAATAACAACAAAAAATTAGCCAGGTGGTAGTGGCGTACCTGTAATCCCAGCTACTCAGGAGGCTGAGGAAGAATGGAGGTGGAGGTTGCAGTGAGTGGAGACAGTGCCACTGCACTCCAGTCTGGGTGACAGAGTGAGACCCTGTCTCAAAAAAAGAAAAAGAGGGCTGCAAATACACTCCTCCCTGTATTAAAACAATGGATTAAGAAGGCTATATGCTGGGCCGGGCGTGGTGGCTCGCCTGTAATCCCAGCACTTTGGGAGGCCGAGACGGGCGGATCACGAGGTCAGGAGATCGAGACCATCCTAGCTAACACGGTGAAACCTCGTCTCTACTAAAAATACAAAAAATTAGCCAGGCATGTTGGTGGGTGCCTGTAGTCCCAGCTACTTAGGAGGCTGAGGCAGGAGAATGGCATGAACCCGGGAGGCGGAGCTTGCAGTGAGCCGAGATCACACCACTGCACTCCAGCCTGGGCAACAAAGCGAGACTCCGTCTTAAAAAAAAAAAAAAAGGCTATATGCTGTATCAACTTTTCAATTTTGATCCAAATGGTCTCTATTGGAAGACAAATACCCTCTAAAACCTATTTCCCAAAGAAGAAAGCATGAGCCCCAGGGTTTACAGCTACATAGAATTTTCTGACTATGATACTGGAAACAAGTACCAGTTAGAGTTGACTGTGCTGGCTCTTGTTTTATTTTGTTTTTTAGTACTCTTGTGTCAACAACAGAACAACTGTCACTAACATTTTTTGAGTACTTCCCATGTACTACTTGGTTACATGGGAAGGACCAAGCCCTATTAGGCTACTTGGTTTACAAAGTTCCTCAGTTTTAATTGGTCCGTCCCAAATCCCATCAGTCCTACTGTTTTCAGTGCCTGATTCTGCGAATATGGGTTGTTTATTGTATTTTTCAATTACTGTTGAGGCTTCCATTTTATTCTGTTTTTGTTTGCTTGTTTTTTCCAGGTTCACCTATACGGTGTGGCAGCAGAAACATTTGCGTCCTCATAGAACCACTGGATCTGGTGCCACCTGCTTACCAGAGTGTGGCCTGCTTGAGATTTGAGATTTTTTTGTAACCCAGTTAGCTAACAGGCACGAGTACCTGCCATCAGGGAATCTAAAACACTTAATTTAAACACTGAAAAGTTTAAATCATGATCATGAATGGAGTAACTGCAGTAAAGAGAGGGGTATGCAAATTTCTGAAGTGTATTCAAGAGCTGAGGCTGCCACACTTGAGTTCCATTGTCTCATCCACGACACACATCTATTACCAACTCCTCATATTCTACACAACCTGTTCCACCAACAGCCTTCCCTACTTCAGTAAACAATAATTCCACTTTCAGGTGTTCAGACTGAAAACCTTATTGCCACTTTCTCACAGCATCTATTCAGTTCATCAGAAAATGCTGATGGCTCTGTCTTCCAAACATGGCCAGAATCTGACCACGTCCTGTCAGCTCTCCACCGCTACCACTCTGGTTCAACTCACCATTATTTGTCACCTCGATTACTGCAATGGCCTTCTATCTGCTTCCACCCGTGTCCCCTCAACACTAGTTTCAATAACGTGATCAGAAAGCCAGATCTTATTATTCCTCTGCTTGAAATCCCATAATATCTTCCTGCCACATGCAGAGCAAAAGCCAAGTTTTTATAATGGCTTGGAACACCCTAGACGCTTGGGCACAAAATAGCCTGGACCTGCTGTTCCCTTCCTTCCACTTCTCAGACTACTCTGGTTTTCTTGATGCTACTTCAGCTCTCAGGATTGCCTCCTGACTTTTGCACTTGCTATTCCTTCTGCCTGGAATGTTCCTTTCTTAAATACCAAGTTTGTTTGCCCCCTCATCCCGGTGAGGCTTTTCCTGACAACCCTATTGTAAACTGCAGACACACACACACACACACACACACACACACACACACACACACACACGGCTCCCCATCCCCGTTTCCTAACTTAATTTTCTCCAAAGCAGTATGTATCTTCATCTGCTATACTGTATATTTTATCTGTGTCTCTGTTTAGTCCCCTAAAAAATAAGCTTGGTGTTCTTTGCTCTATCCCCAGTACCTAGCACAGTTCCTAGGGCATAGAAATTTCAAAAAACTACTTACTGAATGAATGAATCAGGTTCATTGCATGATGTGATGAAAGCAGTGACAGATTGAGACTGTGACTCTTGAGTCACCTTAATCTTCACAAATCTAAGAAATATTTGAAAGAAGATGAAGAGGTGCATAGAAGTTGACTTTATTTTAATGCACTCATATGGCTAGGTTGTGAAAACTTGTTCAAGAGATTTATTAAGCTGCTTCCTCAGATCAAGGACACTTGAAATTAAAGGGCTCAGAGTGGCTCAACTTGTCATACCCCCTGGTGACTCTAAGATTGTTCTTCCGGGCAGGTGCAGAGGCTCACACCCGTAATCCCAGCACTTTGGGAGGCTGAGGCGGGTGGATCACCTGTGGCCAGGAGTTCCACACCAGCCTGGTCCAACATGGTGAAACCCCATCTCTCTTAAAAATACAAAAATAAGCTGGGCATGGTGGCGGGCACCTGTAATCCCCACTACTAGGGAGGCTGAGGAAAGAGAACTGCTTGAACCCAGGAGGCGAGGGTACAGTGAGCTGAGATTGTGCCACTGCACTTCAGCCTGGGAGACAGAGCGACATTCTGTCTCAAAGAAAAAAAAAATAATACTAAGGTCGGGCGCGGTGGTTCATGCCTGTAATCCCAACACTTTGGGAGGCCGAGGCGGGCGGATCACGAGGTCAGGAGATTGAGACCATCCTGGCAAACACGGTGAAACCCCGTCTCTACTAAAAATACAAAAAAAAATTAGCCGGGCGTGGTGGCGGGCGCCTGTAGTCCCAGCTTCTCAGGAGGCTGAGGCAGGAGAATGGCATGAACCCTGGAGGCGGCGGAGCTTGCAGGGAGCGGAGATCAGGTCACTGCACTCCAGCCTGGGCGACAGAGCAAGACTCTGTCTCAAAAAAAAAATATATATATATATATATATTTTTCTTCCATGATGCGACAAGACATCTGAACACACCAAAACTGAAACTACAGGGGGAAAAAAGCAGTAGCACTGCTGATATGATCCAGGAAACACAAGTGTTCTGATTCAAACCAGACATGTGGATCAAAGAAGTTGAGACGGCATTGATTTTTCATAAGCTGACCAACCCTCAAACTCAACAGAATCACTAAATTTAAAACTTAGAGAATATTTTCTAGAAATCAATTTCAAAAGAAGGTTACAAATTTTATAAGGAATCACACTTTCATTGTCTGTGTTTACCTCCAAGGTGGATCCCTCAGGAACAGACCTGAATTGCCAAGCATTTATCCCATTGCATGGCTCACATTTTCATGAACAAAATGCAAGAGCTGAAAGCAAAATATGATCAACAAAAACTCAATATTCATGACATTCTGAAGATGAATTTACTAAGCTTTGAGCTATCCCCAAACTTCTGACATGCGCTCAACTTTGGAACGTGTTTACAATCCCTGATGCTGTAAAACACATTATTTTTCATGAAAGAGCTGAAATCAAAGCTGAAGCTACCATCTGTGATGTAAATCTAGCATTACAACAAATTGAGATCGGCCTCACTAATACATGCTACGGCTGTGTAGTTGTTTCTCAAACACCACTTTCCTGTCAAGACTAGTGTCAAGACTAGCTCCAAGCCTTTAATGCTGTACTTTTGAAGAAAAAAATTTATTATTTTTCAAACTGATTTCAAATTAATTTTGAAATCATAATACTATTGAACTGTTTTATATCATTATTGCTAAGAATTTAAACTTGGGTTCCCATGTGTGGATTTCAAATTATATAATTCATTGCTCTGAAAGTACAGGTGCTTACTTTTCTATAGGATCAAGGTTATGAAAGACAGAAACACCTGAAAAACTCACAGATTGGAATAGATGAGATAACTAAGAGTTCCTGGCTCTACTACAAAGAAACTACTACATGACATAGGCAAGTCACTTAACCCTATGTGTGCCTTATTTTCCTTACCTGTAACAGTTGTGAGGTTAACCACAGTATATGTAAAATACATACCACTATATATAGCAAAGTAAACAATGGATACATAGTTGTGTCACTGTTACTTACTCTACCCATACTGTTCAACAAGATGTTATTAAATTCTGGGCAGAAGAACTTGTTTCATGCTCAGAATGATAGGGCCTCATCTTATGCTTTAAAAGATTCGATATTTCTATAGGTAGGTGACATGAAACACTTAGGTAACAATACCCAAGGTAATTTATACTGTGTTCAGAGAAGGGGGTGGTCAGCGCGGACTGAAGAGGAAGGCTTCTTGAAAGGAGGGAATATGAACTGGCTCATCAGGATAGGATTCAGATAGGAGGAAGAAAAATTTCAAACAAGGACATCGTAAGTAAAAGCAGCGAGGCAGCAGTGAAGATGCTCATTCAAAAAGGCCAATACACCTCCACCAGTACAATTATTGTTCAGTGACAAAGGCCAGATGAGTATACTGAGGGCACAGTCCAGGGGGAACTTTGAATCTAATGCTGATAGAAAAGACATATTGCAAAACAGAATCAAAGTGGAAAAGGAGTAGCTTCATATTGCTTAAGGGGAACATCTGGTAAAATGTGAATTAGTGGTTTATCCAGTGAATGAATGAATGGTTTGCTATAATGAGCATAAACACAACCTCACTGATGGATATATCCTTTACTGGTTTTTTTATTGGCTTTATTCACTACTTTTCCCTCTAACATCAATGTCAGTATTACTACCCTACCTTGTCTTTAAGTACCATGAAACATATTTATATGCATAAAGAAATAATAACCTACAGAACTATCATATTCATTAACATGTGACTGTGTGGGTGTGTAAAAGCAGAAGACAACAGGGTGGAAGGTTCCTTGCAACTTAAAAATGCTGTTTGATCTCTAAAGAGCATCACGGCCAGGGAAAGTAGATTATTATTAATCCTACTAAGAGAAAAAAAAAATCAGACACATATTGTTGAGGAAAAAAGCAAAAACAGCGATTTTAGAGCAATACAAAACTGCTTAACGAAGTATGATATGGCTATGTACAATGGCATGAACTGTCACTGCTCTGTGATTGCAGGTAAAAAAAAAAACTCAGACAATATATTCAGAACATAACATTTGCTAGTAATGGACTCACATCTTCAAGATTCCTACTGCTTGAATGAAATTCACTCAGTCGCAATTTTACACAAATCATCCACCATGAAATGGTATAAGAGCCCAGCATCCTGAGTTTACATATGAATTTTTCAAATCAATGCGGTTCAATAAGAACTAGAAAAAAGCAAAAAAGGAAAAATACAGCTTGTAAGCATTAATACAAGCCAAATGTAATCCATTCATCTCCACAGTCTATATGAACCATGTTGACAATAAGGAATAACATCCACCCCCTTCTAATTCACCAATAACTCTATGTTCTAGGAATAGATTTTGGTCACTCATACTCTAATCAAACTCTTACTGTAATAAAAATTATTGGGCTGGGTGCAGTGGCCCATGCCTGTAATCCTAGAACTTTGGGAGGCCGAAGCAGGCAGATCACCTGAGGTTGGGAGTTCGAGACCAGCCTGGCCAACATGATGAAACCTGTCTCTACTAAAAATACAAAAATTAGCTAGGTGTAATGGTGAGCACCTGTAATCCCAGCTACTAGGGAGGCTGCGGCAGGAGAATTGCTTGAACCTGGGACGCAGAGGTTGCAGTGAGCCAAGATCGCGCCACTGCACTCCAGCCTGGGTGACAGAGCCAGACTCCATCTCAAGGAAGAAAAAAATTAAAAAATACAAATTATATACATATGAAAGAAAATTAAACACACTGAATGAAATTATTTTAATATACTTAATGTGGCATAAAATAATATTCACTTTTCTCTTTATTACCTACTTTCATGCATGTGTCACAAGAAAGGCTAGAGGCTATGAATTTGCCTATATCCTTTAGCAGATGGGGAGACCTACTTTCAGCATTTGTGCTAGCCAACGCTGCACAAATTGAATTTTTTCAACTGACCAATAGGCCATTCATCATCCTTAAGTGGAATTTGGGATACCTAAAAAATTAGAGGAAATAAAGTAATAGAACACTTGTGTTCTAATTCCAACTCATTTGCTTCCTAGCTAAATAACCTTAGACCTTTAACTTTTATGAATCAGCTTTTTCACCTGTAAAGAGAATAGTGATACCTAATACATACGGCTGTTTTTTTTTCTCTCAGCCTTTCTCAAAGGAATATAAGTTTGTTTGGCCGGGCGCGGTGGCTCAAGCCTGTAATCCCAGCACTTTGGGAGGCCGAGACGGGCGGATCACGAGGTCAGGAGATCAATACCATCCTGGCTAACACGGTGAAACCCCGTCTCTACTAAAAAATACAAAAAACTAGCCGGGCGAGGTGGCGGCGCCTGTAGTCCCAGCTACTCGGGAGGCTGAGGCAGGAGAATGGCGTAAACCCGGGAGGCGGAGCTTGCAGTGAGCTGAGATCTGGCCACTGCACTCCAGCCTGGGCGACAGAGCCAGACTCCGTCTCAAAAAAAAAAAAAAAAAAAAAAAAGTTTGTTCGTGATGGTGGTTCCAGATTTTCTGCATTGTGGGACACAAGCAGTTCTCTGATTGGAAGGAGGTACATGAACATGCCTCTGCATAGCGCTGCACTGAAGATTATGAAAAGATTAACTGTCCTATCAAAGAATGGGGACTTGACGGAGATACTGAGGAGTTAAATATCTCCCAAGCCCCTCTCCTTGATCCCAACACTGCCTGTTGTGGTGATTACATATTACAAAAAGGAAAAGTGAGGTAGGAGATATAAAGAAGACAAAAAGTATATATATATATCCACAGTACAGACTCATATAAAGTGTACAATTAAAAAATTATATATTTTCTCCTTTTGATTAATTCAGTAGAGAGTCCAGCCTTCTAGATTTTCTTGGGAAAATTAAACCCTTTTATCAGAATTCAATTCAACTGAACTTTGAACTCTTAGTATGTGCAAGCTACTCTATTAGATACTGTTGAAGATGAGGAAAAAATAAAAATAGACTCTTGCTTTCAACAAGTATGTAAAACATAACAAAATAATTTCTACACCAGAGAAACAAAAGTATTATGAGACCAAAGTACAGACTTTCGTAACTCTAAAACTAGCATTTAAGATCACAATCAGGCCAGGTGCAGTGGCTCACACCTGTAATCCCAGCACTTTGGGAGGTAGAGGCAGGAGGATCACCTGAGGTCAGGAGTTCGAGACCAGCCCGGCCAACATTGCAAAACCCTGTCTCTACTAAAAATACAAAAATTAGCCAGGCGTGGTGATAGGCATCTATAATCCCAGTTACTTGGGAGGCTGAGGTAGGAGAATCAGTTGAACCTGGGAGGTGGAGGTTGCAGTGAGCCAAGACTGCGCCACTGCACTCCAGCCTGGGCGACAGAGTGAGACTCTGTCTGAAAGAAAAAAAAAAGAAAAAGATCACAATCTACCTTTCTGGCCAGATTTCACACTAGAGATAAACACATACTCCAGCCATCCCAAACCACTTTTGCCAAACACATTACACATTTCACACTTCCATGTGTTTGTTCGTACCATTCCTGCAGACTAGAGTTCCTTTACTGATATCCCAAGGAAGTCATTATTCATCCTTTAAGACCAAATTCCATTCCTTTTCCTTACACCCACTTGGAATTAAGGGAGGTGATTTATGGGGGAAAAAAGATACAAGGGAACATAGGAGAGGAATGAAAGACTCTACCAGAGGAGCAATGAGATAAATGACAGTAAGGATTTGTCAGAACCTTCTAGAAAAAGCATCATTCCATGCTATACAGAAAATTAACAAGCCTAACAAGGTCTGACAGGAGGAATCCAAGAGGTGAGAGAAAACCTGTCGAGATTATGGGATAACAAGAAAACCTGCAGCAGAAATTTGAGAAATGTGTCCAGGAATTATAAAACAGAAGGACTTAAAGCCACACTTGGTCTTTTCATCTATTATTCCAACAGGAATAAGAAGCGTGTGAAAAGTTACATTAACCACTGATTACACAGATGGCATCAAAGAATAGAATTTAGTTTTTACCATTTCAAGATGCTGCAAAGATTAAGCACTTAACCCTAGAAGAGGGAACCTAATTAAGTCTGGAAGAATGCCTTTGTTCAGAAACTGGCCTGTCTTATCCAAAGGGCTCTGAACTAAAAATGGAGAGGTAGAAAGAAACAATGTAAGTTGACACAATACTGCATTATTCATTCAACAAACATTGACCAGGCACTGTTCTAACACTGGGGATATAGCAGTCAACAGATCTGACAAAATCCCGTGCATATTATGCTGGGAGAAAGCCAATAAAAAAAAAATACATAATTATTTCAGGTGATGATCACTGAAAAAATACAACCAAGTAAAGAAACAGAAAATGACAGCTAGGGTACAAGGTGTAGAACTGAGAGAGGAAGTCTGGCAAATCTAACGGTAGAGCCAGAGAGAAAAGGAAGGCCCTGAAAGACGAAGGATCTCGACGTGTTTGACAACATGAACTTGGCCAGAACATAATAAATGAGAAGGGCGGTAGTGGGCAGGTGAAGAGGGAGGCAGAGCCAGAGTAAGGTAGAAAAGAAGTCTGGATATTATATTTAAGTGTGATGGAAGCCTCTGGAGGGGAGAGGATGTGGAGTCTGAATCACCTTTTTGATCACTCAGGCTACTGAGTGGAGGAGGACTGTAGGCAGCTAAGCACAAGATGACCACAAGTTGGGCTAGGGTGGCAGCAACAAAGTTGACACATGTCAGATATGATTATGTGAAGAAAGACCACAGACAGTCGTAGGAGAAAAATTTTTAGAAAAAGGGACATCACATATGTCACCTCCAATGTCAATAAACAAGTGGAGAGGATGATCATGCATGAAACATCACTGAGTTCCATGAGAGTTAAGAGCTATCATGCGTTGTGATATCTCCAAAGCCCAGCACAATGCTTGGGACATCAACAGGTACTGGGAAAAGATTTTTTTTTCAATAAATTTTAACACTTTAACACAAGAAAGCAAGTATAACCTTACAGGTATAACCAAAATTTAGTGGGATGGGATTCAATATTGGTCTATAAACACTGAAGCTCTAGTAGGTGAGTAAACTGTTTCAAATAAACAAGCTTACTGAAACATTCACTGAGTGTCTTCTACATGTTACTAGTGTGGCACACTAAGAACAGAGAGTTAAGACCTGCCTCTCCTGTCTCCCAAGTTAGAGTTCACACCCTGGTGGTCCACACAAGTCACATGCCTGAACAAACACCAAGAGGATTTGTGCAAAGAAGACTGCTGGCAGCAGTCTTCAAGCAACCGTAGAGAACGACGGCAATACAACACAGAGAGGAACATGGCAGCATCCCTGGTTTTAAGAGGGGGTAGAAAGTGAATGCTACCCACTTAGCAATTGAGCATAATGTCAACTCTGAGTAAAACTGTACAATAGAATACCAAAGGGAGGGTTCGTGGGCACTTAGACAAGAAAGAGGTGGCCAGTAAGAGCCAACACATGTACCTGAGTAAGCCATTCCTGGCTGAAGAGTTGTCCTTTTTTGATAGAAGAATGGAAATTGGAGAATACATAATATATCTGAATTTTATTAAAATTTATTCATCGTAACTCTAGTAATAGTTCAGGGGATAAGATGGGACGAAAGGGACTAAAGTACAGGTCAGCTGTATAGCAAACTGCCAGAATGGTCTTGAGAAAAGAGGTGACCAGCTTAAGAGAGTGATTGTCTAAAGAGAGGATCTGAAAGGAAACGTGTAAAAATAAAAATAAAATGAGAAATAATATCAAGGACAAAAGATACTGCCATTAGGGGTTTCTCAAGGAAACAGGCCAGCCAGGCCACCCTACAGTGAATGCCACAATCAGGAGGTGTTCCCTAAATAAACATGCAGACATAAATTTCATAAAGTACCAGGACTCTGGCAGCCAGACTAATATCCTTTCCAGGAGCTCAGAAGAGACTTCTCTCGGGAAATCTGATGGGTCCAAGAGAAATGACCAAACGATACTGACATTTAGTGTTTCCCAAAGAAAAAGGCGAACCAGACCACTCTACAGAAAGTGCCACAGCCAACAATCCCATACCCAAATAATACAATGCTTTCCAACAATCTTCTAGGGCCCTGTTCCTAAATATTAATAATAACCAGAGCTAAGGATGACCAGACATTTAAGGAATCTATTACCATGACAAACAGAAAGAAATTACTTGGAAGAAAAAGATGATGCCGTTGCAGAGAGAAGTGAAATTAACACACACACACGGAGATAAAAACAGATGATGTAAAAACAAAAACAAACAAACAAACAAAAAAAAGATTACTGAAGAGAACAAAAGCACCCACTAGGAAATTAGAAATCATAGCAGAAATAAAAACACAATAGAAATACTGAAAGGTAAATTAAGGAAATCTATTGCAATGTGAAGAAAAGACAAGGAGTTCAAAAATACTTTTAAAAGGTAAGAAAATTCAGAAACGGGGAAGAGATGGGGGGAAAAAATCCAAGAAAGAATTAAGAAAAAATTTTCCCAACTGCAAACCAGAAATTTTCAGATTGAAAGAGCCCACACTGTATCCAGCATAATGGATAGAAGGCCCATCGGTGAAAAATGTCAGAACGTGGGTTATAAGGAAGATCCTAAAAGATTTGAGAGAGAGTAAGTTTAATATGACGAATCAAGAATCAGAATAGCAGACTTCAACAGCGACCCTAGAAGTCAGAAGGCAATGGAACAACTCACTTAAAATTCTGAGGAAAAATAATTTCCAACCTAGAATTCTGTATCCACTCAACTATTACATATGTGACATAAAAATAAAAACATGCAAGCTGTCAAAAAACTTTCCTCATGGAGCCTTTCTCAGTAAGCTACTGAAGGAGGTGTTCTACCAAATCAAGGGAATAAACCAAGAAAAATAACACCAGTACAGAAACACTGATGGGGAGAAAAAAACTCAAAGAAGGCTTAAATAAATGGAGAACTACACCACACTCATAGATTGGAAGGCTCAGTATTATTTGACAATCAATTCTTCCCTAAAGGATCCATACAGGGATGCAAGCCAAATCAAAATCTCAGCAAAATTTTTTGTAGATATTGACAAGCTGATTCTAAAATGTATAGGGAAAGGCAAAAGAACTACAACAGTCAAAATAACTTTGAAAAGGAAGGAAAAAGTTAAAGGACTCACATAACTTGATTTCAATATATACTATAAAGCTACAATAATCAAGACCATACAGTACTAGTATTAAAACAAACAAATGGATGAAACAGAACAGAAAGTTCAGAGATAGATCCACACATATATGGTTGATATCTGAGAAAGATACAAAAGCAATTCAATGGAAAACAGTCTTTGCCGATAAATTGCACTGAAATAAATGGATATTCATACACACACACACACAAAAACAAAAAACCAACTCAACCTTATATAAAGACTGACAAAATGGATAATAGACCTAAGTGTAAAATGTAAAACTAGAAAATTTTAGAATAAAACATAGGAGAAAATATTTGTGACCTTGGACTAGGCAGTGTTCCTAGCTTGGTATCAAAAGCATAAATCATAAAAGAAAAATTGATAAAATAGACTTTTGCCAAAATTTTAAATGTTTGTTCTTTGAAATATTGAAAGAATGAAAGAACAATAAACATACTGGGAGAAAATATTTGCAAGTCTCATATCTGATAAAAGACTTGTACCCAGAATGTATAAAAGAACTCTCAACAATAAGAGATTTTAGTATACTGCAAAAAGCTGAATCCCGAGCCAGTGGTAGGAAAAGATAGGAAGCAAACCCACTTACTCCACAAAATTCCCTCCACTAAATAAGCAATGAAAGCCAATCACGGTGGCTTACGCTTATAATCTCAGCACTTTGGGAGGTCAAGAAAGGAGGATCGGTTGAGGCCAGCAGTTTGAGACCAGCCTGGGCACACAGTGAGACCCTGTCTCTACATAAAAATAAAAAATAAATAAAACTTAGCCAGGTACGATGGCACACACCTAAAGGCCTAGCTACTTGAGAGGCTAGGACAGGAAGACCGTTTTGAGTCCAGGAGTTTGAGGCTGCAGTGAGTTAGGAGTGCACCACTGCACTCCAGCCTAGGTGACAGAGTTAGACCACGTCTCTTAACACACACACACACACACAGCAATAATTCGAAAGATACAACACCAAGAAAATACACAGATATTAAATAAGTACATGAAAAGATGTTCAACATCTCTGGTCCCTAGGAAAATGCAAATTAAAACCATAGTGGGATATCACTAAATGTCTATGCCAACAATTTAAAAAATAAACTGACAATACCAAGTGCTCACGAGGATATGGAACAATTAGAACTCTTCTTATACATTGCTCATGGGAATGCACAATGGTACAGCCCGTTTGGAAAACAGTTTGGCAGATTCTTATAAACATTCACTTACCATACAATCCAGCAATTCCACTCCCAAATAGTTACCGAAGATAAATGAAAACGTTCACACTGCATATAAGTGTTTATAGGAGCTTTATTAATAATCACCCCAAACTGGCAACAACCCAGTGTTCTTCAACTGGTGAATAAACTATGATATATTCATATAATGGAATACAACTTAGCCATAAAAACAAACTATCGATGCATGCAATAGCATGGATGCATCTCAAATGCATTATGCTGAAGAAAAGAAGCCAAGCTCCAAAAGGTTACAATACTGTATGATTCCATTTATATGACATTCTGGAAAAAGCAAAACTATAGGGATAGATCAGTGGTTGCCAAGGGTAGAGAAGTGATCTGATGACAAAGGGGCAGCTCGAGAGAATTTTTGGAAGTAAGAACTGTTCTGTGTCTTGGTACTGGTGGTAGTGCCTTCATAAGGCCATGCATCTGTCAAAGCTCATAGAACTGTAGAACAAAAAGCGAATTGTACTGCATGTAAATTAAAAAATAAACTTTAAAAAAACACGTGGGATCCAGATAATTGGGAATCCAATACAAGAAGGATTAAGAAAATACCAGGTATGGGCTGGGCACAGTGGCTCACGCCTGTAATCCCAGCACTTTGGGAGGCCGAGGTGGGCAGATTGCCTGAGGTCGGGAGTTCGAGACCAGCCTGACCAACATGGAGAAACCCCATCTCTACTAAAAATACAAAATTAGCCAGGCGTGGTGGCGCGTGCCTGTAATCCCAGCTACTCGGGAGGCTGACGCAAGAGGATCACTTGAACCCAGGAGGCAGAGGTTGCAGTGAGCCAAGATCATGCCATTGCACTCTAGCCTGGACAACAAGAGCGAAACTTCATCTCAAAAAAAAAAAAATTCCAGGCATTATGTGACAGGAGATCTTAAATTGACAGCTTTATAAAAAAGCAGGCATGAGAAGTGTCCAGCCCAGTTTGGAGGAATGGGAGAGATCTATTCAGGAAATTGAAACTGAAAGAATATCTAAGGTATCTGAGCTTAGTCAAAGGAGATTCACACAACTAGGTGAGAGTTTATAAGCCAGTTATAAGTGCAAATTACTAGAAAGCTGGGTAGACAGTAGAACAAGACAACCATGATCTCCAAGAGTGACAAATGATGAAATATTACATGACTTAGCTGTTAAGAGCAACCACTTAGTCATAAGATGAAGACTAAACATTAGGCAGGGTGCGGTGGCTCATGCCTGTATTCCCTACACTTTGGGAGGCCAAAGCAGGAGGATGACTTGAGTCTGAGTTCGAGACCCTCCTGGGAAACATAGTGAGAACTCATCTCCACAAAATAATTTAAAAAAATCAGCTAGGTGTGGTGGTGCAAATCTGTGGTACCAGCTATTCAGGAGGCTGAGGTGGGACAATCACTTGAGCCTGGGAGGTTGAGACTGCAGCGAGCTATGATCACGCCACTGTACTCCAGCCTGGGTGACAAAGTAGACTCCATCTCAAAAAAAAAAAAGACTGAACATTGATTCAAAGTTATGATGATATATCTGTAGCAGAAGGATAAGGGCAACCCAAAGTAGGTGCATGGGATAGGGCAGAGGATGGCACTGGAAGACAAATCAATCTTCATCTTCTACAGTGGAGTCCAAAATTAATGTCAAAAATTGAAAAGCAAGGAGGCAGCAGCATAAGCAAATTAAAGATATATAGGGGGAAAAGCAAAAGAATTAAAGAATTAAAAGTGGTGGTCTCAGGCAGCAGAAAATGGGGAGGTGGCTTTTTAAAATAACAAGCCCTAGAAATGCTTAACTCTTTAAAATACAAACATGTGAGCTGGGCGTGGTGGCTCATGTCTATAATCCTGGCACTTTGGGAGGCTGAGGCGGGTGGATCGCCTGAGGTCAGGAATTCGAGACCAGCCTGGCCTACATAGTGAAAATCCGTCTCTACTAAAAATACAAAAAATTAGCTGGGCATGGTGGCGGGCACCTGTAATCCCAGCTACTCGGGAGGCTGAGGCAGGAGAATCACTTGAACCCGGGACGCGGAGGTTGAGTGAGCCAAGATCGCGCCACTGCACTCCAGCCTGAGCAACAAGAGTGAAATTCCATCTCAAAAACAAAAAACAAAAAAAATAAAACCACATACTTGTGTAACTGATAAAAATAAAAATTACATAGATTTAATAATCAAAGCATAAAAGGAAAGTAAAGAAGTGGCCCAGAACAGTAAAGTTTCTGAAAGTTTGACATTCAGACATGGTTCTAAAAACTAAAGGTGTTTAACTTTAAAACACACACACATACCTTGGCACACACTAATTTCAGTTTTTTATTCTGTTTGGCTAATGGATGCAGAATTAGAACAATAAAGTTACATGGACACAGAGCTCGGTAGTACAAAAAGAAATTTCTAATAACTGCCTGAATGTAGAACAAATGTCTCAGGAAGCAGTAAGTTATCTGTTGCTGGAAGTGTTTAAACAAAGACTGAACAAATCCATGTAGGGGATGTGATACAAAATTCATGGCTACCTTGGTAGACCTCTTAAGTCCCTGACAGTTGTGCAGTTCTGTAAAAGGATTCCATGTGACAATTTCCTTTGAATCAGTATCATTCTAAAATAGGACTAGAAACACTGGTACCTGAGTGCCTGAGGTGAAGAAGCTCAGGCACTCAGTACATTTGTGCTTCTTTTTCCTTTTATCCTACCTCCACCTCCTTTCAGCTTTTGGCTTTTCATTTCAAAAGTCTTAAATATATTTATACTTTATTACAAATTACTTAAAACATTTTTGGAACCAAATGAGACAAAAGAACTTAAAAAGCATAAAGAGAAAATGTATGTCTGGATGGTAGAAAGCTGGAAGATAAATGAGAAGGTGGCCTGATGTAGTGATAGGAGACAAATTGAGGAGTTGGGTGTCCCTGAATCCATTCTGGACTCTGTAGTTCAGTGGCCATGGAACATTAAACAGGTCACTGTGCCCAGTTAGGTATGAGACTCCGGGACTATGGCAAGAGCACTTGGGTTTCCTGGCAGGGTAATAGGGCAGAGATACACGACTAAGTCATAAACACACAAGAGCAACAAAAGAGCCACCATAGGTTAGTCAACAACGACAGAAGAATACTTTTGATGTGTTCTACTTTAAAATTTCTAGAATCTGCTCTATCAAAGAACAAAACTCATTTATTAGCTTAAAAACTGGTCATTTCAACATGAAAATTAAAACATTACCCATATTATAGGTACAATCTTTTCAATGGGACTGCCTCAAAAGTCATTGTGACTTGCATATAGGCATCTGAAGCTTTGTTATTTTCTTACTCAAGGACGGTATTTTTTTTCACTCTGTATAATAAAATGCTGTCATGCCTACAAACACAATAACTTCATCCTAAAGTTTACTGAACTTCATCCTTACCAGTTAAGCAGAAACACAACCCAAACTTCAAAAATAACATCTATGTTCCTTTAGGGCACTTTTGTATTTCTAGTTTTTAGTTTTGAAAATTAGTTTAAAATCTAGCAAGGAATTATCAGTGCTTTACACCTTGTAAACTATACTAATATTTAGCTATATAAGAAACACAGGGCCAGGCACAGTGGCTCACGCCTGCAATCCCAGCACTTTGGGAGGTCAATGCGGGCGGATCACCTGAGGTCAGGAGTTCGAGACCAGCCTGACCTATATGGTGAAACCCCGTCTCAACTAAAAATAAAAAAATAAAATTAGCTGGTCATGGTGGTGGGCCCCTGTAGTCCCAGCTACTTGGGAGGCTGAGATAGGAGAATCACTTGAACCTGGGAGGCAGAGGCTGCAGTGAGCCGAGATCGTGCCACTACACTCCAGCCTGGGCAACAAAGTAAGACTCCCTCTCAAAAAATAAAAATAAAAAAAGGAGAGAGAGAAACAGATTCAGCTGTGCTCTGGCACACTGACAAAGCTACACCCCTCTGTAGAATCTCCCTTAACAGACGGCACACTTACAGAGGGAAAAGTTTCATTCTTTGTTGAGCCCAGTTCTTAGCAGCCTGAGCAGCACACCAGCCCATAAACATTGAACAGAACCAAAGCATGCAGCCAGTTTGGAATTCTCTTTTTATTCTACCGATATTCTTGGTTCTTTTATTTCACTTCAGCATCTTCCCTTTGTCCTGAGTTTCCTTATTGCTGCACTGGGCAGAAGCAGTGCTGCTTGTCACCTTCCTGGTCACACTCTGAACAAAATACTTAAGACTGGAGCTTTACCCAGCCTACTCCCAGGCAGGCACTGAGAAAATGGGCCAGAAGAGCTTTCATTACGCTCTGTGGGCCAGAAACAAGAGGTGTGCTGCAGGGAAGTGGGGGAAAGGGGTGTGGCAGAATGGAAAGAAGGTTCTCATTCTTATATAACAAATCTGTCCAGTGCTGATTACCTGTCATACTGAGGTTTTGATGAGGCCCAGAGGGTTCTAGCTTATGATGTGCCTTTTTTTGCTGATTGTCTAATATTAATGTCTTCACCAAGACTTCATTGTAACCTAGGAACACAAGCTAGCAAGGTAGGGTTCAAAATTGAGTCTACCAGAATTAAACATTTTGAATGGTAGCTAGTTTTAATTTTCAGGTTCATTCCCATTTCTCTCCATTGGCAAGTTATATTCGTTTTAACCATAGTCTTGACAAGTATCAGCACCACAAACTAAATGTTTAGTCTCTGAATACTCCATCCCTGTTCCATATGTATTCAATAAACATTTATTGAGGATCTGTTATTTGCTTGGCCCATCATCCCTGCCCTCAATTCCTTCTCCAATAAAAGAAGCATTCCATCTCCGGATGGCCATTTGGAGTTTAAGTGATAACCGTAACTGCCCCTCTGCTGCAGCAGACTTGAAGGAAGGAGAAAATCCTCCAGTGCAGGTGACGACTCCCCTTCTTGCTGTTGGCCCAGCTGACCCCATGGCAGTTCATATTATTAAGTTTCAAACTTGAAGGATCCTTTTGTCAATCATTTACCCTACCTAATATCCCTTGGAGATCTCAAATCACTAATCTGAGAAACAATGATTCAGGTGAAAGGGTTTTAAGTTATAATATACTTGAGTGACTTGAAATGTATCTACTTTTGCCAGTATTTTAAAGAAAAACATGAAGTTTGTGATGTGCTTAAACTCAGTTTCAGAGCTGAGTGATTCTTAGCTAAGAGTCACCTGATCCAACCACCTTATTGTTGCTTCTGTTTCACAGTAACCACTTTTGTTGTCATTTAGGAGAATGAAATTGAGAACCAATATTTCAAGCAGTGTTACTCAAAGTGTGCTCTGCAGGAGAGCAGTTCGAGATATAACGAAAAAAATTTAAAGGACAGAAGTCCAATAAAGGCCAGTTAAGCAAAGTTAAACTGGTTTCCTGGAAGGCAGGGCGATGACCCTAAATATATTAATAGGCATGATTACTTTTCAAATGGGGTTGGGGGGCGGTGAGGGGGTGGTATGAAGTGAACAAGAAGAACCTCTCAAACTTTTCTGACCTCAGAACCCTTTTTTTGGCAGAACACCTTATAGCCCTGGTGCTTTGGAAGCACATACTTGGGAGAAATCCTAATTAAGATATTCTTATATAAGAAACATTTAGATCTTTAAAAGGGATGGCATGTAGAGCACCATTTATCATAGAGCCTGATTTAAGTAGCAGATCCTTCCTCACCCAGAATGCTCCCAGCTCAATTTGCTTGTTGCAACCTCAAGATAAATAAGTGTTTCCACTTGGTCTTAGTTTACTTTCTCAGATTACATTAAATTATAAACTTTTTAAAACTAGCAGCAAACTAGAATTGCTTTCAGTTTTAAAATGAAGTGCCTTATTATGTTATTATTTCCAAACTTTCATCAGCAGTGTACATTCAAAAATGTTTTTCTTGATGAAAAGTATGACTAGTTTCAAAAATATGTCAAAATATATTTAAAACTTGGTATCTTTAGAATTGTCTTCCAACACTTGTGGTTTCAAAATCGTCATGAAAATACAAAACCACAAGCAAAATAGATTTGGAAAAACTTTCGAGGCTTAGTAAGCAAGGAATAAAACTCTCTTAAATATGCTGAGTTTTTAAAGTGAAGTTTATTATTTTAAAAATTCCAGCTCTTGCTCTGATGGTAGGAATCTCTGCCTTCGTAACTTGATCTTAATGTGCACACTAATCATTTGTGCTCCAGAGTCAGCTTCACTGAGGCCATTTTCTTCACCCTTTCCTCTCTTACTACTCTCCAGAGCCTTGTTGGTACTCAACATTAATAACACAAGCGTCAATTACATTAACCCTTTCGGAGACCATGAATCTCCAAAGACTGACTAAACATATAAATATCCATTCCTTATTTAAAAGTGTATTTTCAGGAATTGGTGAATTATGGAGAAAGAACACAATTATATTCATAAGTAGTAAACTTGCTGCTATGATAGACTTGCTCAGACTTAGTTCTTAGAAGAAAATATGGAAGGGCCCCAGAGGAAATGCACAGTAGCCATTGGTCCTTACTCCGAGTCTGAAGTTTATAACCACCACTTTCAGACTCTGCTCTAAACTGTCATACCCTGGCCTCTATAGTTTGAGGTGCACCGATTTAAAACCAACCTACATATAGACTTTGAAGAGAGAACAAACAGGCACAGTGGCTCACACCTGTAATCCCAGCATTTTGGGAGGCCGAGGCAGGCGATGACCTGAGGTCAGCAATTTGAGACCAGCCTGTCCAACATGGTGAAACCCCATCTCTACCAAAAAAAAAAAAAAAAATATATATATATATATACACACACACACACACACACAAATTAGCCGGGTGCGGTGGTGGGCGCCTATAATCCCAGCTACTTGGGAGGTTGAGACAGGAGAACCGCTAGAACCCGGGAGGCGGGGGTTGCAGGGAGCCGAGACCACGCCACTGCACTCCAGCCTAGGCAACAGAGCAAAACTCTGTCCCCCAAAAAAATAACAAACAGCAAACAGCACACAGAATCTCTGAATTTAAGTGACAGAAATGTGGTATCTAAGGTACATTCAATCTACCATTTAATACAGTACTTCTCAGAACAGCAGACGGAAATACAGCAGAAGTGCACAGGCTTGGAACTACTCCCGATTTTACACTATGTGGGCGATCTTAGGCAAGGTACCTAAGCCTTTCTGAGTTTCTGTTTCCTCATCTGTAAAATGAGGCTAACTGGGACCCACCTGAGAGCTGTGAGAATAAAATGAGAACTGTATGTAAAGCACTTAGTCCAGAGGCTACCACACAGTAAATCCCCAGCAATGATTGGTGTTCTCTATGTTCTATATGCTCATGACTTAAAGCATTTTCTGAAATCCAGTTCTGGGTCTTCAATTGCCTATGGAAATACTACCTGGAGGTATTAATATCAGTACCACCTCAAGTCAGTCCATACAAAACTGAACTCATCTTCCCCTCTCCCCATACTATATAATACCCTTCTTCCACGATGTGGCATTCGAAACATCTGTGCTAGTTCCTTCTTCATTCCACATATCCAGATTAAGTCAGGAAGGTCTATTTTATTTCGACTCCACAATGTCTGTTCTCTGTTTCCTGTTTACAATGGTATGAGTTACTGAACAGCTTCCTGGGTGGCCTCTGCCTTCCATTGCTCCCATTCAGGTGCAGGTATGCTGTCAAATTAATCTTCCTTAAACCACTCTGAAAATCCCTCCATGGCTGCCCATTTTCCTCCTCTTCAAATATGAATGCCTTCCCCACATGTAACATCTCTTCACTCCACTCTGGTCAGGTCTCCCTTCCATGCTGACAAGTTATTGTCTGCTTTCTTGCCTTTGATCAAGCCGTTCCTTTCCACTGGAATGCCCTCTTCTCTCCCTGCTTTCTACTAAAATCTGTCTGCCCTTCACTGTTTCTAAACCCCACTCTTCCAGACCAGATCTTTTGTTGGAGAATCATTTTTAGGAAGCCCACTCCCCAACTATTCCTTCCTCTCTTGGTTTCTCCATCCCCTGAACTCCTCACCACCCAATTTAGCCTCTCATAATTTCTATTTGTTTCTCTTTGCATTCATTTTCCACACACAGTTTACAATCTGGGGGCCAGGCGCGGTAGCTCATGCCTGTAATCCCAGCACTTTGGAGGCCAAGATGGGCAGATCCCTTGAGCCCAGGAATTTGAGACCAGCCTGGGCAACATAGGAAGACCTCATCTCTACAAAAAAATACAGACTGGGCACAGTGGCTCACATCTGTAATCTCAACACTTTGGGAGGCCAAGGCAGGCAGATCATCTGAGGTCAGGAGTTCGAGACCAGCCTGACTAACATGGTGAAACTCTATTTCTACTAAAAATACAAAATTAGCCACACGTGGTGGCACATGCCTGTAATCGCAGCTACTCGGGAGGCTGAGGCAGGAGAATCGCTTGAACCCGGGAGGCGGAGGTTGCAGTGAGCTGAGATCGTGCCATTGTACTCCAGCCTGGGCAACAAGAGCAAAACTCGGTCTCAAGAAAAAAAAAAAAAAAAAAAGGCTGGGCGCGGTGGCTCACACCTGTAATCCCAGCACTTTGGGAGGCCAAGGCAGGTGGATTACCTGAGGTCAGGAGTTTGAGAGCAGCCTGGCCAACATGGTGAAACTCCGTCTCTACTAAAAATACAAAAATCAGCCTGGTGTGGTGGCAGGTGCCTGTAATCCCAGCTACTCGGGAGGCTGAAGCAGGAGAATGCTTGAACCCAGGAGGTGGAGGTTAAAGTGAGCCGAGATAGCGCCACTGCACTTCAGCCTAGGTGACAGAGCAAGACTCCCTCTCAAAAAATAACATAACATAACATAACATAACATAACATAACATAACATAACATAACATAAAAAAATAAAATAAAATAAAATAAAATAAAAATAATACAAAAATTAGCTGGGCATGGTAGTACATGACTGTAGTCCCAGCTACTTGAGAAGCTGAGCCAGGAGGATCGCTTGAGCCCAGGAGATTGATGCTGCAGTGAGCTGAGATCTCACCACTGCACTCTAGCCTGGGTGACACAGAGAGACCCTGTCTAAAAAATAAAAATAAAAATAAAAAGTTTCCAGGTATTTTTGTAATCTTAAGAATGAAAGCCGTACGCTTACATAATGAAACCAAAAGGAGAGTGGGTCTTTGATAAACAAGGAGTGTCATATCAGCCCTGAAACCACTACTTCTGGACTTACTTTGGTTAAAAAATACATTTTTATCTGGTTTATCTAGTTTCTTTCAGTTTTCTGTCGTATGCAGCTGGATCCAACTCTTAAATGATACTCTGTCTCAAAATAAAATTATCACAAGAATATAAACCAGGCTAGGTGTGGTGGCTCATGCCTGTAATTCCAGCACTTTGAGAGGCTGAGGTGGGCAGATCACTTGAGCTCAGGCATTTGAGACCAGCCTGGGCAACATGGCAAAACCCCATCTCTACAAAAAATACAAAAATTAGCAGGCATGGTGGTACCTGCCTGTAGTCCCAGTTACTCGGGAAGCTGAGGTGGGAGGATTGCTTGAGTCTGGGAGGTGGAGGCTGCAGTGAGCCAAGATCCACCACTGCACTCCAGCCAGGGTGACAGAGTGAGACCTTGTCTCAAAAATAAAATTTTTGGAAGTCAGGGTACCTTTCCAAACCTCAAACACAAAAACATTTTTAAGGGAAGGATTAATGGTTATTAGAACATCAGGGAGATTTAGTTTACATTAATATTGTAATTTCTGAGATACATTCATGAGTTGTGCAGTTTGCTAAAAGCTTCTGAGGCAAGTTTTATTATTGTTTATATTTTACAGCTGGTGAAACTCAGGCACCAAAGGTTAAAGAATGTGGCCCAGGCCGGGCATGGTGGCTCACGCCTGTAATCCCAGCACTTTGGGAGGCTGAGGCGGGCAGATCACGAGGTCAGGAGATCGAGACCATCCTGGCTAACACGGTGAAACCCCGTCTCTACTAAAAATACAAAAAATAAGCCGGGCGTGGTGGCAGGCACCTGTGCTCCCAGCTACTCGGGAGGCTGAGGCAGGAGAATGGCGTGAACCCAGGAGGCGGAGCTGGTAGTGAGCCGAGATCGTGCCACTGCACTCCAGCCTGGGCTACAGAGTGAGACTCTGTCTCAAAAAAAAAAAAAAAAAGAAAGAAAAAAAAGAATGTGGCCCCAAATAACTCAACTAGTGACAAGGTGGGATTCACATCAATATAGTCTGGCTATAGAGCCCACCCTCCTCCCAGTACACAATGGTGTTCAATCCTCCGGATTCTAACAGCTGTTTAGAGAAGAAATAGTGAAAGGACTTCTGAGGAAGGCAAAAGGCCACTCAATGACTAAGGGAGGATCATTTAGTTGGCAATGAGGAAGTATAACAGACTAAATTCAAATGGATTTTAATAAGAAAAAGGAAGAAGTTGGGTGCAGTGGTTCATGCCTGTAATCCCAGCACTTTGGGAGGCTGAGGCGGGCGGATCACAAGGTCAGGAGATTGAGAACATCCTGGCTAACATGGTGAAACCCCGTCTCTACTAAAAAATACAAAAAATTAGCCAGGCATGGTGGTGGGCTCCTGTAGTCCCAGCTACTCGAGAGGCTGAGGCAGGAGAATGGCATGAACATGGGAGGCAGAGCTTGCAGTGAGCCAAGATCACGCCACTGTACTCCAGCCTGGGTGACAGAGCAAGACTCCGTCTAAAAAAAATTAAATAAAAATAAATAAATACATAAATAAATAAATTTTAAAAAAGAAAAAGAAAGTTTTACAGCAAACATATGATGCTTTAAACTTTTTGCCATTATAAATAACGCTACAGTAAAAAGATTCTTACATATAGCATTTCTCAACTTTTGAATTACCAAATAAAGGGTGTCAATTTTTTTTAAGGCTTTTAATGTATCTCAAGAGGATCATTCCAATTTATTCCAGCAAATCAATAAAGTATATTTGAGTCAAAACCACTTGGGCAATTAATATTATTTTGTTAACTATTACCAAAGTTACAGATGTGAAAGGATGCCTCTTTGCTTTAATTTGGTTAACAAAATTGAACATATTTACACATTAGTTTATTTCCTTCTATAAATTATGTATTGCAAGGATGCCTTTTATATACTGTGAGAACTCTTTATATCAGAGATACTCCAAATAATGATGTGACTTTTCAGTTTAGTTATTTAAAAAAAAAAAAAAACCCTGAAAGTAAGCAAGTTAAAAAAAAAAAGAAAACAGAGGCACTCTCTTTTTCCCTCTTTAGTGTATTCCACTCAGTATTATAGCTCCTTAAGTGTATTAGCTGGAGGTGGAAAGAAAAATAAGGAAAATAAAAACTATCAGTTTTTTGATATCCAATTTTGAAACAGAGATAAACATAGACAGAAGTGAGACTTCAAAAGAGGTAGAAAAGGAGATTGTGAGCCAGAGAGAGAAGAGGTCATACTAACCCCCAAGGTGCTCTTGAGGGACCATGGCTTGCAAGAATACTAACTCACTACTTAACCATTAATCCAACCTCAAAATGCTCTTCTTCATTTGAAGCTGTCCTTAGCTCAGAATGGGAAAGATGCAGTGGGGGTGGGCAAAAAAGAAAGACAGGGGTTTCAGCAATGGCTTGAGCAGCATCACTAGGACAATAAGAAGATAACTGTGTGACTTTGAACTACGAACTGTGAAGTTCATAATGGAGCTATAAGTAAAATGTTAGGAAACACTACAGAAGTCTGATTTAAAGACAAAAGAAGATGGCAAAACCATAGCAGATAGTATTGGCTACCTATTCAGCCACCGTGCCCGCTCCTGCATCCCTGCCACCACCTTGCTGGCAAAGTCCTCCTTTAGTTCTGGTGTTGCTTTGCCTCTCACTTGATTCAGAGGGAAGTCCTGGTTAGTCTAAACCAATTGCAGAGTCCTTTGCCTTCCTCTCGTTACAGCTTGTTTAGGGATGAGTGTGCAGCCCTCTCTAATTCCCATGAAAGGAAAACCACTGGAGATTGTCAGCTCAGCAAAAGACGGTAAGAAGAGCCATAGCCATCTTGGGATCTTGAGGGGAGCTAATTAAGAAAAAGCTACCTTCCGTAAAATGACAAAAAAGAAACAAGGAGAGAACTTATGGCCTTGCTGACATCATCAAGCCACTGAACTACCCAACCTGGAAGCTACCTTACCCCTTGACTTACAGGAGATAATCAATTTTCCTTAATGTTTTAGCTATTTGGATTTAAGGGTTTTTTAAAATTATTATTATTGGCTTGCTTGTTTGTTTAAGAGAGGGTCTCAGCCGGGCACAGTGGCTTACGCCTGTAATCCCAACACTTTGGGAGGCCGAGGCGGGCGGATTCACAAGGTCAGGAGTTCAAGACCAGCCTGGCCAACATAGAAACCTTGTCTCTACTAAAAATACATAAAGTTAGCCAGGCATGGTGGTGGGCACCTGTAGTTCCAGCTACTTGGAGGCTGAGACACGAGAATTGCTCAAACCCAGGAAGCAGAGGTTGTCGCGAGTCGAGATTGCACCACTGCACTTCAGCCTGGGCAACATAGTGAGACTCCATCTCAAAAAAAAAGACAGGGTCTCACTGCCACCCAGGCCGGAGTACAGGCACAATCATCGCTCTCTGCAGCCTCGACCTCCCAGACTCAAGAGATCTTCCTCCCACATCAGCCTCCCAAGTAGCTGAGACCAAAAGCATACAACACCATACCCGGCTAATTTTTTTTTTTCTATTTTTTGTAGAGATGGGTCTCACTATATTGCCCAGGCTGGTCTAGAACTCCTGGCTTCAAGTAATCCTCTTGCTTCAGTCTCCCAAAGTGTTGGGATTATATGTGTGAGCCACCAAACCTGGCCTTTTTTATTTCTTATAGCTGTAATGAAGAATTTTCTGAGAACATAATCATCATTATATTATCACAAATCTACAAAAAAAAAAAAAACAAACAAACTTTAATACCTTCCTACTACTTAAATATCTTGAAGTAGTCATCTGTTTTCAATTTTTCCATCTTCTTGCTGGTTTTTTTTACTTTACGTATTATAAACATATCCAGAAGTCAAACACTTACATTTAATAATTTTCAGCATTTCTGGCAACCTTAAAAATTGGAATAAAAGTTGCTTTTAAGGGTTTCCCTACTAAATAAAAGTCTAAATATCTGGCTGTGGAATATTGTAGAGAGCAACTAAAAGGAATACTAATATATTCACAAAAAAATAAATTTCAGTGGTTTATCAACCAAATGTTTGTTAAATGAATCCTATTATACAACATTATCATATTATGCAATAACAAAGGAGTCCCCCAGAGGGAAAAAACTGGCATCCCTCTATTGAGTATAAAAAAACATACTGAAAAATGTAAATCTGTTTTTTAAATTGCCAAAAAAATACTAAATTTTATACAATGCATAAATTCAAAATTGGAACATTATGCTCTACTATATTCCAAATAAATGAGAAAACAAAAAGTACCAAAAAGGAGGAAATATTACTGTGTCAAAAACTTTAACTGTCTTTACAGAGTGAATTCCCACAGCAGAGATAACAATGTCTAACTCTTTAACGACTTAAATTTTTCACCAGCTCTAACACGTTTTCTTTACAATGCTTGCCATAAAGTCTCACCCATTTGTGCCTGCTATAAAAACATCAGCACTGTAAACCTGACTGGTCCATTACTTGAGTGCACTAGCCCTTTCCCATCCACCTTGACCCAGTAACTTACACCTTTATAAGTATACTTGCTTTATAAATGACATGTATACCTTCAACAGACAAGCTGCTTAAGAGAGCTGCTGAAAATTCTGTTAAGAATCTTCTAAAGAAGAATCTTTTTTACAATTTTATAATGAATTTTAAAACCCCAGCATTCTAAGGTAAAAGTTCAATCACCTCTATCCATGGAGGGAAAGAAAATATTTGTTAATTCATTCAAATATTTCATGAGTGCCTACCATGTATTGGTACCAGCTAAGCACCAAGATGGCAATAAACAAAGCAAACATGGGCCCTCTCTTCATCAACTCAGCCTAGAGCAAGGGTCAGCAAACATTTTCTGTAAAGGGCCACAGAGTAAATATTTATGCTTGCAGGCCATAAGGCCTCTGTCACAACTACTCAACTCTGCCATTGTCATATGAAAGCAGCTATAGACAAGTAAATGAATTAGTATGACTGTGTCCCAATAAACCCTTACAAAGAAATTAAAATGTCATAATTTATGAAACAAATTTATCATGAAACCATATGCTTTTGATTTGTTTCAACCACTTAAAAATGTAAACACCATTCTTAGCTTGCAAGTCACACAAAAACAGGTAGCAGGTCAGATTTGGCCCATGGGCTGCAGTCTGTCACCTCCTAGTCTAGACATTAATATTAACTGTAAAATTATGTGTTTACTGCTTTAAGTGCTCACAGGAAAAACACATAAGGCTATGAGAGTTTAATGAGGAGACATGGCCTAGTTTGAAGGGATCAGAAAAGGCTTTTCCAAGGAAGTGACTTTCAGGCTGAAACTTAAAGCAACCAGCCAAAAGCCAGGGAGCAAAGCAAAGAGCCTTCTAGACAAGTGAACCACATATGGAAAAGCCCTCTAAGAGGAAGGAATACAACCAACTGAAGAATCTGTGAGGCTGCAGTGCAATGAGCAAAGAAAAGCACAGCACAAGGTGACCCTTTAGAGAGATGGAGAATAGCCACACACAGGGTCTTATTGTCCAGGGTCAGGGGTTCTGGTCTTTGTCCTAAGAGCAATGGGAAACCATTAAAGAGTTTTAAATAGGAGAGGAAGACAATCAGCTTGGGATTTTTCAAAGATCACCAAGACTGCAATACGAAGAAAAATTAGAAGGGAGCATGAATAGTTACGGAGAGATCTGGGCTGGAGATGACAGAGGTTTGAACTAGAGTGCTGGCAGTGACGTTGAGAAGGTCAAAGAGGCAAGATGTGGTGACTAGATACAAAAGAGTGAGAGGCAGTTTCCCTACAGGACTCAAGTCTCCAGTTTCCACAACCAGGACATTGGCATCATTCAGTGAACCAGAGATAAAGTACTGAAAAAGCCAGGGGTGAGGGGTACGATTTTGAGGACAGATTTAAAAACATGCTGAGTTTGAGTTGCCTGTACAATATTCCAGTGTAGATGCTAATTAATCAGTTGGATATAAGGATCAGCGACGAGGACAGTAATTTAGTTTGGGAACTGTTAACATACAGACTGTAACTGAAGCCATACGAGGGATAAAATTACCTAGAGAAAGGGTAAGGAACAGTGCCTCTCAAACTTGGTGACACATGAGGGCTACCAGGGGAACTTTTAAAAGTTTTGATGCTGGCTACTCTGGGTGCACTACTATGGGTTAGCCCTGCTCTGCAAGAAGCAGTTATAAAAAAGAAAAAAAAAATTGTGATGCCTAGCCAGCAGTCTTGGACCAATACATAAGAATCTCTGGGAATAGGACCCAGGCATCACTTCCATAGTATTTGTAAACTTCTCCAAGTGATTCCAATGTACAGCCAAGGATGAAAGGAAAAGAAAACCTAAGACATTAAGAATTAATAGTACTGTACTACAGAAAGGACAAGAGATTAAGAGACTAAGGTTTCTAATCCCAGTTACCTCATAATGTATCTCTCTGACCTCAGTCTACTTCATGTTCCTACATTCTAGTTTAGATCAACAGAAAAGTGATAGTAGGCTTATCTCGTATATCCCCTATAGTCCCAAAAATCTGAGGCAAAATTACAAAATTGAAATATTTCATTCTTTCTTTGCAGTTTGAGCAGGGGAAAGGCGAGCACAGAAAAACAATTATTAACCAATTACTGGTAGTAGAATATATATTTATGAATAATTTTCCCAGGCCAATAACACTTTTAAATGACTGTACTGTTAACACAGCAAATAGTATTTGATAGTATAGTATTTGTTAAGCCTGGAAGCATTCTAGGTAGACTAGCTTTGCTGTACCATGCTACTCTCCGGATAGCAACTATAGGAAGTTCCAAATGGCGGCGTGAAATTTAACTTGGAAATTCTTTACTTCAAACTTTTATTAAGTAAACCTTTTCTAAAGATAAAAAAGTAGGCTGGGTGCAGTGGCTCACGCCTATAATCCTAGCACTTTGGGAGGCCAAGGCAGGAGGATCGTTTGAGCCCGGGAGTTTGAGACCAGCCTAGGCAACATAGTGGGATCCTGTCTCTACAAAAAATTTAAAACATTAAAAAAAATAGCCAGGCATGATCTCGCACCTATAGTCTCAGCTACTCAGGAGGCTGAGGTGGGAGGATCACTTGAGCCCAGGAGATCAAAGCTGCAGTGAGCTATGATCATGTCATTGCACTCTAGCCTGGGGGACAGAGCAAGACCCTGTTTCAAAAAAAAAAAAAAAAAAAAAATTAGTAAACTGCAATTTAAGATTTGGGAATTGGCCAGGCGTGGCGGCTCATGCCTGTAATCCCAGCACTTTGGGAGGCTGAGGTGGGTGGATCATCTGAGGTTAGGAGTTTGAGATCAGCCTGGCCAACATGGTGAAAACATATCTCTACTAAAAATTTTTTTTAAAAATATCAGCTGGGCATGGTGGCAAGCGCCTGCAATCCCAGCTACTTGGGAGGCTGAGACGGTAGAATCACTTGAACCCGGGAGGCAGAAATTGCAGTGAGCCGAGATTATGCCACCACACTCCAGCCTGGGCAACAAGAGCCAAACATTGGCTCAAAAAAAAAAAAAAAAAATTACCATTTCTACATTATTTTCCAATTTTGACATTAACTTTGATTTACATATTTTGAGGAGTAGATCCTCTACGCTAACAGCACAATATTCAGAAGAGGAAAGAAAAAAAGGCTTCATGCCATGACTTCTGTTCCCGTTAGATCAAGTTTACTTTGCAGGTCATAATTTAATTGAGCAACTTTAGTCTCTGTTGGTAATTCCCACTACACTCTTCAAATTTAATTTTTACCATCTGACTTCAAACTCCACGAAGCTGATATAGATGATGGTATTATTAAAATTCTGTTAAAGCACAGTTAGCATATGCAAATGTTAACCAGCATTTGTAAACCACTTCTGATTGTTTTTTATTACTCCCAAAACAGAATATGAGGGCTACAAAAAGACAGTTAAATATACAGCCTTCAATTTGAAGACCACAG
Source organism: Chlorocebus sabaeus (assembly GCF_047675955.1). NCBI lineage: Eukaryota > Metazoa > Chordata > Mammalia > Primates > Cercopithecidae > Chlorocebus > Chlorocebus sabaeus. The sequence goes on along the minus strand of NC_132915.1, from coordinate 75,190,491 downwards.
AATGAGACAGTGGACAAAAGTCTCCTAAAGCTAGACAGACAAGGGGCAGTTTGTTCAACCTGAAAGATTGTCCTCCATCCCTCTCACAATTTCTAAGGTTAGAACTGAAGGACACAGAACTTCACAGAACTTGCAAAATCTCCTGGCCTCCAAAGCACTGCTGTGAGAAATATGATGTAGCCATTAAGGACAAAAACTTATGGCAATTTGCTAAGTAATATTTCAAAAGATTCATTCAAACTGGTTTGTCAATGGGAAAGAGCATTTTAATAAATCTGAAGATTTACAAGTGAACTTTGAAGTTTAACATTACAAGGATAGAAATTATGTCAGGTTATACCAGAACAAACGAATTATAGGGAGATGGGAGTAAATTTTAAGAGCCTTAGGGAGGATTAGTACTGTAAAAAGAAACTCAAGACTATCTTAAAGTTCCCCTCAAAAGACTTTTAGGCAAAGACTATCATGTGTTGGTCGGTATTGAGCAATTACCAATATTAGTAAACACCTTGTAATGGTCATTAATTTTTTTAAAATAATTTTAAAAGTTCTTTAAGAGCCCTCACTCACTTTTAAGATCCTAGATGTACATAGCTGATACAGCACAAATTATTTTGCCAATAATCTGCTCCTCTAGCAATGAAATACTAGTATAGAATGTGACACTTTTCTTTGATCTAAATCCTAAAACGGTATAATTATTTTGATGGGAAATTATGATACCCAGATACTGCCAAGAAAATGAAAATAATACCAGGACAGACTACAAGAGATCAAACTTTGGAAGACCACAAACTCTTTTATGAGAATCTACAACATAGTAAGAGACTATAAGGGAAAATAAATTGTATTTCAAAAGTGAATCCCTGCTACAAAAAGAAAATGCACTTTATTTACATTGATAAAAACCTGCCAGAGCTTTAAAGTTGCTGAAGATACTGCTGAGAAAAGCTAAACTGAACTGCAGATTACCTCAAAGCACATTGTTTTCATGTGTTGTGTAGGTTATCATTAGAGTTTGCAGACAAGCTCTTTTAAGATGTTATAGTCACTGCTCCATCTAAAACATACACATTAAGCAGGTCACCAGGAGCAAAGGAAAACCTTGAACAATTTTGCAAGCTGATGGTACCACTGAAAGAACAGAGATGTAGAAAAGGCAGGTAAGTTTTAACTTAAACAGTCCAGGTTTGAGTTTAGAAGAGGACGGCTTGGCAGAATTAATCAACCAGCCTATAGAATTCAATGGGTCAGGGCTAGAGTCACATTCGATGCCACTTGCCAGTCAGAGGTTCAAATATATGTCTACATATTCCCTCCAGGGACTACTGCTGAGCAACTATTAAGTACAAGCTACAGTGAGGCACTGCAGTGGATACACAAATAAGGAAAACAAAAACAGTTCTTGTGCTCCAGAAGCTTACAATCCAGTAGAAGCGATGAAACAAACATATTCTGAGTGAAAATACATTTGAGACCCCTGGTAGGGTGCGGTGGCTCATGCCCGTAATACTAGCACTTTGGGAGGCCGAGGCGGGTAGATCACCCGAGGTCAGGAGTTCGAGACCAGTCTGACCAACATGGCAAAATCCTGTCTCTACTAAAAATATAAAATTAGCCAGGTGAGGTGGTACATGCCTATAATCCCAGCAACTTGGGAGGATGAGGCAGGAGAATCGCTTGAACCTGGGAGGCAGAGGTTGCAGTGAGCCAAGATCGCACCATTGCACTCCAGCAACCTGGGCAACAAGAGCAAAACCCCATCTAAAAAAAAAAAGGAAGAAGAAGAAAATACATTTGAGACCCCTAGGAGAGGCAGGAGAAAATGTGGAGTTGCAACCCTATTTTGTTTAAAAACACATATAGGAACAACAGTATTCTAAAACTGGTGATGCTCCTGAAAGGAGAGTTAAAATACCAGCAGATTAGTAACATTTCACAAATGAAGAAGGATGCCAAAAATCTCAAATAAGAAAAAAAAAAAAAAGATCAGCTCTTTGGCACAAAACCTGCCCCTCAATGCTCCACTGAACACTACAAGTCCTTAAAGCTGAACTTAAAAATGTGACAGCTGTTGATTGGTTACAGGAATCCACAGGAAAAAAATGCACCCCTTGGGTGCATGACATGCATCTTATCTGTAGAACATGGCATGTTCTACAGTGAGAGGAGGTAAAAGAAAAGAAAATGTATATGATAGCATTCTAAAAAGTATGACGCTGAGCTAGACAAATGCAAGACCCACTACCTGTTTTAAAGCAGAGTTCTGGTGCAGCACCCATCCCTCCCAAATTTAATTGTTCACGCACTGAACAAGTCAACCATAAACTATCAATACTTTTCTGTCTTAAAGGCATTTCACCACCAAAAGAGAAAGTAAATTAACTCAATTCTGAAAAGAAAGGCAATCTGAAAAACACCTTTTTGGTGAAAATTATATTTAAATATTAAAGAGCACCCAACTAGACCCCACAAAATCCTAACCAGCTGAAAGTTATGTGCAATTCTACGCCTTTATATGTTAATATGAAAACTCTGATATACCAAGCCTCTCCTTCCTAACACCTCTATATATAGTTTTTTCTTTGCTATTATAATTGAATAGGAATGTTTAACTACACCAATAAGCCTGACTATAATGCTAGTAGAAAAAAAAAAGAAAACCAAACGGGTAAGCAAACTCTCAAAAAAAACAAAGGACTGGAGGAATAGGATGATAGGATGGATACCTAATAAAACATAAATGTCCCCATTCATCTGCAATTCTAGTCATTTTCTCTCTAACAGATCTCAGATTTTCAGAACAAGTATGCAGGTTATTTAAAACTGAGTTATATATAGTCATTTAGCAGCAGTAAAAACACTTCTGGCATTATCACAGATGCTAGATCTCTGGAGGAATTTTTTTTTCCCCCAAACTAGCATTTTTCTTCACCAACAACCATTCTTTATTTCTAAAAACAAGAACCCTTTCCTGCCCCCTAAAACAAACAAATCACAGACCACAGTTAAATTCTACGCTAATGAAACTGTGAGATTACATCCCAGGCGTTGTCAGAGCCTATTTTTCATACACCACCACAAGACAGTTTGATGCAGTATTCCTGATTGCTTTTTATAGTATTTGTAAATACACTCACTAATCCACTAAATTAGGTAATTTACAAACAGGTCCTCTCAGTTATTAGTGGCCAGTAGTCAAGTTCTATTACATTTGATCCTCATACAGTTGTCTAAACATATCCACCCAGGTTAAGGGCTCGGATCCGAGAGAAGGAGGTTGGCGAAATTTGGATGGGGGCAGGGTAGAAGCTGGGAGAAATCTCTGCATCTCAGCCCTCAGCGACAACATTCAGCCAGTGCCCACAGAAAAACTAAATTCGGAACCTCTTCCTCCTGTAACACTGGCAACAAAGAGGGAGTTTCCGTAACGCTCCCGTCACCCACCAGGTGCCCAATCTCCTTCCCAGCCCAGAATCCGCGCTCCCGCAGGGGCCTCCGAGTGCGGGGAGGCCGCGGGGCCCGGGTCACGGCACCAAGGGGGGATGGGGTGCAAGCGAGCAAGCGAGGTCTGCGGAGCGGGCCGTGGAAGGGCTCTGGGACCCGCTGAAACATCCGAACCCAGCCGGGAGGCAGCAGGCAAGAGAAAAGGGACAGAATATCTAATGAAGCAGAAACCGGAATTCGGTGGAAGAGGTGAAGAGCCCTTGCTGGGGGTACACCTGCGAGGAGCACAGAAAACAGGCGACGGATGGCGGGGAGACACCACGGAGGTGGAAGAGAGGAGCCAGGCCCGGAAGAACAGGGAAGGGGATGCCACCTGGGGCAGAGGAGGCGCCAGTGCAGCCTCTACCTGCCGGCTGGCGGGACGGGCCGCTCAGGTGTGACTGGGAGGAGGGGGCCAAGTGGGGAAGGGGCCGGGAAGAGCTGAGGACGCACCAGGGGACGCGCAGAGGCGCCTGCGAGTCGGCAGCCGCGGAGCAGCGCGCGGGCATCGGCGGGACCGGGGAGCCAGCGCGCGGGCATCGGCGGCACCCGGGAGAGGGAAAGGCGGCGTGGGGGTCTTTGGACTGCACGGTGCGCTCAGGGAAGGCTGGGGACAGCGAGAGGTATCGGACGGCGGGCGCCCGCCGAGCGACGCGGCGCACGGGAGGCATCCGGGCGGGCGGCCGGGAGGCGGGAGCCCCTCACCTGCGCGGCGGAGGAGGCGGAGCTGCAGCAGCCCATGGCGGGGCCGAAGGAGCCCGGAGGCGGCGCCGGGCGCGCAGCTACGCCCCGGAGCCCCTCGGCATGCGAGCCGGCGGGCGCCCGGGGAGGGCGCGGCCTGGCCCCGCACGGCTAGGCGGCGGCGGTGGCTGCAGCGGCGGCTGGTACTCAAGAGGCGGCGCGGCTAGGGGCAGACACCGGCCACATCCCCCGGCGGCGGCGGCTGCGCGGCTCCTGCTCTGCTCCTGCTGCAGCAGCTGCTCCCCAGCGGAAAGGGGCGGGCGGCGGCGGCGGCGGCGCCTCCCTCTGTTCCCCGCCTCCCGCCTCCCGCGCCCAGTCCCTCTCCCGCTCCCTCTCCCGGGCCGCCGCCTCCTCAGCGCCGCGCGCGTCTCCCATCAGACTCCCCGCCCCCAGTGCAGCGCCTTGCGGGCGGCAGGGCGGCGGCAGCCAGAACGAGGCCGGGCCCTTCCGCGCGTGTCAGAGACTGCGCGGCGCCGGGCTTATTTAGCTGTGGCACCGAGGCAGCTCTCTGCCTCGAGGCTAGAGGGCAAAGCGGGCTGAGGCAGACGAAGACCGGGCCAACTCGCTGCCGAAAAGGGGCCTGATTGCTTCCGGACCCGGGACGCAAGCGGGACTGCTCCCTCTCCCTACTGGGCGCACAACTCAGGATCCTGATGGCTTCTTATCGCTCTGTCCGCTCTTCTTTTCTCCAGAGGAAAGCGTACACAAGAAACCTTTCCTGGAGAAAGAGTAGGTGATAAAAAGACTGGAAGAAAGAAGTATCTGTTGCTACTGTCCCCATTTTGCTGATGTGGAAACTGAGCCTTGAAAGGGACCAAGAACCTAATGAAATTCCCCAAGGTTGAAATGGTAATAAATAGCCAGAAATGAGGAAAAGGTTAAAAGTTATCCAGGCTTGCAAGTCAAAGCCATACTGGATCTAAGCTAAACTTTCCTATACAGGATAGTCTACAAAAAACAAAAAGGGGACATTAATTTACTCATATTAAAAATACTTATCGATGACACACTAAGTTCCAGTAACTGGTACTGGCAATAAAGAGACGAACAGAAGAGACTTACCAAGGTACTGTTGCTAAATCAGTAAGACTAAAGGAAGCAGCAACAAGTTAGAGTAGACCTGGTCACTACCTTCAAGAAATTTACAGTTCCAAAAGAGTCGTTAGGAAATACAGTGTGAGGCGAAAACAGTTAAAAAGTGAAAGAAATAAAACTAAGGGTAATGACTAATGTTAAAAAACACATTTATCAGGCACTGTTAGAGCCTTCATATCTCATTTCATCTTGTCACAGAATGTCTTAAAAGACAGACACAGGAAAAAAAAAAAAAAAGAAAAACTTTATTTGCAAAGACGCAAGGGAGTGAGACTTCCAAAAGCACTGATTCACCAAATATGAGACATCACGTTTTAAAGATTACTTCAAGTGTAGAGGGAAGAAAAGAACACAGAATTAAATTGACTTTACATGCATTGAAAGGGAATCTAAGCCAAGGAAAATTGGAATGGGAGCCTGTAAGGGGACAGCTACAGAAAGGGCCAGAGAAAAATTCCTAATTGGTGTTTTCCTATGCCATTTCCTGAGTTCGTGACTGTGGACGAGTTACCTCTCCAAATCTCATTGTCCTCTTCTGTGATACGCTGGTAGCAAGGATGACCGCAAAGGCTTGTGGTCAAGATCAAATAACGTAAGGAAGTGCTGCTAGGTCAGCAAGTACTCAACTGCTTAAGATCTTGAATTCTTCTGCATTCTTTCTAGTTTCCTTTCAATTCGATCAGAGGGTCCACCATACCACGGAGCTAGAGAATCCTACATGTGTTTCTGATAACCATTAGACCGACAAATACAAGCGAAGACATAAAACTCTAATGGTTCTAGTCCCAATTCTGGTTGTAAACTCCAGAGTTAGATTGTAAACTCCCTGAGAACAAGGAAAAGTATTTTCTCCTTTGTATCTCCCTCAGCTCTCTCAAATGATTGTTGAATTATTCAGTGTGGCCAGGAATAAAAAACATTCCCTTGAGATTTTTCCCTCAAAGCCAGAAAAGTACATCTTGTTTTTAACTCAGGGAGGAGACTGAAAGTAAAATTACAGTCCTAAACAAGAAGCCATCTGTCTTCCTTCTTTATAGTCAAGGAAAGGGGAGTTGTTTCTCTTAGCAGAGTCAATATGGGAGCATTTCTCAGATTAGAAAAATCTTTTTGGCTAGTGCTGTTGTTCCGTGTAGTAGCTACTGCTTATTCTGTAATTGGAACTGTAGAAGGAGATAAATGCGTAACAGACTGTGGCAGTGCTTCATAAAATGTATTTTGCTTTTTTAGAGATCTCTTTCCTAGACATAGCTAATGGGTGAATATAATTGAAAGCAAGCACAGTCCATTGTGCTTGACTGATCTGAACTCTGGTTTTCCCTTTAAGGGTTAATAGAACTAAGAGTTCTAAGATTCTCTAAGGTGCTTTGTAAATACACCACTTATGTATGTATGCACCATATATGCATATGAATGTGATGTTTCAAAATTATACCTCGTCATTAGCATGAGGGAAACTAACAGCTCGTGCATTGGATATGCTGTACCTTCTAAGAATGAGTCTCTTTCCCATTCCCCTCATGCCCAAAAAAAGCCTCGTGAAAGGAGTGATTTAGAGAGGCAAATTACTATTCCTTTTCACTCTTATAAACAAGTACACACAGCATTCAATGAAATTAAACCACAACAAACTCAGAAATCACAAAAGGGATTTCTTTTTTTTCTTAAGCCAGTGATCAGGGTACTTATCTACCATCGTGAGATGTTACCAGGGCAAGCCCCTTCGGAAGGGCTTAGGTTGTTTTTCTTTTTCTTTTGGGAGAAAGGAGGTTTTTAAAAACTTATGTAAAAACCATCTGCGCTAACCAGGATAAAATTATAAGGTCTATCAATCTTGGTGCTGCAGGGTAAAATCGGATCACCAGCTGAGCCAGCCAGAAATGCTTCCCAATGGTCTGGTATTGCGTAATTGGCTGTGTGAATTCCAAGGGTGCCAGCTTCAGATAGAGGACTTGGTACTGGTCACTCACTGAGGGAAAACATTGAATTAATGGTCTTTCCAATGATTTTAATAAAGCCTGACTCGTTGTTCACATGATTTCAGGTTTTGGGGTAACAGAAATACAAATGCATCTCTACATGTATATGTCTATAACTGCTGAGAAGTCCTCTTAATTTAAAAACCGTGGCATTTGGTGCTTTGGCTGTGTTATTTACATTTTAGCACATACTGTGCTCACAGCCACATCCCACAAGAGCATATTTGCTTCAGCAGAGTCCCAGCTTCCAGATTTGCCTCACAACCTCTTCCTCTTGAGCATTCATATATCACCCCTGGGAGATGCTCCAAAAGCAAAAACTAATTGTAACCAAAGGCTGTAACTGTTCATTCATTGCCAGAGAGGCAAGAGCAGGTCACTGTTTGAGAAGTTAGAAATGTATCTCAGCCTCCCAGTTAAACCAGAAGATAAAAATCCGCTTTACCTTAAGAGAGCTTTCCCAAACTCAGACATGCAACAGAAAAAGACAACATTGTATTCAGCAAGACTGGCAGTTCTTAAGTCCTTAGCTCTGCAACTTTGTTTCAGCTCACACTTGTAAGTTGATGTTCCTCCAATATTTATTAATAACTCTGGCTTTTATTTGTGGTTTCACTTGGATTTTTGTTGCAAGATCAAACAATGTATGAATTCTCTTTAAAATGCTTGTTATGAACTTGTGTTTAGAGGGGTGTATCTTCCTCTTACTACTTTTCTGAATGACTTTTTTAAACATTGTAGTCATTCAATTCATTTAATAATTTTTGTATTGACTGCTTTCTATGAGCTAAGCATGTTTGATTTTGATTAAGTAGCTTGTGCTCAAGCGTCAGTCCTCAGGGATCTCAGCTGTTTCCAACATAAAATTAGTGTTGGTTTTTCATTTTGGGATAGTGGGATGAGGAAGGAGAGAAAACGGAACCAGGGTTTTGAGTATTAATTTGAGAAGGAGAGAAGAAATTTGTAAAGTAGGGAAATCTATTTATTTAACAGTACATGTCTTGAGCCATTATAATGAACCAAATACCTAGCTGGGTGCCTGGGATTCGAAGACAAATACACTCCTTGCCTTTAGATCATTCTTAAGGGGTGGAAAGATATTTAAACCAAGAACAGAGTATAGTTTAAATGCAATGAAAAGGAAAAGTCTACATGCTATATAAGCTTAAAGGAGGTCCACAAAGATTGATTTTTTTTTTAAATTTAAAAAATGCTGTTCCATTTTTTCCCTGTTAACCATTTGTCACCTCCACTAGACAAGTTCCCACTGTGTACCAAAAGCCTAGAAAACAGCTTGGTATCCAGGAATGTTACATAAATATTTATTCAATGAATGAATGAATTTTGTCAGTGAGTCCCTAGGAATTTAGATTTATAAATGCCTAGAATGTCTCAAAGGAAAGCTTATATTAAGTATCAGATTACTACTTTTTAAAATACTTCTTGTTATTGTTGTTTGTTATTGTTTACTGTAAAACTTCTGGTATAAAATAGGTTTATTTTTCTGGCTAGGCACAGTGGCTCATACCTGTAATCCCAGCACTTTGGGAGGCTGAAATAGGCAAATCACTTGAGCTCATGAGTTCGAGACCAGCCTAGGCAACATGGCGAAACCCGGTCTCTACAAAATATACAAAAATTAGCCGAGCGTCATGGTGTGCCTCTGTAGTCCCATCTACTCAGGAGGCTGAGATGGGAGGATGACTTGAGCCTGGGAGGCAGATGTTGCATTGAGCCAAGATGGCACCACTGCACTCCAGCCTAGGTGATAGAGCCAAACTTTGTCAAAAATAAATAATAATAATAATAATAATAATAATAACTTTTCTAATATTGGAAGTATAAAAGACTTTTCTTTGGATAACACTAGCCTAATACCATAGTAAAAGACCTATAGGATTAACTACATAAATATTTTAAAACTCCTACATGCAAAAGATACTACAAAATAAATACAAATGACAGAGATAAATAATACTTGCAAAGTCTATATAAAGGTTTACATAATACACAAGAAGCTCCTATTTAAAACCAAAAGAAAAAAGAAAAGAAAAAACCCACTCCACAGAAAAATGAGTAAAGGATATAACAGACAAAATCCACAGTGAAAGAAATACAAGAACTAATAAAACACGAAATGTTGCTCAGCCTTACTAATAATAAAACTGTAAGTTTAAAAATTAGGAGACATCATTCCTCACCTAGCAAATTGGCAAAGATTTAAAAGTTTAATAATAACCAGTGTGAGAGAAGGTCACAGTACTCTATACATGATTAATGCTGATATAAATAGTTACCCTCTTTCTGGGGAGAAATTTAAGAATTTGTATCAAAATGTAAAAGGTGTATTCTTTTAACCCAGCAATTCTTACCCTGAGAATATCCAACAGCAATACAATCTTGTTTTTAATAAGGAAACATTGAGAAAAACCTAGATTTCCATAAACAGAAGATTGGTTAAGTAATTGCTTAAATAATGGGAAGCTCTACACAACTGTTAAAAAGTAAGAGCAATCTGTATTTAATGACATGGGCTACACATAACTAAAATATACCATCAACTAAAAACAGTAGTTTACAAAACAGGATTATGATGGAATCATGTTCATGTCAATCTTGTGTGTGTGTGATGTAAATTGCGTGTACACAAGCACGTGTGTGCATGTCTGTATAGATGAGGTTGTGAGGAATATGTACCAATCTGTAAACAGCAGTTACCTTTGGAGAGGAGGTAGGGATAAATCGTGGTGAAACAGAACAAGACAGAAGAGAGACATGTTCTGAATTATAACTTTTGAATTTTTTGTAGTTTTGACAAAAGCATGTACTTAAAAAAACTATATTTAAATATTTTAATAATATAAAACATTTTATTTTATTAAGGACAGGGAGGGGGGTTCTCCTGAATGACCTGTTAATCATGAAGAACATATACAGTGTCCAGAGTACAAGGAAAGAACAGGTCACAAATGCAATAATTAGGAAAGGCTTCATAAATTGTGTTTCAGCTGGTCCTTAACACGTAGCTTTGCATAAGTGAAGATGATGGGAGAAAAAGAGAACTCTCAGGTGTAAAATGACTTAAGCAAAGATGCAGGCTTAGAAATCAATAAGATCTATTGGATGTTCCAGTTATCTATTGTTGTATCACAAACCAAATTAAAACTTGATAACTTAAAACAACAACAATCATCAAATCTCACAGTTGGGGGAACAGAGTAGGCTCAGCTAAGCGGTTCTCACTTGAGGGCTGTCATGTGGTTGCAGTTAGATAGTGGATGAGGCAGGAGTTATCTTGAAGTTTCCTCACTCCTGGAGGTTGTTACTAGCTGTTGGCTATCAGCCAGAATACCTACTTGGAGCCTTGCCACATGACCTGGGTTTCCTCAAAGCTTGGTAGCTGAGATCTAAGGGTGAGCATCTTTTTTTTTTTAATTATTTTTTATTTTCATTTATTTTATTATTATTATTTTGAGACAGTCTCACTGTCACCCAAGCTGGAGTGCAATGGCATGATCTGGGCTCACTGCAACCTCCACCTCCTGGGTTCAAGCAATTCTCCTGCCTCAGCCTCCTGAGTAACAGGAATTACAGGCACCTGCTAATTTTTGTATTTTTAGTAGAGACAGGGTTTCACCATGTTGGCCTTGAACTCTTGACCTCAGGTGATCCACCTGCCTCGGCCTCCCAAAGTTCTGGGATTATAGGTGTGAGCCACCACACTCGGCCAGATGTGAGCATCTTGAGAGGACCAGGCTAACACTGCATTACCTTTTACTTATGTATTTAATAATATTATTATTATTATTTTGAGACCTTTTACTTATGTATTTAATAATATTATTATTATTATTTTGAGACAGAGTTTTTCTCTTGTTGCCCAAGCTGGAGTGCAATGGCATGATCTTGGCTCACTGTAACCTCTGCCCCCCAAGTTCAAGTGATTCTCATGCCTCAGCCTCCCAAGTAGCTGGGATTACACACGCATGCCACCACGCCCAGCTAATTTTTTGTATTTTTAGTACAGATGGGTTTTCTCCTGACCTCAGGCGATCTGTCCACCTGAGCCTCCCAAAGTGCTGGGATTACAGGTGTGAGCCACCGTGCCCAGGCTGCATTGCCTTTTATAACCTGGCCTCAGGTAGTACATAGCATCACTTTTGCTATAGTCATAGGCCCATTTAGATTCAAGGGAAGTGACCATTGGTGCTCCCCAAACCGTACCCTTGAGGAAATATCAATGTCACACTGTAAGAAGAGCATGTAGGTTGGGAGATCTTGGCCTGAGCTCTTCTGTTTATCACAGTTTCAAACACTCTCTGAAGTCTTTTCTGACAGGGGCCAGTTTCTCCTATCTACATTACCCTCTGGCATTCATAGGCCTTAGAATTTGTACCTCCTACAGAAAAGAGGAAACAAAGAGTTTTGAGTAAAGTAGTAATACAGTGGGCTTTTTGCTTTAAAATGATCACTATGATAGTATCTTACAGGGAGGACTAGAGGGAGGAAAGATTAAATAATAAAAACAGTAGGCGCTAGAGCTATGCCCCTACTCATCAACTCCCCTATTCAATTCAGAAAAATGGTGCCTAAGTATGATTGACAGGAGTCTTCCATATTCTTTACCAAAACCTTCAGTCTTCAGAATGCTTTCAATGGGCCTCAATTCTAGTAGAACCAGATGCTCCTGTGCCTGGCAGGAAATTACTAGGCCTTGGGAAGTAATTGAACTTTTTGAGAATACCAAGGTACCACTTCAGGGATACTAACTGATATTTCTCCCACTGAGCAAAGGACATAGACTTCCTGGAAATTGACCACCAACTCACTTGCTTCCCAAGTGCTCCAGTGGTTTATCTCCTAGTGTGATGCTACAGAACAACATGGAGGAATGGGGAGGCGGGGCAGGCTACAGGGTCTGCACACATTGCTGGACTAGCAATTTGAAGTTTAGCTACAATCATTCCTGGCTTCCCTCAAGTCCTGTTAAGAGATTTGTGTAAGGCAATGAAAAGAGTAGTATTAGCTTGGTTTTTGAAGTTTCTTTGCCTATCATTATTTTAATGGACAAACTGTCAAAATCAACCTGTTCTTTCTCAGAGATCTCCTTTCTTCCTTTTTCATTGGTGCTAGACAGAGTCGTTTTCCCTAATACTATGTAATTTAGAAGAGGCTGTGTCAATTGCATAAAATATTTCTAATCTCCATAATTAAGATGCTGCTGGTCTGACAGCTTTGCTCTCTTACTCCCCCTCAGCTAGTTGCAGGGATGTAGAAAGACATTTTAAGAGAGTGCTAAAGCAAAAATGACATGCTGTTCCCCTCCCAAAGGGCCTGCTCATGACTGTCACCAGCATCCCTAGGCTTCTTCCTGGAGAGTTTCATGTATGGCTTCCTCAAAAGTAGGAAAGAGGGACTATGCTAAGATTCTCCAGACCATCTTCTCTCCATCCCCAAAATATGTATATACCCTGTTTTCAGTTTAAATTCAGGGGAAATCCAGATTGTCCCTTCTTTTTCTCACTCTGTCTCCCAGGCTGGAGTGCAATGGCACGATCTTGGCTCACTGCAACCTCCACCTCCCAGGTTCAAGCAATTCTCCTGTCTGAGCCTCCCAGGTAGCTGGGATTACAAGTGAGCGCCACCACGCTCAGCTAATTTTTGTGTGTGTGTGTACTTTTAGTAGAGACAGGGTTTCACCATATTGGCCAAGTTGGTCTCAAACTCCTGACTTCAAGTGATCCACCTGCCTCAGTCTCCCAAATTGCTGGGATTACAGGCGTGAGCCACCATGCCCAGTCCTGATTGTCCCTTCTTATAGACCATTCTTGAGGTCAAATACTAGCACAGCGTTTGACACGGAATAATCACTGATAAATCTAGGTTGAACACCTGAATGACCAAATTCTGAGGTCAAAGAGAAATTTAGAGGTGAGAAGTAGCAGAACATTGCAGTTGCTAGCACAGAATATTTAAAGATCATGTAGTCCAGTTTCCTATAATTTTGGGGGAAAAAAACCAGAGAGATAAGTCACCATGATTGCCATATATTCAACTTTTTTCTTCCCTCTTGGTAGTTTGATAATGCATGCAGGTATAACATATAAAAGTCCTGCTTCATCCTTACAGTAAGTCTATTAAATAAAAATTATTATTACTATTTTAGAGATTAGTAAGATGAGGTATAAAGGATAGTCTTATTAGACTGTATTATGCTGCTATAACAAACTAATTCTCAAACCTAGGTGGTTTAACAGGAGAAAGGTTTATTTCTCCCTCACAGTATGTATGACAGAGCAGTTGGTCCAGAGGGAGAGATGGCAATAATAGTGTCTACTTTACATAGTCATTCAGGTGCCCAGGCTTATGAAGGCTCTAAGATATTGTATTTTATATTTTGAGATGGAGTCTCACTCTGTCATCCAGGCTGGAGTGCAGTAGCACGATCTCGGCTCACTGCAACCTCCACCTCCCAGGGTTCAAGCGATTCTCCTGCCTCAGCCTCCTGAGTAGGTGGTATTACAGGTGCATGCCACAACACCCTGCTAATTTTTGTATTTTTAGTAGAGACAGGGGTTTACCATGTTGGCCTGGCTGGTCTTGAACTCCTTACCTCAAGTGATCCACCCGCCTTGGCCTCCCAAAATGCTGGGATTACAAGGCATGAGCCACCAGGCCCAGCCTCTAAGATATTTTAGCTGCACCCTGTGTAACTTGAAGTCTTCCAACTCTCTCTCTGGAAGAAGAGAGGACTGGATAATTACTCATAGAATTTTTACTGCTTCAGCCTAGAAATGACACATACCACTTTTGGTTGCGTTTTACTAGTTAGTCCTAGTCACATGTCCTCACATAATCAGAGGGGGATGAAATGTAGAAGTGAATTATTTGGTAAGCATTATTGCCACTGTCACTGCTCCAAGAGATAATTTGCCCACTGTCCAATAGCGATTAAGTAGCAAGGTTAGCATCCGAACTCAAGCTGTCTGATGCCAGAGTCCATGCAATTTGTTTTCATAACTTGATAATGCCATGTTGGGCATGGAAGTGGCCATAATGTGGAGAGGTAGCTGTAACATGATGGGAAAAGCCCTAGACTTGAGACAATTGAGCTAACATATCCATTTTACCACCTGCTAGTTATGAGACCTTGGGCAAGTCCCTCAGCCTCTGCTAAAAGCAATTTTTCACCAGGCACAGTGGCCCATGCCTACAGTCTTAGCACTCTGAGAGTTTGAGGTGGGCAGATCGCTTCAGCCCAGTTCAAGACCAGCCTGGGCAACACAGTGGGACCTCATCTGTACACAAAATTTAAAAATTAGCCAGCATGATGGTGCATGTCAGAAGTCTGAGCTACTCAGGAGGCTGAAGTGTGAGGATTGCTTGAGTCCAGCAGACTGAGGCTGCAGAGAATTATGATCATGCCATTGCACTCCAGCCTGAGTGACAGAGTGAGACACTGTCTCAAAAAAAAAAAAAAAAAAAAAAAAAAAAAAAAAAGGGCACTTTTCCTATCTATAAAATAGGGACAAACAAACAGAACTCTCATAAGATTGTTGTAAAGGTAAAAGTATAAGAGCCTTCAGGACATATAACACACCCTCAATGAATGTTGAGGTCTGAATTCTTATTTCTTCTTCTAGCCCCTCTTTCTGCTCTTTCTGCTAACACAAGTACCTTCCTGGAAATGTAAGGCCTTCCATAGTGAGACTTTCTGCTGAAAGTTCTAGTTGAAATTTTGCCAGAGGAAAGACTTTAGTAACCTGATCCCAACACTTCCAGCATTTAAGTTCTGATTCTATTACCAGTCCTTTTCCTGATATCAGCAATTTTCTTCATGTGTTGCCAACCACAACTCATTCATGACTTCAGGGAAAAGGAAAGGATAATGTCACAGTGGAATTAAAAGTTGTGGCTTGAGAGCAGTCTTGCATTTAAAAACACTGTAAATGTTGGCACCTCTCTAGGAAGTAAATGTCAAGGCCCGTGTAATACAGAGTAAGCACCAGTGCCTTCAGGTATTAACCTATTGAGAAAGCCCATTTGGCTCATTATTACATCCTTGTCTCAACTCCAAAAATAGATCCTCTTTATTATTTTAGTATTATTTGGAAAAAAACTAAATTTTTATTATGTGACATGAGAAAATGCCTTTGTTAGATAATGGGCCTTTTTGTTTTTTTTGTTTTTTTTGGTTTTTTTTTTTTTTTTTTTTTTGTCCTGAGAAAGGAAAGTAAATTGCTTCCTATGGAAAGGTGCATAAACTCCTTCAGGCCCTGGGTAATTGCTTAGGAGAGTATTGGTACAGATAATTGACAATCTAAAAACAAAGGTTCTTGGCAAAAGTAATGAACTTCCTTGAAGCAAGTCTCCTTTTTCAAAATGAACCTGAAGCTCAAAAACCTTTATTCCTCACTTTGCCTTTGTTGTTAGCAGCTCAAACATCCTGACACACTGGTTACAACCTTGGGCTTAGGAGTGAGACAAATGTGGGATTGATAACCAGTCCAGCAAATTCCAGCTGTGGGACCCTGCTCAAGTTACAGAAGTTCTCTGAACTCCTCATCTGTGATATTGCATCATGATCATTACATGAAGGAGAGCACTTTGCCAGGTTACAATGGTGTATCTGGCATGCTTGACACAAGAATGACAAAATTATTAACAGTAATCGTCATTTTCTTATTCTTTAGTTAGAAGCAATGAACAATTTAAAATAATACATTTCAATTTTTTAAAATGAAAATGTATGTTTTGTGTGAACTGAAATTTATACTCGCTAAACAAGGTATTACGCCTTGCAGTTTATACTGTTTCACTTAAAAAAATTTTAAACCCAAATTAAATGTGCAAATTGTCACATAGAATGATGAAATTAAATTAATCCAGTTTTACTTCTTCATCTTGAGAACCACTGTGCTATCATTATTTATATCTACCGTTTAAGTGTAGAGATATATTGTACTACAGGGATTCAAGACATGAACAATGACCTCAATGAGTTTGAACAATTCCTAACTATTATGAACTTACTCTTGAAGCAACCCCATGCAGCTATGTCCACATGTGTCTGGGTGGATGCATAACTAGTGGTTGTCTGGATTTGTTTCCATGTAGAATATAATGCTTGGTAAGACATAAATAATAAATGTTTGCTAATTTGAAACATATATATACACACATGTAAGTATTAGAGATATATATTATATAACATATGTCTGTAAGTATATATATGCACACACACCACAGTATTAAAATTCAACAGCTTTGAAGGTAGGCCAACCAAAGATTTTTTTTTTAAGGAAGAGTATATTTATTGCTGACATTGTTTTTTGTTTTGTTTTGTTTTTCTCATATGGGGTCTTGCTCTGCTGCCCAAGTCGGACAGCAGTGTTGGGATTACAGGCATGAGTCACTGTGCCTGGCCAACATTGTTTAAAATTGTGGGCACATGGTGATAATAAAAGCAGACAGATGAGGTTTTATAGCGTTTTCACATCCTCTGCAGACAATTCACCCTCTATTGTTGCACCAGACGAGGCTCTTCCACTGCTCTGCCCTTGGAATACCACTGCATAGTTCCTGGCAGATAGTGAGCACTCCATACCTGTAAACTATTATTATTTCGCTACAGGTCTTTTAAAACTTGAGAGGTTCCTAGAATTTTACTTTTTTTTTTATTTTTGGCAGAGAGAGAAACAATGACATGGAAATATGACTTAATTCCCCAATAAAGAAGTAGTATTATCAGGCCCGGTGCAGTGGCTCACACCTGTAATCCCAGCACTTTGGGAGGCCAAGGTGGGTGGATCACCTGAGGTCAGTAGTTCAAGACCAGCCTGGCCAAAATGGTGAAACCCCGTCTCCACTACACGTACAAAAATTAGCCGGTTGTGGTGGTGCGTGCCTGTAGTCCCAGCTACTTGGGAGGCTGATGCAGGAGAATCGCTTGAACCTACAGTGAGCTGAGATTGCACCACTGCAATCTAGCCTGGGCGACAGAGTGAGACTCCGTCTTGAGGAAAAAAAAGAAAAAAGTAGTATTATCTTAAACAAATTTTTTTTTTCCTGTGATAATAGTTTTGGTGCCTTTTAATTTAGAAAATATACAAAAATGTTTTTAAAAGTACACAAAAGAGGCTGGGCGAGGTGGCTCAAGCACTTTGGAAGGCTGAGGTGGGCAGATCACTCCTTGAGGCCAGGAGTTCCCAACCAGCCCAGCCAACATGGTGAAACTCTATCTCTACTAAAAAATAAAAAAACTAGCCCGGCATGGTGGCACATGCCTATAATCGCAGCTACTAAGGAGGCTAAAGCATGAGAATTGCCTGAACTCAGGCAGCGGAGGTTGCAGTGAGCTGGGATCGTGCCACCGCACTCCAGCCTGGGCAACAGAGCGAGACTCTCTCAAAAAAAATTTAACAATTTAAAAAGAAGTATACCAAAGACAATAAAACCCCCTATAGTCATGCTATCCAAAAGACAAAAATAACAATCATTTATTGATTACTCTATCTCAGGAGTCCTACATTCTTTCCATTTATTTTAATCCTTACTGTGAACCTATGAAGTAGTTTCGTTTTTTACATTTTTCTTTTCCTTTTCTTTTCTTTTTTTCTTTTTATCTTTTTCTTTTTTTTTTTTTTTTGAGACAGAGTTTCACTCTTGTTGCCCAGGCTGGAGTGCAAAGGCGCGATCTCAGCTCACTGCCACCTCCTGGTTCAAAGCGATTGTCCTGTCTCAGCCTCCCAAGTAGCTGTGATTATAGGCATGCGCCACCACGCCCGGTTTATTTTGTATTTTTAGTAGAGACAGGGTTTCTCCATGTTGATAAGACTGGTCTCCAACTCCCAATATCAAGTGATCCACCCTCCTCAGCCTCCCAAAGTGCTGGGATTACAGGCATGAGCCACCGCACCCAGCCACAGTTTCCATGGTTTTTTTTTTTAGAGGAGGTAACAGTCCTAGAGAAGTTACAGAAGTAGCCCAAGGTTGTAAACCTGAGCTTGTAAGTGGCAGGCCAGGATTCAGACACAGCTGTGTTTGACTGGAAGCCTAATCTCTTAACAACTCTGCTGTTTTACAACAACTCTGTGTTCCCGGCTGACCATTATTAATATTTTGGTGTTTTGCCTTTCAGTTTATTTTATGTGTATACGTATGTGTGTTTTCTAAATGTGTACGTAGTTTTTTGAACAAAATTGGGATCATGTTGTGTATAATGTTTTATATGCTACTTTGTAACCTAATGTTACAGTGTAAGCATTTTCTGCATCATTATATAGGATTCAAAAGAATGATTTTCAATGGCTACATAATAGTTCATCATATGCTTTACTGTAGCTGAACGAACAAATCCTCTTGTGTGGGACTCCACTTTGAATAAAGTTCTTAGAAATGTAGTTTGTTACAACCATTCTGAAAGTCAGTTTGGTAATATATCGTGAACTGTACAAAGATCTTACCTTTATAACCTCACTTCTAGGAGTTTATTCAAAGGAAATAAACAAAATTATGGTCAAAGATTTATGAATGAGGGTGTTTATCACAGTGATAGTAAAAACATATTTATGCGCATAGAAGAAAGATGAGAAGAAAACAATGATACATTAGCAATGTATCGTTAGTTACTGATATAACTTTTATTTACTGAGTTATTATTTTTATTTTATTGCACTTTATTTTTTATTTTTATTTTTTATTTATTAATTTATTGAGAAGGAGTTTCACTCTTGTTGCCCAGGCTAGAGTACAATGGCGCAATCTCAGCTCATTGCAACCTCTGCCTCCTGGATTCAAGCGATTCTCCTGCCTTAGCCTCCCAAGTAGCTGGAATTACAGCATGTGCCACCACACCTGGCTAATTTTTTTGTATTTTTAATAGAGACGGGTTTCACCATGTTGGCCAGGCTGGTCTCGAACTCCTGACCTCAGGTGATACACCTGCCTTGACCTCTCAAAGTACTGGGATTACAGGTGTGAGCCACTGCACCCGGCCTTATTGCACTTTAAATTATATTTCTTATATATCTTTTAAAATTTTTATTATTTGTTATATTTTTCAGTGTTTTCTAAAATTCTTGTAACAAGCATGTATAACTTCTAAGAATTAAAAATAAGTTATTTTTAAAATGTTGGTAATTTTTGGTGAATCTTCAACTCATCAATCACTGAATCCTAATCTTACATACAAAGTTACAAAGTCTGATCAAAATGTTCTGTACAGCTCACACTTTCCAACAATATCTAGTCTAGGGTGGAATTAAATGTCACTTTGTCATCTCCCACGCTTCCTTTAATCCTCAACTGTCGGTGACTTTTACTCCAACTCTTCGATTTCTCCCAACCTTACCAGGGTGAAGTCATTCATTTACTTCTACAACTGCTTGTTTTAAGGATATCCAATTTATTTCTCTCATTAGGAAATTAAAGAAATATTGACAAACCCAACTTTTTCAGATCAGATGAAATTTTTTTTCTAACTTCAAAAAAAAATTCCTTCTGTGTAGCGAGCTCTCTCTAGATTTTGGACATGGTTAGTGGTTTCCATCACAAGCATAAGCTTCCTGTATATCTGGGCAATGATATGTCAGCTGTTATCCTCAGCCAAGTCTTCACTTAGGACCCAGTTTTCTCATCTATAAAATGAAGGCTGAAAGTCATTGAGCTGTAAGGGTCTCTGCCTACTCTTAATCCTTAGGTAAAAATCTACCAGTTAAAGACTGAATGTTAGTTCTTTCTGGTCCCAATTCTGAAGGAGAATGTAAATATAACATATTAAATGTAACTGAAGACAGAATAAGAAAACTAAAAATAGGTTAGAAGAAATTACTGTAAAAGAAAAAATATACTGAGAGATATATTTATTAAGGTAAGTATGTCAATTCTCTGAATGCTACCCAAGCAATGAGTTTAGTATAGCGGTTTAGTGTACTATTAAGGGAAGATGCCAAATTTAGAAATAAAAACCCTGAAAGGAGGCTTGACTCTTGTCATTTATTAGCTACATGGCCTTGAGCAAGTTATGTAAACCCATGGCTGCTTTTTAGAGTTTCTCTTTGTCTTGATATTCTGAAGTTTCTGTACAGTGTCCAGATGTGGATTTGTTTTTGCTTATCCTGCTTGGGAATGCTTGAGATTTTTGAATCTGTGTGGATAGTACCTTTTATTAGTCTTAGAAAATTCCTAGCAATTCGATATTCAAGTATTGCCTATAAAAGCAAAACAATATGACTTTTGGGAATGGCTTTAACATATTTTAACAAAGAAAGAAAGAAAAACAAAGAAAGAAAATAAACAAATGTGGCAAAATCTTGATAACTGTGAAGTCTAGGTGATAGGCATATATGGTTTATAGTACTATTATCTACTTTTTTCTTTCATGTATGCTTAAATAATTTTATAATAAAAAATAAAGAGCCATAAGAAAATAACAACCATTCTGTCTCCTTCTCCTTGTGGAGCTTCAGTGGAGTGTACATCAGACCTTGTTCTACACTTCATGTCTCTGAATGCTCATAGTTTCCATATTTTTATCTCTTATGATATTTTGAATAATTTTTTCTAACCTACATTTAGTTTGCTTATTGTGCCTTCAGTTATATTTAATGTTATTCAGTATTCAATTTTGGTTATTATAATTTGTATTTATAGACATTCATTTTGGTTCTTTTTCAAATTTGTTAGGTTACTTTATCCCTTGCACTTTCTCTCCAATCAGAAGTGAGCTTTCTCCAAGTATTAAAACAAACACACATGGGCCGGGCGCGGTGCCTCATGCCTATAATCCCAGCACTTTAGGAGGCCGAGACGGGCGGATCATGAGGTCAGGAGATCGAGACCATCCTGGCTAACACGGTGAAACCCCGTCTGTACTAAAAATAACAAAAAATTAGCCGGGCGTAGTGGCGGACGCCAGTAGTCCCAGCTACTCGGGAGGCTGAGGCAGGAGAATGGCGTAGACCCGGGAGGCAGAGCTTGCAGTGAGCCGAGATTGCGTCACTGCACTACAGCCTGGGCGACAGAGCGAGACTCCGTCTCAAAAAAAAAAAAAAAGAAAAGAAAAAAAGAAAAAAGAAACACACAAACACACACACACACGCACACAACCTCCTTCCCCAGCTGTTAAAAAAATAGGCAGATTTGTTTTAAGTATATTGTTCTATAGCCTAAGTCTCTTAATTCCAACATCAGAAATGTGTGAAAATCTGGTATGTTGTCTATTTGTTCTGTGGTTTCTAAAGGTTCTTGCTCATGGTATCTTGCTTGTGTGCTTGATTATTTTTGACTGTGTGCTGCTCATTTATTTGAAAAATGATATGTATGATATGTGGGATGTTTTTCTGGTCTAGGATAAAGTTGTTTTCCTCTAGAGTAGATATATATTTGATTATTTGCTGTTCAAAGGCATTAACAATTCAGAACAATTTTTAAACAAATTCAGAAGTTGACAGTTTTTTGACTAATCAAATTCAGTGATGTGTGTGTAGGCTGCAAATTTGAGTGATGATTAGCTTGTCGAAACTTTTCAGTCCTTTTCCCTGTCTCTTAGGCTCAGCAACAAGGTAATTTTCTTGCAGCCCTTGGAGTAGGGGAGAGGTGTAAACCTTTGGTACCCCATTTTCACTGGAGTGAAGGGGTTCCTTCTTAGATATTCTATTTTGGACAGGACATTGGCTTTGATTTCCTTCCCCCTTGCCATGGGAGGCTATCAGCACTCTGGGAAAAAAGCAGCCTCAGTGCTTGCTCTTCCCTTCCTGGAAAAGATGAATGATAAACTCTTCTAAGTTCCAATTTCTTCATATGTAAGACGAAGTTAATATTGCTTTGCTTACAGAGTTGTGTGTTAAGCAAGATACAAAATGCCCTTTTTAAATTGTAAATTACCATATAAACTTACTCTGGAACCCAGGGCCCTTAAGGTTTGGGAAACTTCTTCAAGTTGCATGGATACTTGAGGGTATGTATATTGTCCTATATGTGTTTCAGAGGGTGATCATATATTTACTGAGGTTCAAATAATCCATTGACCACCAAAAATTTTTAAAACATTTGAAAATGGAAGTTATTATTTGAAATCAAATAAGTACAGGAAGAAGACAGAGCATTGGACTTGTGTTTATTCATTTAGATGTTGCTGAAATGGGCCGGGTGTGGTGGCTCACACCTGTAATCCCAGCACTTTGGAAGGCCTCCTGATCACGAGGGCAGGAGTTTGAGACCAGCCTGGCCAACATGGTGAAACCCCATCTCTACTAAAAATACAAACAATTAGCTGGGCGTGGTGGTGCGTGCCTGTAATCCCAGCTACTTGGGAGGCTGAGGCAGGAGAATCACTTGAACCCAGGAGGCAGGGATTCTGGGGAGTGGAGATCACGCCATTGCACTCCAGCCTGGGCAACAGAGTAAGATTCTGTCTCAAAACAAAAAACAAAAACAAAAACAAACAAACAAAAAAAAGATGTTGCTGAAAGGTTTTAATCTTTGCCAGTTACTAAAATAGTGATTATTTGCTCAATAAAACTACGTTTTATCTGATCTCTTCTAGACTATAATTTCATGTGTGTGAAATTCAAGGGGAAAAAGGAAACAATACATAATCCAAATTAAAAGCATTTGTCTTGATTTAAGTTTAGTATTTGGTAGGAAAAGCATTTTGTTCCTTTCATTATTTATTCCTTGCAGACTTTCATTCATGGATGCATAGACTCTTAGAATGTTAGAGCTTTGGGAGTTAAACCTGATGTAAATGACGAGTTGATGGGTGCAGCACACCAACATGGCACAAGTATACATATGTAACAAACCTGCACATTGTGCACATGTACCCTACAACTTAAAGTATAATAATAATAAATAAATTTAAAAAAAAAAAAAAAGAATGTTAGAGCTGCCGAATCTGTACAGATCAGCTAATTTAACCTTCTTAGTTTACATTTAAGGACTCCGAGGAAAGGAAATAGATAAATTTACTGGAATTGTAAATGTGACAAATATTCCAACGATTTTCTGCTAATTAAAATGTTGCTTTGGCTAAGAAAACATAGCAGAGCTTGAGATTTCCCCCCTTTTCCCTCTATAGCATCACCAGGGTCACACTTCAGGGCCTGGTCAAATGTTTTATCTTCTGAAAAGCTTTCCTGGCTCAGATGAGGTGACTCATGTCAGCCTACACAAAGGCTTCTTCATATACTAGAATTTCTACCATAATTTTTCAGCCTTTCCACAAAACAAGTCTTACCATAATCCAGCAACAGAGCAAAAGAGAAGTCAATGCGGAGAAGCTTGATAATGTGAAGGTTTAATTCTAAGGTGGGTAGCAGTCACTCTTTCATTCAACAAGTATTTATTAAGTACCTACCATGTGCTGGGTGCTAGAATTATAATGATAAACAAAAGATGTGGTCGTTATTTCACCCTTTTCACACCTCTTTAGTCACTACTTTTCTTTCCCTTTTGGACAACTCAATGTATCCTCTAACTGGTGTTTCTGCTTATACTTTGATCTCCCTTTGATCCATTCTTCACTCAATAGTCAGAAGGATCTTTTGATCATTAAATCCCCTCCTTAAGCCTCTCAGAAGTTCCACTTGCGGAACAGCAGTGTGCGGAGCTCTATGGACCCACTCTTCAGAGTTAGCCATAACTATTGAACATTATATATATTTTTAAAACCCAATCATTTATAAATCCCTGGAAATTGTCCTAAGAGCATATAGCAAATGAAGAAACATTTATTAAAGAAAATCTGTTAGATCTTGGCAGGAACAAAAGGAGTCTTTGGCACAACCCACCCCCTCCCTCCTCCCTTCCCATCTCAACCTCATGACAGAAGTTCCAGTCTGGTCAAATGTCACCAAGAAAATGGGGCTCCTCTCCCCTCTGCTCCTAGTCAAGGGATATAGTAGCACTCTAGGAAGGGCAGGCCACTAGCATTTTTCATCCCCCACCTCTGAATTGCAGAAGCTAAATTCCTGGTGAGTATGGCTGAGGGGTGAGGGGCTCCCTTCCTCCACCCAACTCCCACTCATAGATGGAGGCTCTGTCCTAGGCATGGGAGGTCAAGAGTACAGGGGTCCCATTAATCCTTGTTCCAGCTTACTTTTAGGTTGGAGGTTTCATGCCAGGAGAGGCAAGACAAGATCTGAAGCCACTATTCCCATCTTCTACCTTGAGTGTAAAGCAGGGGTGTCAGTTCAAGAGAAGGCTACTGTCCCTGTCCTCACCTTCAGGGCAGTGGCTCAGAGATTTTGCCCTGGAGAAGAGGAATTCCCTAAGAACAGAGAGCTCTAACACTCTCCCCAAAGAAATTGACTTTATTTAAAGCAGAATATGGGAAAGTTCAAGTCTAAAAGTTCTCTCAAATACAATGGAGATTTTGGTGGTAAGCAGTTAAGAGAAGGCTGGTAACTCCATGGGAGCAAGAAGCTGAACCACAGGCCAGTTAACTTACCAGACAGAACCAGGGAAAGAGACAACTAAGAGGAATCCTCTTGGAGTCACAACAAACCTCAAAAACTGGGCTTAGAAACTACCTCTATTTTTCTGGGGTTTAAATCTAATTGGATCAGACTGTGGAACAATTTATGTCCCAGGGCATTGTCAAAAGAAAAAAAAAAAAAGTAATCACCTGACAATTAGGCAGCATCTAACAAAGGCAGGTAGCTTAACAGAGGGATCAAGGAAAGAGAGATGAAGAGAGTCCTGCAGAAACTACTGTCACCCCACAGTGACTGTTCATGTCCAAGTCTGTGTGTGTCCTCTGAGGAGCAACATCAGATGCTTCACACTGTGAGTGAAACAGACTTTACTAAAATTATCTAAGCAAGTCACTAAATAAATAAGCAAAAAGGAACAAAAATAAGCCCTGGAGTTGAGGGGGTACTCAATATCTAGAATTGCTACAATCTATTACCTGAAATGTCTATACAGAGACATACAAAGAAACAGGAAAGCATGACACATACATAGGCAGTAAATCAGGCAATAGAAATTGCCTTGAGAAAGATGGCCCAGATGTCAGATTTGATTGACAAAGTTCAAGGCAGGCATCATAAGTATGTTCAAAGAACTAAAGAAAACCATGCTTAATTAAGTAAACAAAGGCATAACGTCAACGTGTCGTTGAATAGAGAATATCAGTAAAGAGATATAAATTACAAAAAAATTAACCAAATGAAAAATTGGAGTTCTAAATTTGGAAAGTGTAATAACTAAAATTAGAATTTCACTAGACATATCCAACAGTAGATTGGAACTAGCAGAAAAATCAGCAAACTTGAAGACGGACTGATAGAGATTATGTGATGAAAGAACAAATGGAAAAAAGAATGAAGAAAAATAAACAGAGGCTCAGAGAAATCTACAACCCAAGAAGTCTAAAGAGCTCCAAGTGGAACAAATACAAAGAAATCTACACCCAGACACGTGACAGTAAAAATGTTGAAAGAGAAATTTTAAAAGGGAAAAATTTGAAAACAGCAAGAGAAAAATGAGCCAGGCATAGGCTGAGACAGGGGGATAGCTTGAGCCCAGGAGTTCGAGACCAGCCTGGGTAACATAGCAAGACCCTACTCTACACAAAAAGAGTGGGGGAAAGACACTCCCAAAAAAGGAGAAAAATAAATTATCACATACGAGGGAACCTCAATAAGATAACAGATGATTTTTCATCAGAAACAATGGAGGCCAGAAAGCAATGGGATAAAATATTCAAGGTGCTGAAAGAACAAAAACTACCAATCAAGTATTTTATAATATCACAGGATGAACCTCAAAATTGAAGCTCAACCTGGGAGGTCACATGGGTTCTTGACTTCATGCAGAAAAGAATTCAAGAGCAAGCTGACAGTAAAGTGAAAGCAAGCTTATGAAGAAAGGAAAGGAATAAAAGGGTAGCTACTTCATAGGCAGAGCAGCCCCAAGGGTTGCTAGTTGGCTATTTTTATGGTTATTTCTTGATCATATGCTAAAGAAGGGGTGAATTATTCTTGAGTTTTTCAGGAAAGGTGCAGGGAATTCTTGGAACTGAGGGTCCTCCCCTTTTTAGACCATATAGGGTAACTCCTGTGAGTTGTCATGGCATCTGTAAACTGTCATGGTGCTTATGAGAGTTTCTTTTAGCATGCTAATTCGTTATAATTAGTGTATAATAAGCGGTGAGGACAAATAGAGGTTGCTTTTATTACCATCTTGATATTGGCTGGTTTGGGCTGGTTTCCTTATCACATCCTGTTTTATCAATGGGGTCTTTGTGACCTGTGTCTTGAGAAACAAGTCTTGCTGAACTCCTATCTCAAAATAAAAACAAAACCAAAAAAAGCCTCAAAATCTTCAGTATCTTTTAATTACTTTGGATAAAGTCAAATTTGCTTATCATGGTCTACATAGTCTGTCCACCTCCCTACCTTCTTGAACCACACTTCTCTCTTGAGCTTGATCCCACAGCCATTTTTTTAGCCTGTTCCCTCCTGCCTTGAGGCCTTTTGAACATGTTGCCCCAAGTGTCTGTCTCACTATTCTCTCATCTCTTTAACTAAATATTACTCATCCTTAGATTTCAGTTCAAACTTTGCTTCTTCTGGGAAGCCTTCCCTTATCTCCCTGTTCATGTGAGATAGTACATACTGCCGTGCATCTCCCCTCAACTCCTTCTTGAAATTTTACATGAATTGGTACATTTAATTAATGCTTTCATAATGTAAATTCCACATAGACAGGAAATGTGTGTGTGTGTGTGTGTGTGTGTGTGTGTTGTGCTTTAGGTTGTGAAAACTAAAAGTCACTGAAAGGTTTTACCGGATGAATGGCATTGTTAGATTAGCACGTTTAGGATGTTTTCTAGCTGTGCTTTTAGAAAGTACTGAACACATTCCTATTGTGGATATAAGGAAGCTGTTGTAGTATTCCAGAGGAGAGGTGATCAAATGCTCAGACCAGGTCAGGGTTTGGAGATGAAAAGTACACCAACTTGAGAAATACAATCAGAGAGGAAAGAACAGTTATCGCTGGGTGGAATCCTAGGTTTCTGACTGGTACAATTCAATACAGTGGTTCTATTTACTAGAAGAGGGAGAACTAGACAGAAATCAGACTATTAGAGGGTGTGGATAGAGGTAAATCATGATTCAGTTAGGAACCGTTGAACTTGAGGTGTCAGTGAGAACTCCAATAGAGATTTCAGGTAAGCAATTGGATACAGGATTCTGGAACTCAGAGAACTTGAGACTGCAGACATGCAAAGCCAATCTGGGGAAAATATGGTTGCCTGTGAGGACCCACTTCTCCTTCACTACTACCAATGCTGGCAGCCTCTCAGCTGCAATTCTGCTTTGTTCCAAGCCTATCAAAGGCCAGAAATGTCCTTCTCCCTGCCCCTCCAGCTGATAACATTCCTGCTTATTCTGTAAGACCCTCCTTTTTCTGAACCCCAGCCTGCAGTAGGGTTGTGCCTGGGCTCCTGGGAATTTTTTTGTACTGTGCTGGTCCCAAGAAGAACAACTTCTGAGTTAATAAAAAGCTCCTGGCTGGGCGTGGTGGCTCACGCCTATAATGCCAGCACTTTGAGAGGCCACGGCGGGTGGATCACGAAGTCAGGAGTTCAAGACCAACCTGGCCAGCATAGTGAAACCCCATCTTTACTAAAAAATACAAAACTTAGCTGGGCATGGTGGCGCATGTGTGTGTAGTCCCAGCTACTCAGGAGGCTGAGGCAGGAGAATCACTTGAACCTGTGAGGTGGAGGTTGCAGTGAGTGGAGATCGTGCCACTGTGCTACAGCCTGGGTGACAGAGGGAGACTTTGTCTCAAAAAAAATAAATAAATAAAACAAAATAAAATTAAAAGCTCCTTCTGGTGTCTGTCTCTTATTTTAATTTGATCCTCTCGGCCTGAATCCAGGAAGAGATATGCGTGTTGAATTCTGAGGGTGAAGGTGTGTTTTTCTGCTTGTTGGATAGTTCTCAAAGGTCAGGCAGTAGGCCTTAGTCATGCTAATGGAGATCTAACCTTTCATGGAATAAGAGATTTTTTCCAGCTCAAGGGAATTTCAATAATTTTCCAAATGAGGCCTTTGTCTCCAAATCACAGTGATAATTACCAGCAAAGTCATAGCTTGAACTCAGGTCTTCTGACTTGAAGCTCAGTGCCTTTTTTTTTTTTTTTTTTTCCCTAAAGTGCTCCCATGTAGTATAGCATCTGACTTCTGGATGGACTTTTGCAGCACCAACCACCATTTCTAAGACATAGTAGTGCCATAAATGTTGTTGAATGAATAAGCAAATAACAGCTATTCTACTGCCCAATCCTTTCTTTCTGCCTAGAGCAGACAGTAAAGAAAGCAAACCAGCAGAATTAATGTATCTGGGGTTTCCAAGTATCATTATCAGCATGAATGCATGTCCTTTGGGAACTCTACCACTGAAGTCATTCAATCAAGTAGAAATTGAATCAATGTCCATTCTTAGTACAATAATTAAAGGATACCAATATCTCAGAACCAGCTGGTGGAAAATAATATCTGGTCTGTTTTATAAGCAATATCATATATAAAGGTGGAAGGCCTTCAGTGTTTTTCCCTGAACAGCTTTCTATGGTACACAGCAGAGACATCCAGGCAAAAGGAAGACAAGCTGGTTCACCGTCATCTCTGATTTCTCTCCAATCTCCACACTACCTCCAACGTGATAGCTTTAAATGCAACTTGAGAAGTGTTTCATCCAAGATTATGTAGCTAGTAAGCAGTGAAGCCAAGACTACAGCCTGTGAATTTGGATTTAAATACTTTGCCACCCATTTATCACACTTTTGATCAGATTTGGATCCACTGTTGGCCTCTTTTTCTGACTGTAGCCGTGTATTTTAGAGCTGCATTGTGCAATATGGTAGCTGCTGGCCTCCTGTGCCTATTTAAATTTAACTATGGTGGTGCGTGGCTGTAGTCCCAGCTACTCAGGAGACTGAAGCAGGAGAATCGCTTGAACCCAGGAGGCAGAGGTTGCAGTAAGCCGAGATCATGCCACTACACTCCAGCCTGGACAACAGAGCGAGACTGTCAAAAAAAAAAAAAAAATTAAGTTAACTAAAATCAATGGTCGGGTACTGTGGCTCATGCCTGTAATCCCAGCACTTTGGGAAGCCAAGGCAGGTGGATCACCTGAGGTCAGGAGTTCGAGACCAGCCTGGCCAACATGGTGAAACCCTGTCTCTACTAAAAGTACAAAAATTAGCTGGGTGTGGTGGCATGCACCTGCAATCCCAGCTACTTGGGAGGCTAAGCCAGGAGAATCACTGGAACCCAGGAGACAGAGTTTGCAGTGAGCCCAGACAGTGCCATCGCACTCCAGCCTGGGCAACAGAGAAAGACCCCATCTCAAAAATAAATAAATAAGTAAATAAAATTAAAAATTTAGTTCCCCAGCTATACTAGACCCATTTCAAGCACACACTAACCACAAGTGGCTAGTGATTGTATGTTGAACAGTGCAGACATGGAGCATTTCTATCATCAGAAAAAGTTCCACTGGACAGCACTGCTCTAGAGACAGATTTCCCTTTTTTTGGTCTAAGGTTACTAGGGTCAGAAAGTCTGATGGAATATTTCCTCTCTCCAAATGGCAAATGATGCCAATAGACAGATGGGAGACTATGAGCTATTTCGTCTATTCCATACTTTCTAAACTCTTAAATGGAGTTGATAGGGCCTAGCTACTCATCTCTGGGATAGGTAAATCTGAAACATGCTACTTAGAAAAAGATGATTAATCTATTGTCATATCAAGTCCCTTGAACATACGATATAAATAAATATAAATTAAAGTATGCATCTCTCTGCCCTACTCTGATCTGTTACATGAGTATATATTTCTTGGGATTTAGAAGAACATTATGTTTCATTCTCAGGCTAGTGATTCATTAAGAATACATTTCTCGATGACATTTCCACAGATCATCATTCTCTAGGCAGAAACTATCTTCCTAGGTCTCTGGGCCCATTTTCCTTCCAGACTAAAATCCTCTGGGAAAAAGATCTAAACATTTCAACTCTAACAGGATGTAAAGCTCTCTAGTTGAAAATTTGTAGCAGATATTCAAATTGGGAAATGATAACTACAGTGCGAAATAAACTATATACAGGAATGTACAAATGAAAGATTATATTGTCACCTATATACCGCAAGTGAGTTATTCTACCAGAAGAAGAGATAGCTTACTTTGCTTTGTTGAATGTCAAATGACGACGACGACAACAACAAAAGACGAGCAGTTTACACACAGAACCCAGGGTGACCATTTCTTTTTTGCTTGACATAGTTTGTATTTGCAAACATTCCCCATTCATTTGTGTGAAATAATTGGAAAAAAGCATGCAATTTTCACAAAATTGGAGAAGGAAGGGGGTTCAGCTTGCAGCTCTAGTGCTCCCTTGTTGGGTGGGTAATTTGGTATCAGGAGGTAGCCATGGTGACCATAAAACTTACTCATGTGACTAACGATGCAACTAATGATGCCCACAGTTACTTAATTGCAGGCATGCTTAATGGCTTTTGCCATTTTCAGATGGTGCTTATGGCTAATTGTGACTGCAAGTGGGTAACTACAGGTGCAATCAGATACGTTCCTAATTTTTACATTTGTGCTGACAGCAGAAGAAGGAACCATTTCTTCTAAAATGAGGCGTTACAAAAACAGAGCTGAAATTAGTTCTTGCAAGTCCACTGATGATAGAACAGCCTCTGACATGAAAGCAAACACAAGTCATTTCATGCTGAAGCAGAGGAAAGTTCTAGATGATCATTGGACCTTTTGCCCCACTCCAACCCAACCTGTGCATTCTCCTCTTTCCACTTAGTGTTCTCCCACTTGAATTCCTGCTACTGCCACTACCAAAAGGGGACTTTTACTTTTTCCTTATAATGCTACAGTTCCTGTGCCATCATGGAATTCATACTGTTTTTTAATGTTACATTGTCTGTATTTGAAAAGGCTTTATTTTTTATGTTTTATTTTTTTTGAGACAGAGTCTTGCTCTGTCACCCAGGTTGGAGTGCAGTGGTGCGATCTCGGCTCACTGCAGCCTCTGCTTCCCAGGTTCCAGCGATTCTCCTGCCTTAGCCTCCCGGGTAGCTGGGATTACAGGCACATGCCACCATGCCCAGATAATTTTTGTATTTTTAGTAGAGACGGGGTTTTGCCATGCTGGCCAGACTGATCTCCAACTCCTGACCTCAGGTGATCTGCCTGCCTCAGTCTCCCAAAGTGCTACGATTACAGGCAAGAGCCACTGCACCCAGCCTTGTATTTGCAAATACTTTTAATACATGGCATGATACATATGTGCTCGAGTGACATCTAATATATATCCTGGGGCAGATAAGTTAGTTTTTGAAGTTCTCTCATCAGGACTTAACACTCCAAAGATGGCTATGCAGTACTTTGAAATCCTTAACAAAACCTCACCTGAGGGATTTTAATCAGAGAGAATTTTTTGTTTGTTTGTTTTTGAGATGTAGTCTCAGTCTGTCACCCAGACTGGAGTGCAGTGATGTGATCACTGATCATTACAACCTCAAAGCAGTTCTCCCACCTCAGCCTCCTTAGTAGCTGGACTACAGGCATGCACCATCACATCTAGCTAATTTTTATATTTTGGGGGGTAGAGACAGGATTTTGCCACATTCCCCAGGCTAGTCTCCAACTCCTGGGCTCAAGCAATCCACCCCTCTTGGACTCCCAAAGTGCTGGGTTTACAGGCGTGAGCCACCATACCCAGCCTAGGGAAGTAATTTTGAATGAGTGAGATAAGAGTGATTCAAGACATATGGTTGGTTAGATAGATGCCTTATTGATCTTGATCTTGCATGAATGAAGTGTATGGATCCAGCAAGCTCAGTGGTTTAGTGGTCAAACTTTAGGTGCTTGAGGTCTAGTGCTCCCTTGGATCAGTCTGCTTCACAGTGGCTGAGACTTGACCCTACAGAAGAGTGGCTGGTCCTCATGTCTGCTTTATAAAGTTCGTGTTATTTGTAGTGCCTAAGGCAGAGAATGGGTCTTCTCAAGAGTCTCAAGAGCCAGCTGTAAGGCTATTCTTGCCCTGCTGGCTAGTAAACATTTGTAGCTTTGGCAGAATTTGCTCTGATACCTCACCTGCTGTGGAGATTGTGAGGTACAGAATGTATGCTACTCCGACTTTTAACCACTTGAGGTTACTGATATTTACCCAAAGAACCTGGCAATTGCTAAGAGGCCAATTAGCTTGGGTCAGTTTAGAACATCTTGATTTCCCATAAAATAACTCCCATAGGTTTACACTTCTAAAAAGTATGAAACCAAAACACAAGGTGTCTTAGTCTGTTTGAGATGCTATAACAAAATACTATAGACAGGGTAATTTATAGGTAACAGAAATTTATTGTTGACCGTTCTGGAGGATGGGAAGTCCAAGATCAAGGTGCCAGCAGATTCAGTGTCTAATGGTGCCAGCTTCATAGATGGCACCTTCTTGCTGGGTCCTCACCTGGCAGAAGGGACAAGCAACTCCCTCAAGCCTCTTTTATAAGGGCACTAATCCCATTAATAAGGTCAGAGCTCTCATGCCCTTATCACCTCCCAAATACCCCATCTCTCTCTTTTTTTTTTCCCGAGACAGAGTCGCACTCTGTCACCCAAGCTGGAGTGCAGTGGCATGCTCTCGGCTCACTGCAACCTCCATCTCCCAGGTTCAAGCCATTCTCATGCCTCAGCCTCCTAAGTAGCTGACATTACAGGTGTCCACCACCATGCCTAGCTAATTTTTGTATTTTTAGTAGAGACAGGGTTTCACCATGTTCGCCAGGCTGGTGTCAAACTTCTGACCTGAGGTGATCCACCCACCTTGGTCCCGCCAAAGTGCTGGGATTACAGGCATGAGCCACTGCGCCTGGCATAATGCCCCAACTCTTAATACCACTGCACCGAAGACTAAATGTTAACATATGAATCCTGGGGGGACACAAACTTTCAGACCCTAGCATGAGGTTACAAGGGAAATATGTTATTGCCAAAGGCACTAAATGTAAAGAAATGGATGTATCTTCTAGGATTAGAAAACCACCTTTATTCAAGTGGCTAAGCTCCCTTCCTCCACGCCTTGCCTGGGTTCTGGCCCTTCTGGGTCCTGCCTTTCTCTAAGTGTGGTATGTCATCTTTTCCCTGTCTCATGAGGGATGCTGGTTAATCACTCAAACTATTCTGCATTCTATAAGCAAATATCTCTTATGTGTGCTGGACACTGTTCTGGGCACTGTGGTGACTCAGTGAGATGACTAGGACGGCTGTGTCCCCACCCAAATCTCATCTTGAATTGTAGTTCCCAAATCCTCCTGTGTCATGGGAGGGACAGAGTGGGAGGTAATTGAATCATGGAGATGGTTTCCCCCATGCTATTCTCGTAACAGTGAGTAAGTCCTCATGAGATCTGATGGTTTCATAAGGGCCTTCCCCTTTATAACACTCTCATTCTTCTTTCTCCTACCACCATGTAAAGAAGGATGTGTTTGGTTCCTTTTCTGCCATAATTGTAAGTTTCCTGAGGCATCCCCAGCCATGCAAAACTGCGAGTCAGTTAAACCTCTTTATAAATCACCCAGTCTTGGGTATGTCTTTATTAGCAGTTTAAGAAGCGACTAACACAGATGGTGTCCTGTGAGTAAGCCCTGTACTCTACTAATTGTCAACTCTTCTTGTTTGGGGCCTGAGGGATGAACTTCAGCCACAGCCAAATGCCAGAACTGTAAAGACTTGCAAGTAATGAGGTGGAGAAAATGTTGGTTACCAGAACTCTCTGAGGGAGAGCCCTTTATTTGATTAGAAGAAATACTTTGAAATGACATTTGGGGTGGAAGGTGAAGTCTCAAGAGCCTTCTCCATCAAGAAAAAAATGTTTGCTAAACTGCTTTGCATGAGACAAGGAGAGGAATTGTATTGCTCCTAAGAGACAGTGAAGAAGGAGAAGGGTAGGGAGATGGGGGAAAGAATGCAACCACAACACTGGCAGAAAGATATCTGCTGCACAATGGAATCTTTTGTGTCAATGCACAAATTCTCATAAAATATACTAAGTTAATGAATGTCTAGTGTGCATGATTATCTGTGAAGATTCGTGAAGAGGTTGAGTTTGCTATCTGGACTGAAGCTGAACACTATCTCTGAAGTTTGGCTCACAACATCTCTTCTCTCTTACTCTCTTTGTCACACACACACACACACACACGTACACACACACTACACCCACCCCACACTGCGATACAGAAAGGGCACTGGGTAGAGGCAGGTAAAAGGAGAATTATTCTATCGCACTGTGACATGACAGGCAGGCTGAGGGTACCAGCAGGCTTGCAGAAATGGGCATGGTGCCCAGGGCTTGGGCAGCCACAAGTCAGAGGATGATTAGACAATGGAAATCAACAATTTATAAAGGCTGAAGGACAAGGCCACAGGGATTGTTCAAAGTCCAGGCACTCAATCACTATTCAAGGTGTGTGCCTATGCTGTGGGATTTGAGTGAGGTAGAGGAGCAAATGACTGAAAATTTCTCTCAACTCCATGGTGTGCCTGACCCAGTGCTGGAGATTTCAAACAGAGTAAGATGCTGCCCCCCCCCTCCCCGCCCTTGCACTTGGAGAGAGATCATTAGAATACAGTCATAAAATTATGGCAGTAAGAAGCTCAGAAGAAGCTGGCAGGTTAGGTAGGGAAGGCTTGTACAAGGATATGGTTCTTGCTATGAGCTTTGAAAGGTGAAGAGTATATAGAAAGATTGTGAAGAAAGGTTTTCTGGGCAGAAGGATTAGCATATTTGAAGAGGCAGAGGCATGAGAGCACAGGGCAACTGAGACAGGAGATGAAGGTCTCAAAGATCTGAATGGCTTTGCTTGCCATTTGAGGAGTCTAAACTTCATCTAAAGGTACTGGGGAACCATGGAGGAATTTAAAGCTGGTGGAAAGCATGACTAAATTTGCCTCTTATAAAGATCTCCCTGGTTTATGTGCCCATCTTCTGGGCTCTCAAAGTATTGACCTGCCAGTGTTTCAGTTATTTATTTATCCACTTCACTACATTGTGAGCACCTTGTGGGGAAGAGCTGTAGCTTTCATCTCTGCATACAGTATATTGTCAGAGGACATAGTAGGTATTCAATGGATTTTTTTTTTTTCTTTTGAGACAGAGTCTCGCTCTTGTCACCCATGCTGGAGTGCAGTGGTGTGATCTCAGCTCACTGCAGCCTCTGCCCCCTGGGTTCAAGTGATTCTCCTGCCTCAGTCTCCTGAGTAGCTGGGATTACAGGCGCCCACCACCACGCCCAGCTAATTTTTGTATTTTTAGTAGACATGCGGTTTTGCCATGTTGGACAGGTTGATCTCAAACTCCCAACCTCAGGTGATCTGCCTGCCTCCCAAAATGCTGGGATTACAGGCATGAGCCAACACGTCTGGCTTCAGTGGAATTTTTTTTTTTTTTTTTTGGAGACAGAGTCTCACTCTGTTGCCCAGGTTGGCGTGAGCCACCATGCCTGGCCAGTGGATTTTTTTTTTTTTTTTTGAGACGGAGTCGCGCTCTGTCACCCAGGCTGGAGTGCAGTGGTGTGATCTCCGCTCACTGTAAGCTCCCCCACCTCCTGGGTTAACACTATTCTCCTGCCTCAGCCTCCCTAGAAACTGGGACTACAGGTGCCCGCCACCACGCTCGGCTAATTTTTTTTTTTTTTTTTTTTTTTTTTTTTTTTTTTTTTTTAGTAGAGACAGGGTTTCACCACGTTTGCCAGGATGGTCTCGATCTCCTGACCTCGTGATCCGCCCGCCTCGGCCTCCCAAAGTGCTGGGATTACAGGCGTGAGCCACTGCGCCCAGCCAAGTGGATTTTTAAAATGCATCCTATTCAGAAATGAACAGTTGGAGTATGGTACAATAAGACAGAGAAATGAGTGAGGAGATTAATAGAGCAATCAAGATGGAGATAGTGAAAGCCTGAGGAAAATGTAATGGCAATAGGGATTGAGAGAAGGAACCAAATCTAGAGATATTTATAATGTAGAATTTACTGGACTTGGTGATTGATTCGTTTGTTGAAAAAATTGTTAGAAAAAAGTATCAAGGCTGACCCCGGGTTTCTGTCTTTGGTAACAGCTTGGATCCTATGAAAAACAGGAGGAAGAATAGGTTTGTTTTTAGAGGTGAAATGGAGATTATCAGTTCCCTGAGTGTTAATAGCCTATGGAACAACAGAAGAGATACCTACCAGGCTGCTACTGGATGGATTATGCTCACTATAGACCTAGATCTCTAACATGGAGACTGTGGGTTGGAATTAATAAGTCTACAGATGGTCTTTCAGATGTGAGTGTAGATGTGCTGTTATAGGGGGAACATGTAGAAGGGGGTGGAGGATAGAACCATGAGAAACGCTAACATGTGTGGGGTAGATATGGAAAAGAGTTGCTCTTGAAGGAAGAGTTGAAACGTAGGAAGAAAATTGGGAGATAAAAAATTATTACAGAAATTCCTATAATGGAAATACTTATTCTTTTCTTTTTTTCTTTTTTTGAGAGGGAGTCTTGCTCTGTCGCCCAGGCTGTAGTGCAGTGAGCGATCTCGACCCAATGCAACCTCTGCCTCTTGGCTTCAAGCGATTCTCCTGCCTCAGCCTGCTGACAAGCTGGGATTACAGGCGTGCACCACCATGCCCAGCTAATTTTTGTATTTTAGTAGAGATGGGATTTCACCTTGTTGGCCAGGCTGATCTCGAACTCCTGACCTCAAGTGATCTGCCCACCTCGGCCCCCCCGGAATGCTGGGATTACAAGCATGAGCCACCGCACCAGCTGGAAATAATTATTCTTCACTGCATTTCCATCAGCTCTTCTACATTTCCCAGCTCCCGTTCTAGACGGTAGGGTCAAGTGGCTGGTTCTGGCGATGTGCTCCGAGTAGAAGGGGTATATATATATATATGTATATATTTTTTTTTTTGAGACGGAGTCTCGCTCTATCCCCCAGGCTGGAGTGCAGTGGAGCGATCTCAGCTCACTGCAAGCTCCGCCTCCTGGGGTTGACACCATTCTCCTGCCTCAGCCTCCCGAGTAGCTGGGACTACAGGCTCCCGCCACCATGCCCAGCTAGTTTTTTGTATTTTTAGTAGAGACGGGGTTTCACCAGGTTAGCCAGGATGGTCTCGATCTCCCGACCTCGTGATCCGCCAGTCTCGGCCTCCCAAAGTGCTGGGATTACAGGCGTGAGCCAACGCGCCCAGCCGGGTATGTGTCTTTTCTGCATAGAAGCATTTAAGAGCTGGTGTGTGACCCTCCAGCTCTATCTTCCTCTGTCTTAGCAACCACAGAGGCCTGTTTTTGACTTGGCAGAGCCACAAGATGGAAGTAACCTGGATCATGGAGTAACCACATGGAAAGCCCTAGGCCATTCAGTTTTGCATGAGTGAGAAGTAAATGTTTGTTGTGTTAAGCCACTGAGATTGGGGGTTAATTTGTTCCTGCTACATAACAGTCTACTCTGACCAACATCGTCAATGGAGGAGAGTTTCAAGAAAGGGCCAAATATGACGAAAAAATAAAGCAAAAACGATCAATTAGTGACGAATAGTGGATTTAGAAATTAGGACATGAGAAGCAAAGTGGGAGGGGATTTTACTAGAAGTCAAGGATTGAACAGGAGGAAGGACAGTGGGAAGAGTGAATGCAGATGGAGGCTTTGGAAAGTTCGGATAAGAAGTGAAAAATAAGAAGCAGTCACTGGAGGGGGACAAGGGAACATGTGGTAAACAAACTTGCTTTTGTCTTTAAGAAGGATGTTTATAGGCTTTTGGGGAAAGGGAGTAGAGAGTGAGAGACTGAAGATACAGAAAAAGAAGAAGGCTGGGTGCAGTGGC
Source organism: Chlorocebus sabaeus (assembly GCF_047675955.1). Taxonomy (NCBI): domain Eukaryota; kingdom Metazoa; phylum Chordata; class Mammalia; order Primates; family Cercopithecidae; genus Chlorocebus; species Chlorocebus sabaeus. Next base: position 75,152,277 of record NC_132915.1, on the reverse strand, counting down.
TCTCACCTATAATCCCAGCACTTTGGGAGGCTGAGGCATGTGGATCACTTGAGGTCAGGAGTTCGTGTCCAGCCTGGCCAACATGGCGAAACCCCGTCTCTACTAAAAAATACAAAAATTAGCCAGGCATGGTGGCAGGTGCCTGTAATTCCAGCTACTCAGAAGGCTGAGGCAGGGAGAATTGCTTGAACCCAGGAGATGGAGGTTGCAGTGAGCCGAGATTGTGCCACTGCACTCCAGCCTGGGCAACAGAGCAAGACACCGTCTCAAAAAAAAAAAAAATAGATGAAGATAACAGAGAAGGCAAGGTTCCTGAGGATTTAGTGACCATAAGTTCATTGGAACAAAGGCATGTTCAGGAGAACCACCCTGTCAATCCAACACCCAAATAAATGTTTGCTTCTTTTCACTCAGATCACAAGATGTTAGGAAGCTCCCTCAACTGTAACCTATGGACTTCTAACGGACAGCAACAATGCTTTGAGAGGCCATACTTGGCGTACTCCTATGACTCAAAATATGAGCGAATGCACCTGTGGTTTTACCCAGGCCATTGTCCCTTTGGTGGTAGAGAATTTGGTGAAAAGAGTGAGGGCTGAGCATTCTGGAAGCAGGCTACAGAGGGGTACAGACTGAACTGTGCTGTCTCAAAATTTACAGGTGGAAATCCTAACCCCAAGTACCTCAGAATGCAACCATAATTGAAGATAGGGTTTTTGTTTGTTTGTTTGAGACAGGGTCTCACTCTGTTGTCCAGGCTGGAATGCAGTGGCATGATCATGGCTCAACTGCAGCCTCAACCCCCTCTGGCTTAAGCAATCCTCCCACCTCAGCCTCCCAAGTAATTGTGACTACAGGTGGGCACCATCACACCTGGTGAATTTTTAAATTTTTTGTAGAGACAGGCTCTCCCTATGTTGTCCAGGCTGGTCTCGAACTCCTGGCCTTGGGCCATTCTCCTGCTTTGGCCTCTCAAAGTGTTGGGATTATAGGTATGAGCCAACAGTCAGCCAGAGATAGAGTTTTTAAAAAGGTAATTACATTCAAATGAGGTCATCATGGTGGACCCTAATCCAATGTGACCGGTATCCTTATGAGAATAGGAAATGTGGACATAGACACATAAGGAGAGAAGAGTATGTGAAGGCACAGGGAGAAGCCATCTACAAGCTGAGGAGAGAGGCCTGGAACAGATCCCTCCCTCATCGCCCTCACAAGGAACCAACCCCACAGACACCATAATCTCAGCTGTCTAGCCTCCAAGACTCTGAGAAAATAAATTTTTGTTGTCTAGGTCATCCAACCTGTGTTCCTTTGTCATGGCAGCCCTAGAAAACTAACGTGGTGGGTTCGAATTCCAGTTCAGCCACATCTCAGCTCTGCCATCTTCGGTGAGGTATATAACCTCTCTATGTCTCACTTTCCTTATCTGTAAATCAGAAATAGTAATCAAAGCCTAAAGTCAGCTCTCAATAAATGTTAGCTGCCATTATCATTATTATTATTGGTAATTTTTTAGCTTTATGATGTAGTTTCAGTGTAGTAAAACTTAAGTGACTCCAGATTATTTTATTGTTGTTATTGTTTTTTAATTTTTTTGAAACAAGGTCTCACTCTGTCACCCAGGCTGGAGTACAGTGGTGTGATCATGGCTCACTGCAGTGTCAGCCTCCTGGACTCAAGCCATCTTCCTGCCTTAGCCTCCTGAGTAGCTGGGAACTACAGGTTCACACTACCATGCCTCAATAATTTTTGTATTTTTTGTAGAGATGGGGTTTTACCATGTTTCTCAGGCTGATCTCAAACTTTAGGGCTCAAGTGATCCAACCGCATTGGCCTCCCAAAGTGCTGGGGTTATAGGCATGAGCCATTGTGCCAGGCCCAAACTCTTTTATTAGTTCCACTCTGTCTCAATCATAATCATGAATGTAGCCATGCCTGCAGGAGTAACTCACAGTACTCTCTCATGCATTTGCAGTGGAAAACAGGTTTTAATGAAGAACCTTAGTCAGATCCTTTCAGAGAGAGCCATGTAGCAGTAGAACACTTGTGAAGTAGAACATCCCCACATCCAAAATACGCCTTCTGCTGAAACAGACTTCATATGCCTGCTGGCCATGTTTTGAAGGTAGCCCACTTACCTGTTGGGTTTGTTGTTATTTTGTTTTGTATTTTACCTTTTTCTTGTGGAGGATCTGAAATGGATACAAAAATGGACAAAATCATTTAAGAACCCCAGGTGTTACTCATGAGACCATGAACAAGGCTGCCTACCCATCCCCACCACCCATGTTCTTCTTGAACATTCCAGACATTATATAATTTCATCATTAATATTTAAGAATCAATCTTTTAAAGATATGGAGTATTATTATTATTATTTGAGGTGGAGTTTCACTCTTGTTGCCCAGGCTGGAGTGCAATGGCATGATCTCGGCTCACCACAACCTCCGCATCCTGGGTTCAAGTGATTCTCCTGCCTCAGCCTCCCAAGTAGCTGGGATTACAGGTATGTACCACCACACTCGGCTAATTTTATAATTTTAGAAGAGATGATGTTTCTCCATTTTGGTTAGGCAGGCTTCGAACTCCCAACCTCAGGTGATCCACCTGCCTTGGCCTCCCAAAGTGCTAGGATTAAAGGTGTGAGCCACTGCACCCGGCCAACACTGGCAAGATGGTTTTTATTTAAAAATAGTACCATTAGGCTGGATGCGGTGGCTCACGCCTGTAATCCCAGCACTTTGAGAGACCAAGGTGGGCAGATCACCTAAGGTCAGGAGTTCAAGATCAACCTGGCCAACATAGTGAGACCCCATCTCTACTAAAAATACAAAATTTATTTATCTCTACTAAAAATACAAAATTATACAAAAATTAGCCAGGCATGGTGGCCTGTAATCCCAGCTACTTGGGAGGCTGAGGCACAAGAATTGCTTGGGAGGCGTAGGCTGTAGTGAGCTGAGATTGTGCCACTGTACTCCAGCCTGGGCAACAGAGTGAGACTGTGTCTCAAAAAAAAAAAAAAAAAAAAGTACCATTATTGAGTGGATTAAGAAAATGTGGTGTATATACACCATGGAATACTACTCAGCCATAAAAAGATAAAACAATGTCTTGCAGCAACTTTGATGGAGCTGGAGGCCATTATTCTAAATGAAATAACTCAGGAATGGAAAATCAAATGCTGTATGTTCTCACTTATAAGTGGGAGCTAAGCTCTGGGTACACAGAGGCATATAGAGTGATGTAATGGACTATGGAGACTCAGAAGGAGAAGGGTGTAAGAGGGCACAACGGATAAAAAAAAAAACAAACTACCCATTGGGTCCAATGTACACTACTCAGCTGATGGGTGCACTAAAATCTCAGACTTCACCACTGTACAATGCATCCATGTAATCAAAAACCACTTGTACCCCCAAAGCTATTGAAATAAAAAAATTTTAAATAAGACCACTATTACATGACCCAAATAATTAACAATATCGTATTATTCATAAGATCATCATAATATCCAGTGTTTTAATTTCCTTTCTCTTAAACTCATTATATTTTATTTTGTGTATTTATTTATTTTGAGATAGGGTCTTATTCTGTCGCCCAGGCTGGAGTGCAGTGGCGCAATCACCACTTACTGCAGCCCCTCGACCTTCCCAGGCTCAGACCTTCCCACCTCAGCCTTCCGTGTAGCTGGGACTACAGGTGCACGCTACCATTCCCAGCTAACTTTTGTATTTTTTGTAGAGACAAGGTTTCACCATGCTGCCCAGGTCTAGAACTCATGGGCTAAAGGGATCCCCTTGCCTCACCCTCCCAAAGTGCTGGGATTATAGGCATGAGCCACCACCCCCAGCCTCATTATTTTTTACATAATTTGTTTGAGGGAAGATTGAAATAATTCTCATTATTTAAATGTGATTCACAGCCGGGCGCTGTGGCTCAAGCCTGTAATCCCAGCACTTTGGGAGGTCGAGAGGGGCAGATCACAAGGTCAGGAGATCGAGACCATCCTGGCTAACACGGTGAAACCCCGTCTCTACTAAAAGGTACAAAAAACTAGCCGGGCGAGGTGGCGGGTGCCTGTAGTCCCGGCTACTCCGGAGGCTGAGGCAGGAGAATGGCCTAACCCCGGGAGGCGGAGCTTGCAGTGAGCTGAGATCCGGCCACTGCACTCCAGCCTGGGCGACAGGGCGAGACTCCGTCTCAAAAAAAAGAAAAAAGAAAAAAGAAAAATAAATAAATAAATAAATAAATATGATTCACACATTACAATTAGTCAATATATCTTTTGTTTGTTTGTTTTGAGACGTTCTAGCTCTGTTGCCCAGGTTGGAGTTCAGTGGCAGGATCTTGGCTCACCACAAACTCTGCCTCCCTGGTTCAAGCAATTCTCCTGCCTCAGCCTCCCAAGTAGCTGGGATTATAGGCACCTACCACCATGCCCAGATAATTTTTGTATTTTTAGTAGAGACGGGGTTTCACTGTGTTGGACAGGCTGGTCTCGAACTCCTGATCTCGTGATCTGCCCACCTCGGCCTCCCAAAGTGCTGGGATTACAAGTGTGAGCCACCACACCCAGCCAGTCAATATATCTTTTACATCTCCTTTAATCTATAGATTTCTCTGTATTTGTTGAAGAAACCTGATTCATTGTTCAGTAGTTTCCCACAGTCTGGAGTTTTTGCATTCATCCCTTAACATGTTCCTTAGTTTCTTGCATTTCTTGTTCATTGGTAGTTAAAATTAGAGTCTATATCAGACCCAGGTTCAATTTTTTAGCTGGACTACTTCATAAGCGGCGGTGTGTTCTTCCATCAGGGGCATATAATATATGGTTGTCTTTCTCCTGCTTGTTTTGCATTCATCCTTTCTCATATTTTCATATCTCACTTTTATGATTCCTGGAAAAGGGGCTGGGAGGTTGGGGTATGGGGGAGGGATTGCCAGCCTTTCTGCCTGCTCCTGTCGTATTGCCCTGCTCTGTTCCCTTGTTATCCTGTCATATTGCGCTGCTCTATTCCCTAGCCATCAACATGGCTTTCCATTCCTATGGAGCATGATGGTGCTGCTAATGCCTTTCCTAGAGCTAAGGGGGGAACAACAGACATGTTGAAAAAACTTTAGAGGTTAACAGTTTTTATTGCTTTTCTTCTTCCATACTAGGGAATGCCAAGTCTGAGCCCTGCTGGCTGGCTATTGATTCAGATGGCAAACAGCTGTGAAGCAGGGCAGGGTCTGCTGGATAGGAAAGTAGCTGATGTGCTTCCTTCCTGATCCATGCAGAATGGGAACGTGATTTCCAACTACCATTTGGTGCCCAAATTTCAAATTTAATGCTTCAGGCCTAAAGTCCAAACATAGTTGAACCCCATAAAAATGTTCCAGATTCCCTAGAATTGGGTCAACATGGGACTGATATGTGTGAAGGATTTGCCTAACCATATATTGCCCACAGCAATATTGAATCCTTGCTCAAATTCCAGGCTAGCGTGTTCATTAGGAATCTAGAAAACGGGCGGGGGGGGGGGGGGAGGCGTCAGTCATTATAGCCAGATTTTCTACAAAATAATCTTTTTTTTTTTTTTTAAAGATTCAGTAATACAGAGTATTTGTTTTTATTTAACATCAATTTCTTCATCACCTAATTTTGCCTCGTTGAATCCTAAGTGTAGCAGATTCTGTTGATACCTAGCTCTGTATTACTCTGGCCCACCTTGGAGCTCACATGCAGCTTGAGTGGGTCAGTTCCTGGCCACATGGACAGGTGCCTACCTCATATGCTTGTGGTTCCCTGCTCTTCTCCCAGAGGGTTTACTCCTGTTCTACCAGAAATTACCAGACTGCTCAGGCCATTGTGGTGGTACTGGGAACTTAAGGTCCCCAGGCACAACCCTTGGCCCCTGAGAAACGAGTCAGTGGACACATCCCTCAGCTTCCCCATCCCTTGGCAGGATGATCCTGCGACATGTCCTCCATGGAGCTTCAGAGAGTTCCCAGAGGATTTATCGGTATTGGACTTTCCTGCTCACTGATGCAGCTTTGAACTTTTGTCCCATTTCAGTCTTTCTTTCTCCACTATTTCACTTAAGTTCCTGGGATCGCTTCCCAAATAAGCCACCTAAACCCAATTTTTTGTGCAGAGCCTGCTTTTGGGGCAACACAAACTAGTCAGGAAATAATTTTGTAAGTGACCTCAAAACGCTTTGGAACAAGTATGTGTAAATAACTAAACATTGAGCATTATGTGCTGGATACATCCACATGTGAGTCATCTCTAATCCTATGAGTGAGCTATTGATATCTCCATGTTTTTTTCAGATGAGAAAACTGAAAATACAAGACATGCAAGGAAATTGTCCAAGAACACATAACCTGTAAGAAGGGAGATGCAAATCCATAAAGACCAGCAATAATATCTTGGCTCTTGTTCTCCATTTCATTTTTGGTGGAAGATTTTCTCTAATCGCTGGCAGGTTTCTGTCTTTCATTCTTCCTTTTTTGAATTGTTCTGTTTGCTTATCTATATTTTGAATGGGTGAATTTCCTGCCAGTTGAACTTCAAGTTGTAAGTAAAAAGGCCTATCTTGATGTGGTCTCCTAGCAACAATTTATGAAGCACTTTAAAGCAATTATTCTTCTCAAGCACGTTTCCAAATGTTGAAGCATGTTCATTCACTTCGATCATTAAAATCTCCAAGAACATTCATTGTGTAGCACACAGTTCTGGTAATTACAAGCTCATCAACAGGTTGCTTAGTGAGCGGAGAGCAAGGACAAACCCCACTCTCCCAGGAGCTGAGCGCTTTGTTTTCAGCCAAGCAAGGCAGGGCAGGGCAGATCCACTCCCGCCCAAATGAGTCTTAGTTGATTTGTGGAGTGGTGAAGGGGGAAGAATATTTAAACCCCAAATAGCTACCTGTAAAATGTGGAGCCCATGGCAACACACACAGTCCCAGGGAGGATTTGAATATCTAAGGCCTGAGTCTGCCATGCAGTTTTCTGCTCCTCTTCCTCTGGACCCTTCTCTCAGCCCACCCTAGATCTGGAGACTCAACATCAGGCAGAGGCCTCATCTCCCCTTCCCTGGGTCCTTAAACATGTAGTTCTGCCCAAATTAGCCACTGGCCCTTCAATTTGTCTTTCTTTCCTTGTCTTTTTCTAAGAATTCTCTTTTGTTTTTATCTTCCTTTAAGTGTTTTAGGACACAAGTCTGGAAGGGGATCTGGATTGCTGGCAGTCACCCTGTAGGTTCAGCAAATAGGAATGTCCATTTGGCAAGCTAGAGAGTTGTCCATCTGGGCTATGGTTGTGAAACCATCAGGCCTGACTCCAACTCCACTGGAGAGGAAATTACAATCAGGATGGTGCCTTGGACAAAAGTTAAGTACCCCTTGGATGTTTCAGATCTAAGAAAGGGGAAGGCTGACTTTCCTACTAATCCAGCAAGCTGTTTTTTTTTTTTTTTTTTAATCTCTTTATTTTGAAACATTTTAATTCACAGAAGAGTTCTATACCTGTCATCTGCTTTCCCTAATGTTAACATCTTATATAACTGTGGCACACTTATGAAAATTAAGAATCAGTTGTATTGATAGTTTTCTTATGAAGGGAAATTGTATGAATCCCAAAATAGCAAAGGCTGGATGCATGCACAAACACACACACACACACACACACGCACACACACCAGATAAACATATACAATATACAGACACATACACATCAGAAACACACACAACATGCATACAGATATTCACACAAACACAGATACATACACAATACAGATATACACAACATACACACAGACATCAGACACACACAACATACAATACACAGATATACTTAGAACATAATACAAATATACACAAGATATGTACACATGACATACATATAGATACATACACCATACAGATATACACATGTGCATGCAGCAAGACAAAAATAGGCACACACAACATACATACAAGCACAAAACACAATATATACAGATATTCATGCAACGTACATATATACAGAGACATATGAACACATACAACACATGTACAGAGATACATACATAGCATACATACTCTTAAAATTATGGCTCATACTTTATATACTGAGAGTGCTTCTTGGTGGAATTTGAGCTGGTTGATGGAGGCAGAAAAGTGCTGAGAGAGAACTAAGGAACAATGGCAATGAAGCAGTCAGGGCATGTGGTCAAGAATGACTCTCTCTACCTGGAAATCGTTATTTCTTTGTGGAAATGGGGCTGCCATCTACCCTAGTAATAGTTTGGGTTGCAAAATCAGACCCACCAAAAAGGCCAAGGGAGACTTGTTCAGATAAACTTTAGGTATAAGCGGTTCTGCCCCATCTCCCCAGGCAGGGTAGGGTAGGTACAGCCAGCCTGAATTTCCTGGGTCCCCATACAGGAACAGGAGGAGAAATGAGAGATGCCTCATCCTGAGACTTGGCTTAAATGACATAAGCATTTATTATCTCTTGCAGTTTCTGTAGGTCAAGAATTTAGGAGCATCTTAGCTGGATGGTTCTGGCTCAAGGTGACTCAGGAAATTACAGTCAAAATGTTGGCCAGGACTACAGTCATAGGAAGATCTGACTGGAGCCAGGCAATTTGCTTCCAACACAGTTCACACACATGAATGGCAAGTTGATGCAGCCTGTTGGCAGGTGGGGGTTCAGTTCCTCACCATATGGGTCTTTCCGTAGGGGTCCTGGGCATTCTCTTGGCATGGTAGCTGACTCCCCCAGAGTGAATATCTAAGGGAGCAACACGGAAGCCTCAATGTCTTTTATGACCTAGCTTTGGAAGCCACACTTTGTCGTTTCTGCAGTGTCCTATTGGCTAACAGGTCAGGCGTATTTAGTGTGGGAGGGGACTATCCAAGGGCGTGAATATCAGGGGGCCATCTTGGAAGCTAACTACCACATGATCTTTTGCTCTGATGATTTCATTCCAATTTAATAAAGCACATTTAGACTAAACCTCAAGGTATAGTCAAATATAGTCACACTTGGTTTCAAAACCAAGTTGGTGAAGTTGGTGAAAGCTAAAGTTAGGTCTCCTAGATAAGATGAAGTTTGAGTTGGGACCTGAAGGAAATACAAGAGTTATGGAGAAAGTAGTGAGAGATGAGGTTAGAGAGGTGTGTGTGTATGTGTTTGTGTGTGTGCACGCATGCATTGTAGGCCATTATAAGGACTTGGGTATTTTATTCTTTCCATAATATGAGGAGCCTTGCAGGTAACATATCCCTGAGTGCTTTTGTCGTCTTCTTCCTCCTTTCCCTCTTATCTGTGGAGTTCGGATGACATGGGGGATTTTGGTGAGTTGTGAAAGAAGGAGGCTAGGACATTTGAAACAGAAATGGAAAATCTGTTTAATAGAAGTCACTATTGGCCAGGCATGGTGGCTCATGTCTGTAATCCCAGCACTTCGGGAGGCTGAGGCGGGTGGATCACTTGAGGTCAGAAGCTGGAGACCAGTCTGGCCAGCATGGTGAAACCCCATCTCTACTAAAAATACAAAAAAATTAGCCGGGCGTGGTGGCACATGCCTGTAGTCCCAGCTACGTGGGAGGCTGAACCAGGAGAATGGCTTGAACCCAGAAGGTGGAGGTTGCATTGAGCCGAGATCATGCCACTGCACTCCAGCCTGGGCGACAGAGCAACACTCCATCCCCCCAACAACAAAAAAAATAGAAGTCACTGTTTTGCCATGAACAAACTCTGTGTGTGTGTGGTTGTGTGTGACAGAGAGAGAGACAGAGAGAGAGAAACAGAGACAGATATAAAGGGATTCAAGAGAGCAATATGGATTGGTAAAGGCTATAACAATATTCTTTTCTTTTTAAAGTTATTTTAACAAATTTGTACTTTAACATTTTCCTGATTATCCAAGTAATATATGTTCATTAAGATAAGGCAAGAATCATGCATGATGTCATCACCCAGAGGCAACAAAATGCTTTGACATTTTCTAGATCCTTTTCCTGGGCATGTTTTCTTCCTTGAGTTGAGGTTATATTCCTTCTGTAATTTTGTATTCAGCTTTTCATATGCATTTTATTGAATCATTTAATAGCTTTTAATAACCATTAGAGAAAAAATATGCATATGTTTCTTCTCTTGGGTTACATGCTCATTGTAAAAAACAAACCAACCAACCAACCTACTGAATACTTTATAATTATATTGGAGAGAAAGGAAAAGTCCACCCAAATATTACTTCCTAAACCACTGTTGATGGTATAGTTTAATATTCTTCCAGACATATTTTTCTGTGTGTTTGTAAGTGCATGTAGATAACACTTACAAATAAGTATTTGGAAATGTTCTATAATTTATTTTACTTCAATATCACTATTATTAATGTTTTCCATGTCAGTGAGTAGTACTGTATCCTTTAAACACCTTATTTTTTTCTGATTACAAAAGTAAGAAATGCTTTTTTTAAAGCATGTTTTATGATTGTGTAATATTCCATCATATAGAGATACACCATTATTTGGGTAATGGTTACCCTGTTATTTCCATTTTTGTTATTATGAACAATCCCATGAGAATTACCTTTGTAATCCCCCCTGCATTTCTGATTATTTTCTCTGGCTCAATTCTGAATATTAGAATGTCCAAGTCAGGATTTAACAACTGTATAGTATATATTTGCTATTTGTTTCTCCATTGTCATCCTATGCATTGTAGAAACAGTAAAACCTCTCAATTATTTTTTCTTTAAAATATTTAACAAATCACACTGTAAAAATGTAAACTTTAAAATTTGAATAGAAATCATATGTAATCTCTCCACCATAATAAATCAACTTTTTAAAAATATTCTCCTTTGATCCTTTTTTATATACATATCTATATATACTTTTAGACCAGGAGTCAACAAACATTTTCTTTTTCTTTCTTTTTTTTTTTTTTGAGATGGAGTTTCACTCTTATTGCTCACACTGGAGCACAGTGGTCTGATCTCGGTTTATCACAACCTCTGCCTCCCAGGTTCAAGTGATTCTCCTGCTGCAGCCTCCCGAGTAGCTGGAATTACAGGCATGTGCCACCATGCCTGACTTTGTATTTTTAGTAGAAACAGGGTTTCTCCATGTTGGTCAGGCTGGTCTCCAACTCCTGACCTCAGGTGATCCACCCACCTCGGCCTCCCAAAGTGCTGGGATTACAGGCACGAGCCACCTCGTGTGGCAAAACTTTTTCTTTAACAAGCAGATACTAATATTTTAGGCTTTGTGTGCCAGGTGGTCTCTATGAAAACTGTGCAACCCTGCCATTGTATCATGAAAGCAGCCATAGACAACGTGTAAATATGAGAATGCCGTAAAATTTTATTCACAAAACCAGGTGGCTGGCCTGTGTTTCTGGAGCCATTTTAGGCAATTGTTCTTTATAATTCAGTTTAAACTATTTGGTCATTCATAAACTGAACTAACTTTCTGAGTCTGTTTTATTTGTAACTGTAATTTTTTTTTACTTACTGTTATTTTCCCTAGATCTTGTTAACCACACTAGATTCATAGAGCTGAAGTTCTCACACTGGTTGTTTTTAGTAAAGCAATACATTCAATGCATTTACTGATTATAAAGATACAGAATATTTCTTTACAATGGGCTTCAAGAATGACTTTTTTTTTTTTTTTTTTTTTGAGACAGTCTCACACTATCTGCCAGGCTGGAGTGTAGTGGCACGATCTCGGCTCACTGCAACCTCCACCTCCGGTTCAAGTGATTCTCCTGCCTCAGCCTCTCAAGTAGCTGGAATTACAGGCACCTGCCACCATGCCCCGCTAATTTTTGTACTTTTAGTAGAGACGGGCTTTCACCATGTTGGCCAAACTGGTCTCGAGCTCCTGACCTCAAGTGATCTGTGCGCCTCGGCCCCCTGAAGTGCTGGGATTATAGGCATGAGCCACAGCGCTCAGCCAAGGATGAGTTTTAAAAGAAAGATGTTTAGGCCTGGGTGCGGCGGCTCACACCTGTAATCCTAGCACTTTGGGAGGCAGAGGCGGGTGGATCACCTGAAGTCAAGAGTTCGAGACCAGCCTAGCTAACATGACGAAATGCTGTCTGTACTGAAAACACAAAAATTAGCCGGACGTGGTGGTGGGTGCCTGTAATCTCAGCTACTCCAGAGGCTGAGGCAGGAGAATCGCTTGAACCCAGGAGGTGGAGGTTGCAGTGAGCTGAGATCGCGCCACTGTACTCCAGCCTGAGTGACAGATCAAGACCCTGTCTCAAAAAACAAAATAAATTAATTAAATAAAAAAATATAAAAGAAAAATATTTAGCTATAACTCCACCACATAGCAAAAGAGTTATGATCTTTTAATACCTTGGTCAATGAACATGCTCTTTGATGATTCTATGAAGGGAAGAGATGATACAGCAAGAGTAATTTTGAAAAACAGATCACCTCTATTTCCACTAAACTGATGTATTTCTAGTGCTTGTCCACCTGCAAATGTGCCTTTATATGGCTGTAATAATGTGTGCCTATTCTTATAAAGTATTTTTTACATTTACTGTAATGAAGACGTATTTTCAGCTTTTCCATAGTTTTGATCTTCTGCAGGAATTTCAAAATGCAGTTACCCTATTCAGTGTATCTTCCTCCCTATCATTCTAAGGCAGTTTAATCTAATATAATATTTATTTGTACATTTTCACTTTTTACTATGAAAAATTTTAAACACACAGAAAAGTTGAAAGAAGAGGATAATGAACATGTACATACTAACCACCTAGATTCAGCAATGAATAACATTTTGCCAGGTTTTACATGTACACACATGCATAGTTTTTTCTCAATCATTTGCAGTTAAACAGCAGACATCATGATATTTCACTCCTAAATATTTTAGCACCTAACAATAAAACTGTTTTCCTGAATAACCACAATACTATTGTCATACTTAAAACAACAAATAATAATTCCTAAATATCACCTAACATCCAGCTCATATTGACATTTCCTCAGTTGTTTCCAAAATGACCTTGTTTCTTTTTTTTTTTTTTTTTTTTTTTTGAGGTGGAGCTTTGCTCTTGTCGCCCGCCCAGGCTGGAGTGCAGTGGTGCAATCTCTTCTCACTGCAACATCCGCCTCCTGGGTTCAAGCAATTCTCCAGCCTCAGTCTCCTGAGTAGCTGGGATTACAGGCACCCCACACCAGGTGGGGCTAAGTTTTGTATTTTTAGTAGAGACAGGGTTTCACCATGTTGGCCAGGCTGGTCTGGAACACCGGACCTCAGGCGATCTGCCCACCTCGGACTCCCAGAGTGTTGGGATTATGGGCGTGAGCCACTGCGCCCGGCCCCCAAAATGATTTATACAGTTGGCACTCTTGGAGCCAGGATCCAATTAAGGTTCATCCATTACATTCAGTTGTCTGTTCAATCTCTTTTAAGAGAAAACAGTTTCCTGACTTTTTTTTTCCCCTATAACATTGACTTTTGTAGAAAGCAGGACAATTGTCTTTTTTTCATAACCTACGTTTGTCTGATTGTTTCCTCAGGGTATCATTTAAACTATTTATTGTACACTGTAGACTAAGTATAAAAGTGATAGAGATTGAGGTTAAACCTAACATAATAAAATTATTTTACCATTCACTCCTATCTACTTTGACTCATTAATATTCTTTTAGATATCTAAAATTAAAACATGTTATAGGTGGCATAGTAGACAAGATCTGCTTTTGAATCAGAGTTTTTATAGCTAGAGATCCTGGGAAAATGATTTAATTTCTTTGAGCCTCAGTCTCCCCATATGTGAAAAAAGTATGGTTGGTGCTCATAAATGTTTGATCTCTTCCCCTAGTCTGTAGCTTCTCGTGGATCTTGCAAAGCACCACCAGGACAGATATCTCAAGCACATTTGAAGAGCTCCTGTTTCCTAAGTAAGACAGCAGCAGCAAGACCGCAATCATTTCTGGGAAGACAGTATCATCATAACGCAATATTAGCTACTGTGATCTTCTATCATTTCCTTCCTGGAGAGTTATGACTGTGGCATTGAGGATTTAAGACCTACAGCCTGAACACTACTTACTACAAATCTCTCACAAAGCTGCTGCAATCAATCTCGTGGAGGAAAGTCATTGCATAAAAAAATCCTCAACTCCAGGGAGTTGGCCATTTATTTTCCTAGAAAAGGGGCTGTGATAAGAGACACTCCATGCTCCTTTAACTCCACAGAACAGAACGCAACAAAGCATTCATCATGGAAAGTTGACTGACGGGCCCAATGAGACTCGCTGGGGAAGGAAGATGGAAAGAGAAGCGTCCCATCCAAGGCCTGCTCTTTTTCCTAGCTGCAGCCTGGAGGGATTTCCTCTTAGCCTGAGGATTGACTTTCCATAGAATCAGCACCACTGAGGGTAAGCTTCCCTGAAGAGAAACTCTTATTGGAGAGCTCAGCCAGCGGTTTCAAACTGGACCCTATGGGCTCCACAGATTTATTTAGTCTGCACAGTATTTAAAAATGTTTTTAGTTAGGACCAGGCATGGTGGCTCCCACCTGTAATCCCAGCACTTTGAGAGGCCAAGGTGGATCACCTAAGGTCAGGAGTTTGAGACCAGCCTCGCTAACATGGCAAACCCCCATCTCTACTAAAAATATACAAATTAGCTGGGCATGGTGGCTCAGGCCTGTAACCCCAGATACTCGGGAGGCTGAGGCACGAGAATCACCTGAACCTGGGACGCGGAAGTTGCAGTGAGCCAAGATCATGTCATTGAACTCCAGTCTGGGTGACAAGAGTGAAACTCCATCTCAAAAAAAAAAAAAAAAGTTTTTAGTTAGTTCCCAACATCAAAAACTAATAATTTTGCAAAGAAAGATAAAATCCAGATTTTGGGGTCCCCTAAACAAACTGGGATATCTGAAAACAGTGGGCCACATTCCTACATTTCTGCCCCTATTGACAGTATGTGTCTGCTCTAATTTGCCACACCGCCTCCCCTTTTACCCTAACTGCCCTGTAGGGAATGGAGTTCTCAATCCCCATACTAATTCATCACCCTGCAGGTCCATTCCCCTCCTCCCTGACCTCTGTTCTGATAAGGGGTGAGAGAATGAACCCCCACAGGTATTGAATAGAAAATACATATATTGGCCAGGTACAGTGGCTCACACCTGTAATCCCAGCACTTTGGGAGGCCAAGACCTGCAGATCACCTAAGGTCAGGAGTTCAAGACCAGCCTGGCCAATATGGTGAAACCCCGTCTCTACTAAAAATAAAAATATAAATAAAATTAGCTAGGTGTGATGACAGATGCCTATAATCCCAGCTACTAGGGTGGCTGAGGCAGGAGATCGTTTGAACCCAGGAGGCGGAGGCTGCAGTGAGCCGAGATCGTACCATGGCACTCCAGCCTGGGCAACAAGAGTAAAACTCTATCTCAAAAAAATAAAAATACGTGTATTGAAGAGAAAATACAACTGACTAATCCCACCTAAACTGTGACCTCATATAAATTCAGCAGATCTTTCTAACATGGCAGGGAGGCAGCCTGGTATAAAGCAAAGAGCGCATACTTTGCGAATGTAAACCAAAAATAAAAGTTGAAGGCCTTCCCCACCATATGAATGGTCTCCTTCCTTTGCCAGGACACCGTAATATTGAACTGGTTGAGGCCATGATGGGTAGTAGGGGTTGGACATGCCTCATTATACCCTTCCAGCAGTAACATCAACACAGACATTAAGTCTGATAAGAAACATTTAGTCTATTTTCTCTGAAGCCTGCTACTTAGAGGTATAAAACCTAGGTCTCCACAACCCCTATTGTAACCCAACCATTTCTTTCTACTGATAATAAGTCTTTCAACCAATTGCCAATCAGAATATGTTTAAATCTACCTATGACCTAGAAGCACCCCCCTCTTTGAGTTGTCCCGCCCTTCCAGACTGAACCAGTGTAAACGGTTCAATTGATTAATGTGTTGCATCTCCCTAAAGTGTATAAATGGAAGCTGTACCTCAACCATCTTGGGCACATGTCTTCAGGAACTCCTGAGTCTGTGTCGCAGGTGAGTCCTTAACTTTGGCAAAGTAAACTTTCCACTACTTATAATGGCAAAAACTGCAATTACTTTTTGCACCAACCTAATAAATTGAAACTTGCCTCAGATACTTTTTGGTTTATACCTAGAGGCAGACCTTGGCTCAAATCCCCTCTCTCCCTTACTCTGGGATATTGTCCAACTTGCTCAACCTCTTGAAACCTAGTTTGCTTATAGCAAAATGGGTATAACTGGATCTTTCACCCAAGCCTTTTGTGAGGACTAAATGTGGTAATGGACATTAAGTGCCAGACCCCTTGGATGTGCCATCTTCTCTCAGCTTCTGTAATGTCATGCTGTCAGTTCCCTTCTTTTCATGGCTTCTTTGCTTCATCTTTTCTGACTCCTTTGAAGGTACCCCTTCCTGGAATATTCCATAAATGTCAGTGTTCCTCAGGGTTCTATCTTGACCTGACTCCCCCCACCCCGCCCCTAGCTTTTTCCTCTGTCTAATGATGGTAGAGATACATAAATTGATAAGTAGATTACAACACAATATCATTTTCTGTTTGGCTTTTTTTTTTTTTTTTTTTGCTTATTATTACATAAACATTTTTCACTGCTGCAATACATTCTTCAAAATAAACACTTTGCGGGGCGCGCTGGCCCAGCACTTTGGGAGGCCAAGGAGGCGGATCACTTGAGGTCAGGAGTTCGAGACAAGCCTGACCAACATGGTGAAACCCCATCTCTACTAAAAATACAAAAATTAGCCGGGTGTTCTGGCAAGCACCTTTTATCTTAGCTGCTCGGGAGGCTGAGGCATGAGAATCACTTGAACCCAGGAGGCAGAGGTTGCAGAGAGCCAATATAGCACTACTGTACTCCAGCCTGGGCAACAGAGTCGGGAGACCTTATCTCAAACAAAACAAAACCAAAAAACCAAACACTTCATGGCTGAACAATATGCCATTCCCTGAACAGATTGTAATTTACCTAATCATTTCTCTAATATTGGACACTTAGGTTGTTCTAATTTTGAAAGGCAGGAATACCAAGAATGTTTTCTTGTACATGGCATTTTCCTATTTTGGGATTCTTAGGATAGTCTTATCCTTTCCAGTTTATGGCATCTTTTCTTCTTTCCCTCCTCCCTCTCCTCAGAAGTACTCAAGACCCAGGAGATACTTTGGCTGTGTCCCCACCAATCTCATCTTGAATTGTAGCTCCCATAATTCCCATGTATCCTGGGAGGAACCCAGTGGGAGATAATTGAATCATGGGGGCGGGTCTTTCCTGTGCTGTTCTAGAAATAATGAATGAGTCTCACAAGATCTGATGGTTTTATAAAGGGTGGTTCCCCTACACAAGTTCTCTCTTGCCTGCCACGCTGCTCCTCATTTGCCTTCTGCCATGACTGTGAGCCCTCCCCAGCCATGTGCAACTGTGAGTCAATTAAACCTCTTTTCTTTATAAATTACCCAGTCTCTGTTATGTCTTTATCAGCAGTGTGAGACAGACTAATACAGCCCTTACGTGTCCAGAAGTACTGACTTTTTTGGATGATACCTTAAGTAAAGCCTAATAAAGCTTTAGTGACTGTTACTATTTTTTCTTTAAATGAAGTAATTATTTATATGTAATGAGACAAATTATTTATTTCGGAGTGTTATTTGCCTTACTCTCTTCCCCCCAGCAAAAGGAGTCCTCAAGTAGCCAGCCACATTTTCTCATTTTCCTTTCTTCAAAAACTGATGGGATCTTGCTTGATGAAGAGAGGTCACATAACAAGTGAATACAGCAAAGAGAGAGGGAAGGGGGAGGAAATAGCTGTTGGGAATGGAGTGTTGTTGGATGAGCTTTGTGAAGTATGGGAAGAGAAAGATACTAGCGGAGACTGAGAAAAATGGATAGATGAAGAAACAGAATTTTAGTAAGTGGTGCTGTATGCTATATATGTGGATTTACCTCTAAGTTTTAAAAAATGGTGAGTAAAAATGGAATTCTTTTTTAATAATCACCTTTGGTTTTTGTACAATGTTATTTGATTATAATATAGTTTTGAGATTGATCTACATAGATCCTTGAATTAATAAAAATCACAATATATTTATGTCTGCCTTCTTCTCCAAAAGATTTATGGCAGCTTCCAAAAATATACAGTATACTAGAGTAAAAAATTAAGTAGGGAAATCTGAGCAAACAGAAAAAAACAAAGGGTAGCCAGATTACAATAAAGTAGCGAAGAGTAGCAAATTACAGTAATGCCAGAGGTAAGGTCAGCATACAAAATTTTGAGGTCCTATGAATTGTTAAAGATGGACCACCAATTTAAAATTGAGCTTCCTAAAATGAATGCAAAGAGGCCTCATTCACAGTGTGTATAATAATAAAGTCAAATTCCTAGAACTGAGAGTGAAGAGAAACTTCTCTTGTGTAATCCTCCAGAAAATACTTTGTGACAGCTTTTGACAACATGTCTGTAAAAGGCTCCCAAACAAATTTTTTTTATGGTCTCTTAAAAATGATCTCCCTGTCTGTAGGTTAATGTCAAAACACCAGCCACAACAAGCAAAAGCCAAATCAATTTTCTCTAATGGTTTGACTTGATCCAAAGATAACATTTTGATGGCTCAGAGGAATGGTTGAACTACACATCCTTTAGGTAATTCTTCAAAAATATTATTTTCTGCAACTGGAACTTGGATAAAGATTAGATACTTGAAAGTTTAGTGTTTTCTCTGGTGTCAACCTGAGAGAAAGGTTGTGTTGTCAATAAAGGAAACAGCCAAATGCTTTGACAAGCTACTTGTCAAAAAGGCCCTAAATAAGCCATTTGGAACCAAGGAGCAACAATTTAATGTACAACTCTTCTCAAGGTGGATTTAAAAAAATGAATGCCTAGGATCTGTGACACCTAGGTGACATCTAGGTGGGGCAATATCTCTGAAAGTAGGAAGAGTCATTTGGCTGTCCTGGTACAGAGAGAAAACAGCATCTAGAATAAGAAAGAGATAAGTCCCATCCAGTTGAGAGAATATGTTAATTTGGAAGTAAAGGAGGAAGTATTGGATTCAGTTAATGTATTTTAAGTGCCTGCCATGTGTTAGGCATATGGACTAGACGGTGCCGTTGGTCCAAGATAGCTTGGTTGCTGAATGGAAATGTACTGATAAAAGTGAGAAAGACAAAGTTGGGTTTGCTAGGGACATGGGGGGCAACCACAACCACAGGGAAAGCTGCCAAAAGGGAAGCAGTGGGTAAACAGCTATGTGTGACAATTGGGTCCTTGGTAATTCAGTGAGTGGCTAGGGTTATCCTGGGGCTGTACTTCCCCCTATGGAGTAATGTCCCACCCGGGGTCACCAGGGTAAATTAATGAAGACAAACAACAACTTTATACTAAGTATTTTGGAGAAGTTTATTGTCCGTGTGAAGCCAGCTGGCGGCACAGAAGTAGGCGATGAAATGTCTCAAGGTCAACTCAAAGTAATAAGCCTTTCCCCACATAGTTTTTATAGGTTAATTTCTTTTTCCTCACTGTAATATCTTCTTCACTCTCCACCAGATTTAGCATCCCCTTCCTGTTGTAGATTAACAACCGTATCCTTTAAGTGGGACTATTACCAAAAGAAGCAGAAATAGCATTTGCTATTTCTCTTGGAGGAGCCCATTCACACGCTCCTCTTCTTGCAACTGCTTGGTATCTTGGATACCAAAGAGCTGTAGCAGTCTCTGGCCTCTTCTGACATCTTAGAACCAAGCATACTATTTAAATGCATTCGATTCTTCACTACATTCAAGCAACTGAGCCACATAAATCTTAAATATCAAATAAAAAAAGGCGGCTTTCTAATTGGTTAACAAAACTGGTTGTAAAAAATGTCTCCAACCGAGAGAGAACACAGACCTGCCTTTAGCTGCCTCTGTTCTTTAAAAGTGAAAATGCAGCATGTTAGAGAAAGTAAGAGGGTGGCAGGCTTCAGATTCTGTCTTGTAGACTGGAATAGTAAAACTAACCCCAATTCTGCTCAGGTGTCCTCCTTTAAGCCTAAGTGAAGCCTGTAAGTCTATTGTAACAGCAATGGGGCCGGGCTCAGTGACTCATGCCTGTAATCCCAGCACTTTGGGAGGCCAAGGTGAGCAGATCACTTGAGGTCAGGAGTTTGAGACCAGCCTGGCCAACATGGTGAACCCCATCTCTACTAAAACTACAAAAATTATCTGTGCATGGTGGCACACACCTGTAGTCCCAGCTACTTGGGAGGCTGAGGCAGGAGAATCACTTGAACCTGGGAGGCAGAGGTGCAGTGAGCCAAGATCGCACCACTGCACTCTAGCCTCGGTGACAGAATGAGACTCCTGTCTCAAAGGAAAAAGAAAAAAATGGGAAGCAAAGGGAGGATTTTGGCTGCTTTTGCACTTTGAAGCCCTGAGAGGTTCATTTTCTTCCAGGGTACCTTCGAAAAAAGAATAGTTTAAGAGAAGCCTCAAGGGAGTCCAGACCACAGAAGAAAAGTTAGAGAGTCAGGAGGTTTTTTTTTTTTTTTTTTTGGAGACTTGGACAAATTTCAGTGTGCTGATGAATCCAACACAGTCCCAACTATCCTGTCATAGGAAATGAAATTTGGATCTGAAGTCAGGTTTCAGGAACACTCAGGAAAGTCTGTAAACTAGCAAAACCCCAATTCAGCTGCTTTCTCACGCTCTTCAAAAGCACTCTGAATCCTGTCCTTTTCTTTTCCTTGACTGAAGTGGCTGTAGCACTAAAGAGTTGGCTAGCCAAGGTCATGGCTCTGGTGTAAAATGACCTAGTTTCCCGGATCACTCCTCCTGGGCAGCTAGACCCACTGTTGTCTCCTGTGTTTGATTGTGAAAGCACTGAACTTTCAATCTAGAAAACCGCGAGCTGAAAAATGGGTGAGGTTTTAAGTCACGAAATTTGTGGTAATTTATTATGTAGTAATAGAGAACAAATACAAACACCTTCCTCTTTCATTCCTCAGAAAAACAGTTGAGAAGACCCATTATTTAGCTGTATGCATGAGGAAAAAGGGCATTCCTAGAATATGGGTGTGGATCTCTATAAAACAGGCATTTATGAGTACAACTCCCTTTTTGAGAAAGGATCTGGTTGTCTGAATCCTGACTAATGAAACTGTGGAAATACTGATTCCAACCTAGTAGAAGAGTCTCTCCTCTTTAGAGTATAGCAGATCCAACTCAATGGTTGCAGCACATCTGAAGTCCGCTAAAATGTGCAGCGAGTATTGCACACAGTAACACAACAGGACTAATAACAGGATAAGAAAATGGAGGCTAGGCATGGTAGCTCACTCCTGTAACCTCAGTGCTTTGAGAGGCCAAGGCGGCCGAATCACCTGAGGTCAGGAGTTTGAGACCAGCCTGATCAACATGGTGAAACCCCATCTCTACTAAATACAAAAAATTAGACCAGTGTGGTGGCCCATGCGTGTAATCCCAGCTACTTGGGAGGCTGAGGCACGAGAATCGCTTGAATCTGGGAGGCAGAGGTTGCAGGGAGCCCAGACTGCACCTTTGCACTCCAGCCTGGGCGACAGAGTGAGACTCCATCTTAAAAAAATAAATAAATAAAAGGAAACGGGACTGCTGGGGGCAGGAGGGTGGCCAAGATGGTTGAGTAGAAGCAGGTAGTGTGCGTAACTCTCACAGAGAGGAACCAAAGGGGTGAATAAACACAGCACCTTCACTGAAACATCCAGGTACATGTACTGGGACTAATCAAGGAAACAACTCGACCCATGGAGAACAGAGAAAAGCAGGGCAGGACAGCAGCTCACCCAGGAGTGCTGCAGAGCCAGGGGAGCCTACCCCTGCCCAGAGAAGTGGTGAGTGTGTGTGTGACCCTGGGAACCCATCCTGTAAGATCTTTGCAATCCTTGGGTCAGGAGATCCCCTCATGAACCCACTCCGCCTGAGCCTTCAGTCTGACACACAGAGCTACATGGAGTCTTGGAGGAGCAGTTGCTCAGGTACATGCAGAGACCCAGGAGCCTTAGAGACCTGGGCTTTCTGGGCTTTCTGGGCTTCCTGACAAAAGTAGCTGCAATTTCAGCAAAGTGGGAGGTTAGACCCCCCTAGGAAAGGGGCTGAATCCAGGGGGCCGAGAAGAGACAGTCTGCAGGTTCCACTTCCATGACACCTCACAGGCTAAGACCCACTGACTTGGAGTTCCAGCCAGCCACCAATAGCAGTGCTGCAACTTCCCTGGGACAGAACTCACAGGGGAAGGGGCAGGTCACCATCTTTGCTGCTTGGGCCACTTAGCTGTTCCAGCCCTGGCTTTGGTGAGTCCAGGCTGACCGGGGATGGAAGTAGTCCCCCAGCACAGCACAGCTGCTCTACAAAAATGTGGCCAGACTGCTTTTTAAAGCAGGTTCCTGTTCCCATTCCTCCTCACTGGGCAGGACCTCCCAACCAGGGTCTCCAGTCACTCTCGCGAGTGTTCTTCGGCTGACAGAGATTTGAAACCTCCTTGGGATAGAGCTCCCAGAGAGGGACCCGGCCACCATCTTTGCTGTTGGGCAACTTAGCCATTCTAGCCTTTGGGCTTTGGAGAATCCAAGCCGACCTGGGGCGGAAGTGGTCCCCAGCATAGCACAACTGCTCTACATAAACGTGGCTCAAATATTTTTTTAAGTGGGTCCCTGATCCTGTTTCTCCTCACTGGATGGGACCTCCCAGATGGGGTCACCAGCCACCTCCTACAGGTATGTTCAGACCAGCAACAGGTTCGTACCTCTCTGGGACAGAGTTCCCAGAAGGAGAGAAAGGCTGCTGTCTTTGCTGTTTTATAGCTTTCACTGTTGATACCTTCAGGTTCTAGAAAATCCAAAGTGACTAGGGACTGGAGCAGGCCCTCAGCATACTGCAGCAGCCCTACGGAAAAGTTGCCAAACTCTTATATGGGTGTCTGTTCCCATAATTCCTTACTGAGAAGGTCCTCCAGGCCTGGGTCTGGGTCTCTAGCCACCTTGCCACCAGAGCTATCGAGTCAGTGGAAGCTCTGCAACTCCCTGGACAGAGCCCTTAGGGGCAACTGAAAGCTCTCTGCCACCACCTGTGCAATGGAACTGCCCTTACTACCCTCAGACCAACATAGGAGCAAAGACCTCTAAGTGCCTTATCCACACCTCCAACAAGCTGCAGTCAGCCCGAGGAGAGGAGGTCACTCTGTCTCCCACGGGGACCTCTTCCCCACCCATCTGCTCATCACTAGACAGGAACCCCTGTCCCACAGCATAGACTCTCCATCCTGGGGTGATTGCACTGAGCAATTGCTGACCTGCATCACTCTGGGTTGGAGCCCCCAGTAGACAAGCAAAAGACCCTTGACCACAACCATTACTAAGATCACTTCCTCTGCTACCTCCAAGTTGGGGAAGGAGATACTCCCAGAGTTGCAGTAGGCAGTCCAGCAGTGTCAAGCCACAGTCTACAGCTAGCACTCAAGGGGGAGAAGAACCCATCGTTTCAGAGCCACTTTCAGAGCATTGAGAGGGAACATAGCTGCAACTGTGAGGAAACTTAGAGGCCATACAACTTAGCAAGAGTCTACCAACTGACCAATAAGTCTTAAGTGCCACCTGCTGGATTATACTCCCAAGCTTCAACACAAAAGGCACCTCACTAACATACCCTCCTCTGAAACCAGAGACAAAAAACCAGCTTCAAGTAAAGACCCTGCACAAAGCCATGGCCCAGTGAAAACATCCAGAAAAGAAGTCTATTGACTGTACTCAATCTACACTGCATTTAAAGGAAAATCCACACGACGAGATGAGAAAGAACCAATGCAAGTACTCTAGTAACTCGAATGGCCAGAGTGTCACATATCCTTCAAACAACTGCAACAGTTCTCCAACAAGAGTTCTTAACCAGGTTGAACTGGCAAGAATAACAAATAAAATTCAGAATATGGATAGGAAAAAAGTCACTGAGATTCAGGAGGATGCGAAAACCCAATTCAAGGAAACTGAGAACCACAATAAAACAATACAGGAGCTGAAGGACAAAATTGCTGGTATAAAAAAGAGCCTGACAGACTGGACAGAGTTGAATAACAAAATACAAGAATTTTACAATGCAATCACAACTATTAACAGCAGAATAAATCAACAGCAGGGTCTCAGAACTTGAAGACTGGCTCTCTGAAATAAGACAATCGGACAACAACAATGAAAAAGAATAAAAAGGAATGAACAAAACCTCCTAGAAGTATGAGGTTATGCAAAGAGGTCAAATCTATTAATCACTGACATGATTCACAGGGGAGGGGGAGAAAGCAAACAACTTGGAAAACATATTTCAGGTTATTGGCCAAGAAAACTTCCCTAACATTGCTAGAGAGGCCAACAGTCAAATTCAGGAAATTCAGAGAACTCCTGCAAGATTCCACCCAAAAAAACCATCCCCAAGACATATAATTGCCAGATTTTTTCAAGGTCAAAATGAAAAAAAGAATATTAAAGGCAGCTAGAGAAAAAAGGCCATCTATAAAGGGAACCCCATCAGGCTAACAGTGAACCTCTCAACTGAAACCCTGCAAGCCAGTAGAGAGTGGGGCCTATATTCAACTTCTTAAACAAAAAAATCTTGGGCTGGACATGCTGGCTTACACCTGTAATCCCAGCACTTTGGGAGGCCGATGTGGATGAATCACTGGAGGTCAGGAGTTTGAGACTAACCTGGCCAACATGGTGAAACCCCGTCTCTACTAAAAATACAGAAATTAGTTGGGCCTGGTGGTACATGCCTATAATCCCAGCTACTCAGGAGACTGAAGCAGAAGAATCACTTAAACCCAGGAGGCGGAGGTTGCAGTGAGCCGAGATCGTGCCCATTGCACACCAGCCTGGGCAACAAAAGCAAAACTCTGTCTAAACAAAACAAAACAAAAACAAAACCTTCAACCAAGAATTTCATATCCAGCCAAACTCAACTTCCTAAGGGAAAGAGAAATAAGATACTTTTTAGATAAGCAAATGTTGAGGGAGTTCCTCACCAGGCCTGCCTCACAAGAGATCTTGAAAGGAGCACTAAATATAGAAAAGAAAGGCCACTACCAACTAATACAAAATCACACTTAAACATACAGACCAAGGCCAGGCGCAGTGGCCCACCCCTGTAATTCTAGCACTTTGGGAGGCCAAGGCAGGTGAATCACCTGAGGTCGGGAGTTTGAGACCAGCCCAACCAAAAGGGAGAAACTCTGTCTCTACCAAAAATACAAAATTATCCAGGTGTGGTGGCGCATGCCTGTAGTTGCCACTACTCAGGAGGCTGAGGCAGGAGAATCACTTGAACCTGGGAGGCAGAAGTTGCAGTGAGTCGAGATCGCGCCATTGCACTCCAGCCTGAGCAACAAGAGCGAAACTCTGTCTCAAAAAAACAAAACAAAACAAAACACACAGACCAATGACTAGAAAGTAACCACACAAACAAGCCAGCCTAATAACCAGCTAACAATACAACGACAGAACCAGAGCCACACATATCAACACTTGCCTTGAATTTAAACAGGCTAAATGTCCCACTTAAAAGGTACAGAATGGCAAGCTGGATAAAAAAAGCAAGACCCAATAGTACGCTGTTTTCAAGAGACCTGTCTCACATGTAGTGACACCTACAGGCTCAAAATAAAGGGATGGAGGAAAATATACCAAGCAAATAGAAAACAGAAAAAGGCAGGGGTTGCAATCCTGGTTTCAGACAAAACAGACTTTAAGCCAACAAAGATCAAAAAAGACAAAGAAGAGTATTACATAATGGTAAAAGATTCATTTCAGCAAGAAGACCTATCTATCCTAAATATATATGCACTCAGGAATACCCAGATTCATAAAGCAAGTTCTTAGAGACGTACAAAGATATAGACTTCCACACAATAATAATGGGAGAATTCAACACTCTACTGACAACTTTAGACAGATAATCAAGTCAGAAAATTAACAAAGACATTCAGGACCTGAACTCAACATTGAACCAGCTGTATCTGATAGACCTCTACAGAACTCTTCACCCCAAAACAACAGAATATACATTCTTCTTAATGCCACATGGCACATACTCTAAAATCAACCACATAATTGGACATAAAACTATCCTCAGCAAATATAAAAGAAATGAAATCGTACCAAACACACTCTTAGACTACAGCACAGTAAAATTAGAAGTCAAGACTAAGAAAATAACTCAAAATCATGCAATTACATGGAAATTAAACAACATGCTCCTGAATGACTTTTGGGTAATTAATTAAATTAAGGCAGAAATAAAGAAGTTCTTTGAAACTAATGGGAACAAAGATACAACATACTAGAATCTCTGGGACACAACTAAGGCAGTGTTAAGACGGAAAGTCATAGCACTAAAAGCCCACGTCAAAAAGTTAGAAAGAACTCAAATTAACAACCTAACATTACCTAACAGAAAGAATTAGAGAAGCAAGAGCAAATCAACCCCAAAGTTAGCAGAAGAAAAGAAATAACCAAAATCAGAGCTAAACTGAAGGAAGTTGAGACACACACACACACAAAAACCGTTCAGAATAAAAACAAATCCAGGAGTTTGTTTTTTGAAAAAAATAATAAGATAGATAGGCTGCCAGCTAGACTAATAAAGAAAAGAGAATCAATACACTTAGAAATAAAGGGAATGTTACCACTGACTACACATAAATAAAAACAACCATCAGAAACTACTACAAACACCTCTATGCCCACAAAGTAGAAAACCTACAAAAGACAGATAAATTCCTGGACACCTACACCTCCCAAGACTGAACCAGGAAATTGATTCCCTGAACAGAACAATAACAAGATCAACAATTGAATCAGTAATAAATAGCCTACCAACCAAAAAAAGCCCAGGACCTGGTGGATTAACAGCTGAATTCTATCAGATGTACAAAGAAGAGCTGGTACCATTCCTACTGAAACTATTCCAAAAATTGAGGAGGAGAAACTCCTCCCCAACTCATTCTATAAGGCCAGCATCATCCTAATACCAAAATCTGGCAGAGACACAACAACAACAAAAAATTTCAGGCCGATATTCTTAATAAACATTCATGCAAAAATCCTCAACAAAATACTTGCAAATTGAATCCAGCGGCACATCAAAAAACTAATCCACCACAATCAAGTAGGCTTTATCCCAGGATGCAAGGTTGCTTCAACATATACAAATCAATAAATGTGATTTATCACACAAACAGAACCAAAGACAAAAACCACATGACTATCTCTATAGATGCAGAAAAGGCTTTCAATAAAATTAAACACCTTTTCATGTTAAACAAAGAGAACCAAAGACAAAAGTCACATGACTATCTCAATAGATGCAGAAAAGGCTTTCAATAAATTTATACACCTTTTCATGTTAAAAACTCTTAATATATGAGGTATTGAAGGAACATACCTCAAAATAATAAGAGCCATCTATGACAAACCCACAGCCATCACCAACCCAACATCATATTGGCAAAAGCTGGAAGCATTCCTCTTGAAGCCAGCACAAGCCCTCTCTCACCACTCCTATTCAACGTGGTATTGGAAGTTCTAGCAAGAGCAATCAAGCAAGAGAAAGAAATAAAGGGCATTCAAATAGGAAGAGAGGAAGTCAAACGACCCCTGTTTGCAGACAACATGATTCTATACCTCAAAAAACCCATAGTCTCAGCCCAAAAGAGAGCTGTTTATCAGCTCCTTCAGCTGATAAACAACTTCAGCAAGTTTCAGTATACAAACTCAATGTACAAAAAAATTACTGGCATTCGGATACACCAACAGCAGCCAAGCTGTGAGCCAAAGCAGAAAGGCAATCCCATTCACAATTGCCACAAAAAGAATAAAATGCCTAGGAATACGGTTAACCAGGAAGGTGAAAGATCTCTACGATAAGAATTATAAAGCACTGCTCAAAGAAATCGGAGATGACACAAATAAATGGAAAAATAGTCTATGCTCATGGATAGGAAGAATCAATATCATTAAAATGGCCATACTGCCCAAAGCAATTTACATAATAAATGATATTCCTATGAAATTACAAATGACATTCTTCACTGAATTAGAAAAAACTATTTTAAAATTCATATGGAACCAAAAAAGAGCCCAAATAGCCAAGGCAATATTAAGCAAAAAGAACAAAGCTAGTGGTATCACATTACCGAACTTCAAACTATACTACAGGGCTACAGTAACCAAAACAGCATGGTACTGGTACAAAAACAGTCACATAGACCAATCAAACGGAATAGAGAGCCCAGAAATAAGACCACACAGCTACAACCATCTGAACTTCAACAAAGCTGACAAAACAAGCAATGGAGAAAGACTCCCTATTCAATAAATGGTGCCCCAATAACTGGCTAGCCATATGCAGAAGATTGTAGCTGGATCCCTTCCTTACACCATACACAAAAATCAACTCAAGATGAACTAAAATGTAAAACCCAAAACTATAAAAAACCTGGGTGACAATCTAGGCAATACCATCCTGGACATAGGCATGGGCAAAGATTTCATGAAGACGACACCAAAAGCAATTGGAACAAAAGCATTTTTTGTTTGTTTTTTCGAGACAGAGTCTTGCTCTGTCACCCAGGCTGAAGTGCAGCGGTGAGATCTCAGCTCCCTGCAACATTTGCCTCCCAGGTTGAAGCGATTCTCATGCTTCAGCCTCCTGAGTAGCTGGGACTACAGGCGTGCACCACCATGCTTGGCTAATTTTTGTATTTTTAGTAGAGACGGGGTTTCACCATGTTGACCAGAGTGGTCTCAAACTCCTGGCCTCAAGTGATCCACCCACCTTGGCCTCCGAAAGTGCTAGAATTACGGGTGTGAGCCACCGCACAGGCCAAAAAGCAAAAATTGACAAATAGGATCTAGTTAAATGAAAGAGCTTCTGTACAGCAAAAGAAACTATTAACACAGTAAACAGACAACATACAGAATGGGAGAAAATATTTGCAAACTATGCATTTGACAAAGGTCTAATATCCACATCTAAAAGGAACTTAAACTTACAAGAGAAAAACAAACCCATTAAAAAGTGGGCAAAGGACATGAACAAACACTTTTCAAAAGAAGACATACATGTGGCAAACAAGCATATGAAAAAAAGCTCAATATCATTGATCATTAGAGAAATGCAAATCAAAACCACCATGAGATACGATCTCACTCCTGTCAGAATGGCTATTACTAAAAAGTCAAAAAACAACAGATGCGGAGAGGTTGCAGAGAAAAGGGAACACTTATACACTGTTGGTGGGAGTGTAAATTAGTTCAGCCATTGTGGAAAGCAGTATGGCAATTTCTCAAAGAGCTAAAAGCAGAACTAGTGTTCAATCCAGCAATCCCATTATAAATAAATAAATAAATATCCACATTCATACTGATAGAAATTCCAAAGAATGGATAATTCCAAACAATAGATAATTCCATTACTTGGAATTTCTATCAGTATGAATGTATGGATATTTATTTATATACAGTGTCTTGCTCTGTTGCCCAGGCTGGAGTGCAGTGGCATGATCTTGGCTCACTGCAACCTCTACCTCCCAGGCATATATCAGGTATATACCCAGAGAAATATAAATCATTCTACCATAAAGACACATACACATGAATTTTCACTGCAGCACTATTCACAATAGCAAAGGTATGGAATCAACCAAATGCCCATCAATGACAGACTGAATAAAGAAAATGTGATACATATAATGGACTACTATGCAGCCATAAAACAGAATGAGATCCTATCTTTTGCAGGAACATGGATGAGCTAGAGGCTATTATCCTCAGCAAACTAACACAGGAACAGAAAACCAATGTTTCATGTTCTCACTTATAAGTGGAAGTTAAATGATGAGAACTTGTGAACACAAAGAAGGGAACAACAGACACTGGGGTCTACTTGAGGGTGGATGGTGGGAGAAGGGAGAGGAGCAGAAAAGATAACTATGGGGTACTGGGCCTAATACCTGGGTGATGCAATAATCTGTATGACAAACCTCTATGACATGAGTTCACCTATGTAACAAACCTTCATATGTACCCTCAAACCTAAAATAAAAGTTTTTTCTTTCTTTCTTTTTAATAAAAAAGGACTGCTTAGGAGGGACATCCTTCCACTGCCTCATCCATGGATCAGGGAGGCAAGCCAGGGAGCAATCCAGTTCTGCCCAGCAAGCTACACCCCACTAACTCTGGGCCCTGTGTATGCTATTTAACATTTTATTCAAACAGGAGCTTCTGGGAAGAAGCTTGGCTCAGTCTCCTCGGCAGATCTCCTCTCACAGTCTCCCTCAGGTATATTCTAAGTGAGGACGGACCCCACATATACCTCCTTAGGCTTTACTCTGCTCTGTAAGCACAGGCAAGCTCAGCTACATCTTTGCACACCACCCCTCGTTTTGAGTAGGCCAAGAACCTCAGAAACTGGGAGAGCACTGAGAGCTGTATTTTGGAAACTGTGTTGAGGTTACATTTATTCAGCTTTGCTCTGGGTGGGTTCTGTACCTGGCACTGCTAAAGAGTGTTTCAAGAAGGTGCAAAGGAGATATTTTTCCAGGCAAAGAGAATATATTTCCTCTTCAGGTTCATTTGACTGCTTTTTTAAAAAATGTGAAGATAGCACAGAGAGTTCCCATATACCCCTCATCTAGTATATACCCATGTGCCCTTTTATTAACGTCTGCCATTAGCATGGTGTATTTGTCACAATGAATAAACCCATAGTAATACATTATTGTTGGCAAAAATCCATTCTTCATTCAAATTTCCTCTGTTTTTTCCTAATGTCCTTTTTTTTCTGTTCTAGGATCTCATCCAGGATACTGTATTACATTTAGTCAGAGTGTCTCCCTGAGTTCCTCTAGAGAGGACTTTCCTTATTTTTGATGACCTTGAATATCTTGATGAGTATTGGTCAGGTATTTGTAGAATGTACCTCCGCTGGGATTTGCCTAATGTTTTTTTCATGAGTAAACTGGGGCTATGTGTTTTTGAGAGGAAAACCAGAGTTAAAAATGCCATTTTCATTATATCATATCAAGGGTACATACTGTCACTGTTGATGTTAACCTTGATTGTCTGGCTGAGTTAGTGCTTGTCAGGTTTGTCTACCATCAAGTTCCTCTTTATCGTCCCTGTTTTTATACTCTACTTGTTGGCAGAAAGTTACTATGTACAGTCCATGCTGAGTTGGGAGTTATACTCCACTTCCTTAAGGGTGGAGTATCTACATAAATTATTGGGACTTCTGCACAGATTTGAACCTTCTCCCATTTATTTTTCAATCATTTATTTCTATCAGTATGAACATATGGATATTTGTTTATGTATTTATCGAGACAGAGTCTCACTCTGTTGCCCAAGCTGGAGTGCAGTGGTGCGATCTTGGCTCACTGCAACATCCACTTCCCAAGTTTCCACTTCCCAAGTTCAGGTCATTCTCCTGCCTCAGCCTCCCAAGTAGCTGGGATCACAGGCATGCGCCACCATGCCTGGCAAAGTTTTGTATTTTTGTAGAGACAGGGTTTCACCATGGGGTCAGGCTGGTCTCCAACTGCTGACCTCAAGTGATCCGCCCATCTCGGTGTCCCAAAGTGCTGGGATTACAGGCGTGATCCACCACTCCCAGCCTAATGCATGGATATTGATTCTGTATTTTGGATGATAGCCCAATACTACTCTATTTATTTTGTTGTGTATAATTTTATTTCAAATTTCTGCTTCTTACAATATGTGACTTGTGCTCTCAGTGAGATGACAGGAGGTAGTATTTGGCTAAGATCTAAGATTGCATGCACCAGCATCCTTTTGTGCCTCAGCCTCCCCTCCTTGAGATTCCCAGGGAAGATAACTGTCAGAGGACAAGACCAGGGCAAAGGAATCCTCTGTTATCACTGGATCAGCCTCTACCCTCTGTTAAATTATAAATTTCAAAAGTGAAATAAAAATATGACTTGTATAAAACTACAGAATAAACATGTATTAAAGATGTTATTTAACTCATTGATTAGTGAAGGAACCAGTAAGATAGTGTACTAGTCAGGGTTTTCTAGACAGACAGAACCACTAGGATGTAAATAGAGAAAGAGAGAGAGAGATTTATTTTAAGAAATTGGTCCATACAATTATGGAAGTTGGCAAATCCAAAATCTGCAGGATAAGTTGCCAGGCTGGAGACCCAGGGAAGAGCCAATGTTGCAGGTTAAGTCTGAAGACCATCTACTGACAGAATACCCTCTTGCTCGGGAGAAGTCAGTCTTTTGTTTGATTCAGACCTTCAACTGACTGGATGAGGCCCACCCACATTATGGAGAGTAATCTGCTTTGCTCAAAGTTCACCGATTTAAATGTTCATCTCATCTAAGAACACCTTCATGGAAACATCCAGAATAATACTTGCCCAAATAGTTGGACATCATGGCCCAGCAAGTTGACAGACGTATTTGAGGAATGGGCTATTTGAAGGCAGTTTTAAAAAGGAACATCAGAGTAAGGTCACTGGGCTAGATACATCGTTCATATCCTACAGGGCAATACACTACAACCTTTGGGATTTTCTACTTTCAGAAATCATTTGCTTCTCTGCTAGTCAAAAATCCACAAATTAACATGCAACGTCACTGATGATTCTCAACCTTAATTAATAGTAAATAGCAAAGTCATAGATGATACCGTCTCATTGCATGTTACATAATTCTTGGATGAGCCTTTTAAACAATGAATGGTTCCATAGGTCATGAAAGGACAGCTTGAGGGCGAGGTGCTGTGGCTTGAGTCTTTAATCCCAGCTACTCTGGAGTTTGAGGCTGCAGTGAGCTGACTGTGCTGCTGTACACTAGCCTGGGCGACAGAACGAGGTCCTGTCTTTAAAAATGAATAAAAAAGAGGCCTGGTGTGATGGTTTATGTCTGTAATCCCAGGACTTTGGAAGGTTGAGGTGGGAGGATCACTTGAGCCCAGGAGGACAAAGATTCAGTGAGTTATGATCTCACCACCTCACTTCAGCCTGAATGACAGAGGGAGACCCTGTCTCTAAATAAATACAAAAATAAAGGACAGGTTGTACTCTCCTGAACTAATGTTTTGGGTATTTTTCTTACCATCTCATACCCCAGTGTCACCTCCTATGAAATTGCAAGAGAGTATTTTGCCAGCCTATGTCGACCTGGTGGCCTCTCCCTAGGCTTCACTTTGTTTCCACTCAAGGAAACAGAAGGTCGTTCCCAGGGGGGAGGTAGCTCCATGCTTTCTTCCTAGTCTAGGAAGAAAGAGAAGACTGTGAGGCGGTAACAGCAAAAGAGGTATCTGAGAGGGGCCGAAGAGAGCTTCCAGAGGGCCATAGAACTTTAGCTTCTTTTTTTTTCTCACACCCAAAGTACCACATCCTGGCAGAGTGGTCCAAGAAATACTAAATCTGATCAAGTGATTGATTGATTGAGATGGAGTCTCACTCTGTCGCCCAGGCTGGGGTACAGTGGTGCAATCGTGGCTCACTGCAACCTCTGCCTCCTGAGTTCAAGCAATTCTCCTGCTTCAGCCTCCCAAGTAGCTGGGATTACAGGTGCCTGCCACCATACCTGGCTAATTTTTTTGTATTTTTAGTAGAGGTGGGGTTTCACCATGTTGGTCAGGTTGGCCTCGAACTTCTGACCTCAGGTAATCCACCCGCCTCGGCCTCCCAAGGTGCTGGGATTACAGGCTTGAGCCATGGCCAAGAAATACTAAATTTGATTGATTTCTCTCAACATCCTGTTCCTTGATGGTGGGGTAAAATGAGCCTTGATGGAGTGGTAGAACTTTGATTTCCTTCAAGAAAGCAAAATATCCTAACATGGCTTCCAAATTTTAACATCGCGCAATTGTACGAATTTCTGTTTAATGCCTTTCAGACTGAGTGTTGTGGGCCAGGCTGTGTCTTGTACAGCTTTGCATTCTCCACAGCATCTGGCATTAGGCCCGGCATATTGTAGGCACTCTATAAATGGCAGCTGCCTGAATAAGGGGGTATTATCATTTGGGGGTTTTGTTAAAAATGGGATCACGAAGGAGAAAGTGTTTGGAGGAGTTTGCATGAACAACGCGCTATTCGTAAGGCCATGCTGTGAGGGGGTGTCTTGAGGACACACTATTCCGGAAAAAGTGGCTTCCAGAAGCACAAGAAAGCCTTTTATTTTGTGAAATGAGACCCAGATGGCAATACCAAATAACAACAATTATGATGATACATTTTTTTATAAAAGATTCCAGGCCTGACAATGTCTGGCTTTAGATTATAAATTGGCTTATTATCAGGAAAAAAATATTTATTGAAACACAGCAATGATCAATGAGCTCATTATCCTACAGTGGCAGCCAAGAAGTCCTAAGACACAGGCCTGTTGTAAAAAACCAGGCAGTTATTTGTACAAGTAGTATTTGGTGCATAGCTTCTCAACAGGGATAATTTTGTTCCAAGATGAGTACTAGGGACAAGAATCGGACTTTGGGGTCCTAGTCTGATCATCTGGAAAATAGGTCTAATTGGGATGTGTCCCTTGGAGGTTTGCTTCATTAATGTCTGGTTGAGAGCTCAGAAAACTTCGATTCAGACTCCTCAGCACTGTGCTCGGCCTCATTTAAATACCTACCTCAAACTGCTTAGTCTATTTCACTTTATTTCGCAAGCCTCTGTTTTTTTGTTGTTGTTGTTGTTACATTTAGACTTTCTTAGGAATTTGCCTAGATTCAGCTAACCGTCCCTCTGCTTCCTTCTTCAGAAGCCTCTTCTTTGTGTCCCCTGGGGCATTTTAAATATTATTTAGCATAGAACATACTAAAAGACTCAGATACCTCTGAGATCACAAATAACAAAAGGGAATGTACCAGAAGATCAGCTGGAGTGATGGTTTCTACAACAAGCAGCCTGGTGGAAAGAACTTACATGTCAGGTGGCTCTGAAAGGGAACCAGGAGTCTAAATGTGCTAAGTGTATGACCTTAGATATGTTATTTTATTATTTATTTATTTTTTATTTTTGAGACAGAGTTTTGCTCTTGTGGCCCAGGCTGGAGTGAAATGGCATGATCTCAGCACACTGCAACCTCCGCCTCATGGGTTCAAGCAATTCTCTTGCCTCAGCCCCCCAAGTAGCTGGGATTACCGGCACCCATAACCACCTGGCTAATTTTTGTATTTTTGGTAGAGACAGGGTTTCACCACATCGGTCAGGCTGGTGTGGAACTTCTGACCTCAGGTGATCCGCCCGCCTTGGCCTCCCAAAGTGCTGGGATTACAGGCATGAGCCACCACGCCCGGCCCTTAGACATGTTATTTAGTGTTACTGGGCCTCAGTTTCCTCATCAAAAAAAACGAGAATAATACGTACTTTATAGTGTGGCTTTTAAGAATTAGAAATAATGTTTGTGTAGGTGTTGAGGCATAGCAGCTACTTAGCAAATGAAAGCAATTATTATCATCCTTCCAAGAATAGCAAAGTTAGGAGACCTGGCGGGGAGAAGTGGAGGTTGAGGAATTCTTTCCTCAGGGTGTCCTGAGCTGGAAACAACGGTAGTAGGAATCTCTGGTCCTAAACAGATGTTCCCATCTAGTTCCCTTTACAGCCATTAGTGGTAAAAGAAACATGCCGGCAATGTTTAAAGCTGGAAAGAAAGCAGGAAATGGAATGAGTGAGAATCAAATAGACAAGACTGAAAGAAACAGCATTTGTCACTCTCAACTAGGGTACAGATCACCTCGCTTCATAAACCAGAAATTGAGGCTCATAGAAGTAAAATAGAGTAGTATTTAGGAGCTCAGACTTTGGAACCAGACTGCAAGACACGTTCTAAATGTATTTCAGTTTCCTTACCTGAAAATGAGAATTTATCGGTCAGGATAGGTTAGGTTATGCTGTGGTAACAGACAATTCCAGAAATCTCAAAGACAGATAACAACAAACATTTATCTCTTGTTCATACTTTCTGTCCTTCATGAGTTGGTCATGGCTCCATACCAAGCTTTCTTTTTTTTTGAAATGGAGTTTCGCTCTTGTTGCCCAGGCTGGAGTGCAATGGCATGGTCTCTGCTCACTGTAACCTCCGTCTCCCAGGTTCAAGCAATTCTCCTGCTTCAGCCTCTCAAGTAGCTGGGATTACAGGCACCTGCCATGGTGCCTGGCTAATTTTTGTATTTTTAGTAGAGACGGGGTTTCACCATGTTGACCAGGCTGGTCTTGAACTACTGACCTCACATGATCTGCCTGCCTCAGCCTTCCAAAGTGCTGAGATTACAGGTGTGAGCCACCGCATCCAGCCCATTCCAAGCATTCTTCATCCTCAGACAGAGCAGCCACTAGCTGGGACACTGCCAGTCATCATGGCACAGGAAAGGAGAACACGGCCAAGCACTCACTGATTTTTAGTGCTTCTTGTTTGGAAGTTTCACATGACCCTTTATGACCTTTATTGGTCAAAGTCATGGGGTCACTCCTCTGTTTGACAGGGTGGGGATGGTTTAAACCTCCTACCAGCAAGAATGCTGAAGAAGGGAACCCAAAGTATTGGGTGAATAGTAATCTAGTT
The DNA here is from genome assembly GCF_047675955.1 of Chlorocebus sabaeus. Taxonomy (NCBI): domain Eukaryota; kingdom Metazoa; phylum Chordata; class Mammalia; order Primates; family Cercopithecidae; genus Chlorocebus; species Chlorocebus sabaeus. The sequence goes on along the minus strand of NC_132915.1, from coordinate 75,115,628 downwards.
TACTATAGGTGATGATAATGATAATAAAAGACCCCCTTGTGGGATGTCCTGACAATGGAGTTATTATTACACATAAAGAACTTAGAAGGGTGAGTGATGCAATGATGTACTTTTTTTTTTTTAGACAGAGTCTTGCTCTGTTGCCCAGGCTGGAGTGCAATGGCGCAATCTCGGCCTCCCAGGTTCAAGTGAATCTCCTGCCTCAGCTTCCTGAGTAGCTGGGATTACAGGTGCATGCCACTACACCCAGCTAATTTTTGTATTTTTAGCAGAGACGGGGTTTTGCCACGTTGGCCAGGCTGGTCTCAAACTCCTGACCTCAGGTGATCCACCCACTGAGACTACAGGTGTGAGCCACTGCATCTGGTCACAGTGATGTACGTTAACTGTAACATGTGTTTGCTATTATTGCTGACCATTATTCAGGGAATAGAGCTAGTAAAATAGATCCCAGCTGTCCTAACTGAAAGGCCAAAAAAAAAAAATCTTGTATTTGTACTGAGAGCTATGGATCCACAGACAACCAAGGGTAAAACACATGTAAAAACTGTCATAAAGCAGGTTTTAAAAAGAGAGAGGGGAAGCTGAGGGAGAAAGGATAGAGGGAAAGTGAAGGAGGAAAAAGAAAGAAGTGAGAGGTAGAGGGAGAGAAAAGAAGTGAAGGAAGAGGCCAGGTGTGGTGGCCCACACCTGTAATCCCAGTACTTTGGGAGGCCAAGGTGGGTGGATCACTTGAGGTCAGGAGTTGGAGACCAATCTGGCCAACGTGATGAAACCCCATCTCTACTAAAAGTATAAAAATTAGCCAGGTGTGGTGATGTAGGCCTGGAGTCCTAGCTACTCAGGAGGCTGAGGCAGAAGAATCATTTGAACCTGGGAGGCGGAGGTTGTAGTGAGCTGAGATCGCGCCACTGCACTCCAGCCTCGATGATAGAGTGAGACTCTGCTCAAAACAGCAACAAACAACAACAACAAAAAGTGAAGGAGAGAGACCCCACCCTGTGTAAACACAGGGACAGAAACTTCAGGGAGATGGGGGACTCAGTAACTCCTGAAGCACCATGGTAAGAAGCTAAGCTAGCTTTGTCATTCCTTCTTTTTGTTCAGACTGGTTTTTCTACTAGACTTGTTTTGCCTTTCATTAAAATACTGATTTCCTCCTGCAGCTAGCACCTCATGATGGATGGAATGGTCAGGGCACTCACTGAGAAAGGAAATTTCCCCCGGATTCTAGCCTTAGGTGATGAGAGCAATCCTGTCTCAGTTGTATTCAGTGCTGGGGTAAGATCAAGTTGAAAGTTAGGCTCAGGTAGAGGGCTGGACCGCTGTCTTCCCAGGCTCCCAACTGTGACACAGAGTGCAGTGGTAGAAGGTAAGGATGCTGCCTGAATGTGGGGCAGCGGATTGTCCCTGAGTCTGCTTACTGGGGCCAATAATAATAAGAACTAGCCTTCAAATATCATTATGTGTGCAACACTACTAAGTGCTCACATCTATTAACTCATTAAATCCACAGCTCTAGGCTGTATGAGTATTGCTTCCATTTTTTGGAGAAACTAAGGACACAGAGGCATGTAGCTTGCCTGAGCTCACGCACACAGTTCACAGCAAGCAGCTGAGCTGGGATGTGAATTCTGGCAGTTTGCTCAGAATCCACGCTCTTGATGAGTATAATGTAACATCCTCCTTTCTATTGCCTGCTTGGGGTCCTACTTCAATTTTTTGTGGCCTAATAAAGCGAGTCCTGATTTTAGGTTCTGGACATACAAAACTTAGAATTTAGTTTGAGGGGCGCATCCTCTCCACCCTTATAAGCAAAGAAAGGATTTTTTGCTTAGAACAACTTACTGCTTAAAAAAAAAATGCTGCCAATTATTATTACTTTGGCTTCATTTGCCATTAATTTGTCTCCAAGAAACACAATCAGCACAAACGTTGAGAGCTTCCTTCCAGCCTACCAGGAGAGTGTTGGTGGATCTCAGCAAAGTGTTCCCTTTTGGGAGGTGGCTCCCCAGAGCCCTTGGACACAGAATCTGCTCCCAGATCCTCTCAAACGTCAATCTGCACTGATTGCCTGTTCTCAACTCCCACCGGCAACCTGCCTCCTCTTAACGATCAATAGCTGTCACAGCCTAATTTGATTGCTGAGTCAGACAATCAGTCTTAATTGCCTGTTTCCACCTCCAGCTGTGTCTCTTCCTTGTGGGAGGAAAAGCCTCTCTCTTGGTGCACTGCCTGTCCCTCTCGATCAGAAACCCAGGTAGCGGTCCAGGCCACCTATAGGATCATCTGCAACTTCTGAGCCCACAGGTTCCCCATTTTCCTGGGCTGGACCTGGAGGGAGATGAGGGTTCTGTTCACACACTGACTCTCTCTTTTTAGCCTGCACACCACCTTCACTTGGTCCTGCTCTAGTAGCAGTAAGTTCTTTTATAAGCAAAGAATATTTTCTATGGGGTGACGAGAATGAGCCCCTGAAATTGAATTCTAAGTTTTATGTATTCAGAGCCTAAAATCAGGGCTCACCTGCTTTATTAGGCCACAAAAAATCTAAGTGGGGCCAGGCGCAGTGGCTCACGCCTGTAATCCTAGCACTTTGGGAGGCCAAGGCAGGGGGATCATTTCAGGCCAGGAGTTCGAGACCAGCCTGGCCAAAACATGGCGAAACCTCGCCTCTATTAAAAATATAAAAATTAGCCGGGTGTGGTGGCGCTTGCCTGTAGTCCCAGCTATTCAAGAGGCTAAGGCATGAGAATTGCTTGAACCTGGGAGGTGGAGGTTGCCGTGAGCTAAGATTGAGCCCCAGCCTGGGCAACAGTGTAAGACTCTGTCTCAAAGAGGGAAAAAAAGAAAAAAAATTGAAATGGGACCCCCAGGCAGGGATTAGAAAGGAGGATGTTGCATAATACTCATCAAGAGCGTGGATTCTGAGCAAACGGCCAGAATTCATGTCCCAGCTCATCTGCTTACTATGAACTGTATGTGTGGGCCTGTATCCTCTTTTTGACCCTACAGCTACCTGTCCCGGGAGCCTGACCTTTAAGGATCAAAGGCTTCTTTGCTTTTTGGCTTCTAGCTGGGTTCAGGGAGTGAGCAGCCAGAGAGAAGACCTGAGGGAGTCAGGACACGTATTCCCCTAGCATCCTCTCTGTGAGATTTCTTCACATTCTTTCAGATGGAAGGTCAGGCCTTCTCTCAAGGGGTCTTCTCATGACTTTCTGGATTCTATTACGGGCTTGCCTCCCTTGCTTTCTGAGTGTGCTGCAGATGAATTATTGGCCTTAATTCTTCGCCCCTCCTGGTTTCCATGCTCTTTGCCTGAATGTGACTTTGTAGTTACTCCCCCCAAAAAAGGAGGGATATATTGCTCCTTGTTTTGAGGCTTGGCTCTTTGACTAGCTTTGGGGCCATGAGATGTAAGTACACCCAACCATCTGTGCCAGTTTCAAGCCTAAGCCTTAAGGAAAAGCCTTAGCAGTAAGAGGAAAGCCATTGCGTGGGGTTTGTTTTGTTGTGATGCCTGTCATCTTAACGGGAAGAACTTCCCCTGCGCAACTGCTGCCTGTTTGGTCTGGGGCCCAGAATGAACACATGTGGAGTAGCCCAGAGCTTGATCCACAAAAAGGAGCCAAACCCAGGTGACACTAGCTTGAAACAGAGCCCCAGCTGACCGCCAGTCAACCTGCATGCCCACGAGAAATACACGCTCATGGCTGCATTCCACCAAGAGCATGAGAGAAAGCTGGTGCCATCCCGCTGCCACCAGCACAGGCATTGCTGCAGCACTCCTTGTGCTTTCTCTACACTCCGCTCCTACTCCGTAAATACTCCCTTGACTAAACCCTCAGGGAACCATCCTGATTTGAGTGTCAGCTGTTTCCTGTACTGACACTGAATGACTGACACAAGCACTGGGCCTGGCCGGGCCCCAGCCCAGCCCCACTGCCATGTCACATTGCCAGCAAAAGTTCAAAATATTATACTTGAGACCAGCTGCCCCTGGATGACCTATAAATGGAGACCCTGCCCCCATTTATATCCCATTTGCTATTTAAACTGAAACCCTTATCTTGGAAGCTGGTCACGAGATTTTATTTTGTCATTTTTTTTGGTATTAGTTTTTAGAATTTTAACTTGTTAGTTGGAAAAAATTTCAAACATCTACACACGTAGAGACAACATTAGAACAAACACCTGTGTACCCATGATCCAGCTTCAACAATGATGGACATTTTGCCAGTCTTACTCGATTTATTCCCCTACTGGTTTTTTTTTTCTCTCTAAATCTAATGACCTTTCAAATTCCAGAGGAATCTAGAGATTCCATCATAGTTCTAATCTTCTGTAATCTCTTGGCAGCATTTGGTACTATTGCTCACCCTTGCAAATCTGCCATTGCTGTCTCCTAGTTCTTTATTATTATTATTATTATTATACTTTAAGTTCTAGGGTACATGTGCACAATATGCAGATTTGTTATATATGTATACATGAGCCATGTTGGTGTGCTGCACCCATTAACTCATCATTTACATTAGGTATATCTCCTAATGCTATCCCTTCCCCCACCCCACAACAGGCCCTGGTGTGTGGTGTTCCCCATCCTGTGTCCAAGTGTTCTCATTGTTTAATTCCCACCTATGAGTGAGTACATGTGGTGTTTGTTTTTTTGTCTTTGCGATAGTTTGCTGAGAATGGTGGTTTCCAGCTTCATCCATATCCCTACAAAGGACATGAACTCATCCTTTTTTATGGCTGCATAGTATTCCATGGTGTATATGTGCCACATTTTCTTAATCCAGTCTATCATTGATGGACATTTGGGTTGGTTCCAAGTCTTTGCTATTGTGAACAGTGCTGCAATAAACATATATGCACATGTGTCTTTGTAGAAGCATGATTTATAATCCTTTGGTATATACCCAGTAATGGGATGGCTGGGTCAAATGGTATTTCTAGTTCTATATCCTTGAAGAATTGCCACACTGTCTTCCACAATGGTTGAACTAGTTTACAGTCCCACCAAGAGTATAAAAGTGTTCCTGTTTCTCCACATCCTCTCCAGCACCTGTTGTTTCCTGACTTTTTAATAACTGCCATTCTAACTGGTGTGAGATGGTATCTCATTGTGGTTTTGATTTGCATTTCTCTGATGGCCAGTGATGATGGCTCTCTCCTAGTTCTTTTATCTCTTGTGACTGCTCTCCATTTCCAGTTTTTGATTCCTGGTCTGGCTCTTACGTGTCAGTATTCCTGAAGGCAGGCCTTGTTCTTTACCGTCTTCTGTCTCTCTATGCTGCTTTCCTGAGTGGTCTCATTCACTCCCATGGCTTAATATGTGAGCCCGCTCCATTTTCCTGGGCTATCCTTTCTGTCTGTCCACTAAGGATCTTCACTTGGAGGTATGTAAACCCTTCACATTGAGCATGTCCAGCCCCAACCAAACTTCACAACTTCTTTTCGAACCTTCTCCCTATCCACTTCTTTTTCTGGGTTCTTTCATACCTTCTCCAGTACCCTGCCACATAACTAGATATTGTATACCTCTCCTTACCCAGAGCTGACTATTCCACTTCTGAATGGTCTTTCCAATCCTTCCCCTGTTTCCATTTCTAGCTCCTTGGTTAAGGTCTTCATCATCTCTCACTCGGGACATTCTAATATTCCCTCTGACTAGTCTCTAATGACTGTTACCTCTGCTAAGTACTAGCATCACTTTTCTAAATCACATTATTAAAACATGCTAACACCAGCCCCAACTTACAAATCTTCTGTGGCTCCATTCAGGATATATTCTAAACATTTTGGCATGACATTGAAACCTCTTCACCAACTTTTTTTCTTTCTTTTTTTTTTTTTTTTTTTTTTTTTTTTTTGAGATGGAGTCTCGCTCTGTCACCCAGGCTAGGGTGCAGTAGTGCAATCTCGGCTCACTGCAAACTCCACCTCCAGGGTTCAAGCAATTCTCCTGCCTCAGCCTCCCAAGTAGCTGGATTTACAGGCATGTGCCACCACACCCAGCGAATTTTTTTGTAGTTTTAGTAGGGATGAGGTTTCACCATATTGGTCAGGCTGGTCTTGAACTCCTGACCTTGTGATCTGCCCACCTTGGCCTCCCAAAGTGCTGGGATTACAGGCATGAGCCACTGTGCCCAGCCCTTTCACCACTATTTTTTCTAACCTCACCTCCTGATACTGTCCTCTGTGTACCCTGTCCTCCAAATAATGTGGCTTTGCTTTTTTGCCCCCTAACATATCACATGCTTTCATTTGACCTTTGACATGCTGACCACTGTCTTGTTTTGTAAGACACAAAATGAGGTTCTAGTTCTCAAATAACAAACACCTACGTACCCATGAACAAAGGTGTTCGTTATTTGAGATTTTGAAGTGCCCCTTCCACAGCTCTTGCTCTTCTGAGATTCTTGCTGGTGTTTGAATTTGTTCCTCCCAAAGGAAATTGTCAACATGGTATTTAACTTTTTTTTTTTGGAGACAGAGTCTCACTCTGTAGTCCAGGCTGGAGTGCAGTGGTGCGATCTCGGCTCAGTGCAACCTCCGCCTCTTGGGTTCAAATGATTCTTGTGCCTCAGCCTCCCAAGTAGCTGGGATTACAGGCAGGTGTCACCATGACCAGCTAATTTTTTGTATTTTTGGTAGAGATGGGATTTCGCCCTGTTGGTCAGACTGGTCTTGAACTCCTGGCCTCGTGATGCCCCACCTCGGCCTCACAAATTTCTGGGATTACAAGCATAAGCCGCTGTGCCCAGTCGGTATGTAACTTTTTGAGCAATCTCCTTAGACTTTTTCTGTTCAAAAGGGCCCATTTGCCATGGTAATGGTATTGTCTCCATAGACATACTGGCAATATAAAGTTTCTAACTCTTCTGTAGGACTTTGGGTGGCCCTGAGGCAGAAATGATGTGTTACTCATCTTTTTATATATCCCCAGTGCCTGGCACATATGAAATACTCAGTGTTTGTTTGAATTGCATTTAAATTAGTATTGAGACTAGGGAGTAGGATCTGGAGAAGGCACAAATATTGCCAACCAATTGCAGAGAAAGCTGCCAAACATATAATCTATGAGCTGGGAGGCTGGGGTCACTCCATTCCCTGCAGTGAGAGCCTCCAAGCCTGTCAGATGTCAGTTGTATCTGCAAAACCAGGAGTTCAGGTGGAAGGTTGGATTTTTCTTCATTAAACTTGTCATTCCCTAAGGTGGGGCTCTGACAGAAGCCCAGTGAGATGTCAAGCTAAGACAGCTGTTGCCAAACCTGGTGGAGGCATTTCAGACAGCTGGGGATACAGCTGCTGCCCAGACTTCATTTGCAACAGCCTTTTCTTTTTAAGGAGGTCAAAATGCTTAACAAATACATAGCAATAGTAAAGCAGCTATGGTATGATGCAGACAGAATTGGATCTGAGTCAGATCACGTGGATCAAGTATCAACTCTACTTCTTATTAGCTGTGTGACTTTGAGCAAGTTATGCCACCCCTTTGAGCCTCATTTTCCATACTCATAATACTGACTGCTGTGAAAACTGAATGAGGTAATATACATGGAAATGTTTTATAAACTGTAGAGCACTGCTCAACTATTAGGTATAATTGGAATACATTAAAATTACATTTAGTCTTCATGTCTCACACACACACACACACAGAGTATAGTATAGTGTAATGATTACACGTCAACTTGACTGGGTCATAGGATAGCCAGGTGTTCGGTCAAACATTATTTTGGGCATGTCTGTGAGAGTGTTTTTGGATGAGATTAGCATTTGATGTAATCCCAGCTACTTGGGAAACTGAAGCAGGAGGATTGCTTGGGGCTAGGAGTTCAAGACTAGCCTAGGCAACATAGTGAGATCCTGTCTCTAAAAAAATAATAAAATTATTTGGGGTTGGTGGCACGTGGCTGTAGCCCCAGCTACTCAGGAGGCTAAGGTGGGAGAATCACTTGAGCCCAGGAGTTCAAGGCTGCAGTGAACTATGATCATGCCACTTGCACTCCAGCCTGGGTGACAGTGAGATCTGATCTCTAAAAAAATAAAATTTAAAAAAATGTAAAAAAGTTGAATGGATAGACTGAGTAGAGCAGATTGCCATCCCTAATTTGCTGGGCCTCACCTAATCAATTGAAGACCTGAATAGGACAAAAGGTCTGAATAAGTGGGAGCTCATCCTATCCGACTGTTTGAGCTGGAACATAAGCCTTTTCCTGTCTTCAGAATTGAATTAAAAAATCGGCTCTTCTTGAGTCTTCAGCCTGCTGGCTTTTGGATTGGTATTTACACTATTGACTCTCCTAGTTCTCAGGCCTTCAGACTCAGACAGATACTCAAACCATTGACTCTCCTTGTTCTCAGGATTTCAGACTTGGATTGGGACTATACCATCGGCTCATCTGCATCTCCAGCTTGTGGATTGCAGATTTTGGGGCTCTCAGCCCCCATAATTGTGTGACCCAATTCCTTATAATTATTATGTATGTATGTATGTATGTATGTATCCATCCATCCATCCATCCATCCACCCGCCCACCCACCCACCCACCAACCCACCAACCCACCAACCCACCATCTGATATGGTTTGGCTGTGTTTCCACCCAAATTTCATCCTGAATTGTAGTTCCCATAATCCCCACATGTCATGGGAGAAACCCAGTAGGAGATAATTTAATCACGTGGGCAATTACCCTCAGGCTGTTCTTGTGACAGTGAGTGAGTTCTCACAAGATCTGATGGTTTTATAACGGGCTTTTCCCACTTTTGCTTAGCACTTCTCCTTGCTGCTGCCATGTGAAGAAGGATGTGTTTGCTTCCCCTTCCACCATGATTTTAAGTTTCCTGAGGCCTCCCCAGCACTTTGAAACTGTGAGTCAATTAAACCTCTTTCCTTTGTAAACTACCCAGTCTTGGGTATGTCCTTATAGCAATGTGAGAACAGACTAATACACTGTCTCCTACTGGTACTGTTTCTCTGGAGACCCTTGACTAATGCAGATGGTCAAATTGACTCAAATTTGCTTATTGTCTATTGTATGCCCAGCTCTCCACTTGGAACTGTGATCAATGCATAAGTTAAAATAAGTCATATTTTCCTGATATTAAGAAATTTACAGTTGAGTTGGAAGATGAGATCAATTTATTCCTTGATCCTTGAGTTTCTGTAGAGGGGAAGACATTTCTACTTGACAATCATGTAGAGCATTTTTCGTGTTTCTTTACTCATTCTTCCCGGGGGAAGAGAAGGAACCTCTATGATTAGTGAGCTTGGGCAAAAGTGTTGCTGTGATGAGTGTAGTAGCTGAGCACCTCACTTCCTAAACTAATAGATAATTGAGAATGCATGCATTCTGTATTCTTTGCCACAGAGTAAGCCTTTGAGTCAGATGGGATTGGAAGAGAATGATGGTTGTCCAGATCTTTCTGTGACTATACTGGTAGGTTAAGTTCTGGGGAAAAGTATTGGGAGGTGCATTGTACCTTGGCATTTAATACCAGTTCTTATTCCTGATCTCATCCTAAGATAAGTTTATTTCTTTAAATCTTTACCATCCTAATCTCCTTCCATTCTGGGGGAAGCACCAAGGTACAGATCAACCCTACAAAAAAGAAGGGTATCATGTTTTATGAGCTGCTTCATGACTGGCAAATCCACCACTGCCCATAGTGGAGCTGATCTTTCTCATTATTTTGTAGAGGAATATTAGTGTCTTTCATTAGTCACCTCCTGCTTTCAAAATTTTGCCTCTTCTCAAGCTTGCCAGAAATAATAAATTGGGTCCATTAGAGAACCACATACTACCTGATAGCCACTACCAAGATTACCCAAAGACCAGATGAAAGCCTTGAATTTGCTTGTGTGGGCATAAACAAAGCTCTATCCTCTTCTTTTTTTTTTTTTTTTTTTTTTTTTTAAGACAGAGTCTCATTGCAACCTCCGCCTCCTGGGTTCAAGAGATTCTTGTGCCTCAGCCTCCCAAGTCGCTGGGATTACAGGTGCATGCCACCACACCTGGCTAATTTTTGTATTTTTAGTAGAGATGGGGTTTCACCATGTTGGCCAGGCTGGTCTCAAACTCCTGACCTCAAGTGATCCACCCACCTTGGCCTCCCAATGTGTTGGGATTACAGGCATGAGCCACTATGCCTGGCTCCATCTTGCCCTGTGGTCTGGGGTGGAGTAGAAGGAGTGAAGTGGTGGGTAGTTTCATTCTTTATTTTTCCAGAATAGCTTTGTTTGGATTATTTTCTTCTTCTAATTTTTAGAGTCTTGGCTTTCATTTAAAAATCAATGTTTAAGGGACAGGTAGAAAGTGTATCCATCTGGGCAGCAGTGGGGAAGGTAATGGACATTCTAAATAAGGGAGTCTGAATGACATTTTTCTTCTCTAATACTTTCCAACACTTCTGGCTCCCACCATGGCCATCGTTTTATATTTGCTGGTTTGTCCAATGTTGTCCAACCTATGCTTCTTTGAGTAATAAATCCCACTCCCTGGCCACAGGAGTAGATACACAATGCTTGTTAGTAAATCTAGTGATTCCTCCACCCTTCTGGGCACAGTGATTGACCTAGGGGTGGGAACATATTCAAGCCAGCCCAATGACAGATTTAAATTTTTTCAACAACATTTGCAAAATATTATTTTATGTGAATATTAAACTTCCTTTAAAACTTAAAATTGTGGTATGTATAAAATACAAAATGATAGTCCATGTGCAGTTTAAAGAGTAACATTAAATGAATACTCACACCCACACCATCTAGGTTAAGAAACAGAATATTAGTGATTAGTAGTAACTTGAAGTTTTATGAATTTGATGTCCCATTTGATGTCCTTTTTCAATTATGTCCCTCTTCCTGCTATATGTAAGCTCTAATATACAAAAAAGTACTATATGTTGTTGAATAAACTTTTAAACAACATGCATAAAATAATAAACACCAAATTCAAGACAGTGGTTACCTCTCTGAAGGAAGCTGAATGGGATTGGGTTGGAGTACACGGTGGTTCAACTGTATTTGTACGGTTTTTTGTTTGTTTGTCTTGTTTTGTTTTGTTTATTTGTTTTTGAGATGGAGTCTTGCTCTGTCGCCCAGGCTGGAGTGCAGTGGTGTGACCTCAGCTCACTGCAATGTCCGCCTCCCGGGTTCAAGCAATTCTCTGTCTCAGCCTCCTGAGTAGCTGGGATTACAGGTGCCCGTCACCACACCTGGATAACTTTTGTATTTTTAGTAGAGACGGGGTTTCACCATCTTGGCCTTGAACTCCTGATCTCGTGATCCACCCAACTTGGCCTCCCAAAGTGCTGGGATTACAGGTGTGGGCCACCGTGCTCAGCCTGGTTTGGTTTTTTTTGAGACAGTCTCACTCTGTCGCCCAGGCTGGAGTGCAGTGGCATGACCTTGGCTCTCTACAACCTCTGCCTCCCAGGTTCAAGCAATTCTCATGCCTCACTCTCTCACGTAGCTGGGAACATAGGCACGTGCCACCACATATGGCTAATTTTTGTACTTTTAGTAGAGATGGGGTTTCGCCATGTTGGCCAGGCTGGTCTCAACCTCCTGACCTCGAGTGATCCTCTTGCCTTGGCCTCCCAAAGTGCTGGAATTACAGTCATGAGCCACCATGGCCGACCAGGTTTTATTTTTATTAATGATGTCAGAGAAATGGGGAAAAATGCTTAGATCTAACTAGATATTTATTATTTTATTCCCAGAGGGTGTAAAGGTAAAATGGCACACTAGATGAACTGCACACATTCAGGGGCCAGAATTTAGATTAAGTTTTGACTGAGTAAACTGCTATAGAAATTGCATAAATTACTTAGTCTCTCTGTGACTCAGTTTTTCTCAGCTATAAAATAGAGATCACAATACTTATTGACAGTATTGTGAAGATCGCATTACTTAGTTTATGGAAAGTATTGGAATAATGTTTGGTATATAATATGCACTTGATAAGTATTAATTATTTTTGGTAGTAGTTTTACATATTTTGTAAGCTTTTCTCAAGAAAGTGAAAGCATATATATGTACCCCAATCTGAAAACTATAGATCCACAATCATTTATTTGAAACTCCTGGGGAAGGTAAGTTTCATAATTCAGAATTTTGGATTGTATATTATACAATGACACTAGTGGGGTCCGGGGAAGAGCTCCCTAATGAAACACATTATTATTTTTGCATTGAAAATTATGAATATTCACTAAGTGGGATAAATGAAGACTCCAAATAGCTTCATGTCAGTTCAGGTCAGATTTTACCACCAGATGAATTTGCTGTAAATGTACCGAAAACGTTCAGTTTTCAGAATGTTTTGGATCTAAAATTGCATATAAAGGATTGCAGATCTTTGCTTTAATGCATCTACCTGATGAATACTAGTTTGTCCTTAAAAAGAATAAGATAGATCTATACATACTGAAATGGAAAGGTATATTGTTAAGTAATAATACCATATATGTTATAGTATTTGGCAACTGACCAAACAGCACATATTGCATTATCTTTGTTATATTTATAAAAAGAGACATCTGTATTTTCATACATATACATGATAAATGTATTGAAAATAGACTGGAAAGATACCTGCCAAACAGTAGACAGTGGTCACCTCTGGAGAGGGGATGGGGAAGGCTACAGGCGAGCTGCCACCTTTTTCTCTGTATACTTCTGAATTTGTCTTCTATGAAAAGGTGTTCACACATATCTAGGTAATAAAATGAAAAGGCCAGGTGCAGTGGCTCATGCCTGTAATCCCTGCACTTTGGGAGACCGAGGTGGGATCAAAAGGTCAGGAGTTTGAGACGAGCCTGGTCAATATGGTGAAACCCCATCCCAACTAAAAATACAAAAAAAAAAAAAGCCGGGTATGGTGGTGGGCACCTGTAGTCCCAGCTACTGAGGAGGCTGAAGCAGGAGAATCGCTTGAACCCAGGAGGCAGAGATTGCAGTGAGCCAAGATCGCGCCACTGCACTCCAGCCTGGGCGACAGAGCGAGACTCTGTCTCCAAAAAGGAAAAAAAAAAACTGCTTAGAAAATGATATCAGGGAAGTGTTGTGGAGAGCCTGAGAAGTCTGTATTTAAATCAATAAACATGAGGAGCTATGGATATGTTTGAACTAAGTAGTAACAGCAGGCTCAGGAGAAGAGTAGGTTGGAACAATATGGTTTGGATTTACCTATGGAAAGAAGCGATATTAAGGATCAGTCTGAGTAAATTTTCCACTTGAGTTCCAGCTTCAGAATCAGCATAGTAATACTCTGAATTATTTCCCCAGTGTGTGCAACTCATGAAGTACCCAGGAGATGTTCTGTGGTAACAACAGAAATGAATCTAAAGGGCTTCTTAGCCTCTACCAGAGACCAGGAATGTTTCCGTGTCACAGAAGGCAAGAAAAGGGAGGATTTCACTGAGGAACAGCAGGGTCAAGTGGGGTTTCCAATTTTGCCTCTGCCAAATATGTTCTCCACGCAGTCAGGGGCATCTTTTAAAAGCACAAGCCTGGTTGTGCTGCTACTTCAGTGACTTCCCTAGAATCTTCCTAAGTAGAGCTGGTGAGAAAGGGCCCTTGGTTCCTTTCTGGTTGTAAGCCTAGAGTTCCTTGGGGTCATATTTTCCTTCCATTCTCCTGCTGGAAAAGGTGGCTTGATAAAGAGATGCTGACAAAGCAGACAGCAGTAGAGATGGAAAACAGAAAGGGAGGGCTAAGATTATCTGAGTCCCTAAATCCAGTCTTACTTTGAGGCCCAGCCGGCTATCATTCTTTCTGAATTTGACTACCATGTTTTTGCCCATGCTAGTTTGAGTTGGATTTTTTTTCACTTGGAACCCAAAGACTCTTGAATAAAGCCCTCCTCTTCAGTGCTGGATTCCCTAGAACATTTAACTGGGACTCACATTTGATCTGTGTTAGCAGTACACTTGAATTGTTGTACTGGTGAGCTTGATGAGCCTAACCGTCTCTAGTCTCTGCCTTATGCAAACAAAGAATGCTACATAGCTGAAGGGAAAGGAGTGGGGGTGACTCTAGGAGTCATCACGTTTCAATCTGAATAGGTGTTGACTGGGCACAGTGGCTCACGCCTGTAATCCCAGCACTTTGGGAGGCCGAGGTAGGTGGATCACCTGAGGTCAGCAGTTCGAGACCAGCCTGATCAATAGGGTGAAACCCCGTCTCTACTAAAAATACAAAAATTAGCTGGGCATGGTGGCTCATGTCTGTAATCCCAGCTACTTGGGAGGCTGAGGCAGGCGGATCACTTGAACCTGGGAGGCAGAGGTTGCAGTGAGCTGAGATGGTGCCACTGCACTCCAGTCTCTGTCTTAACAACAACAACAAAAAAGTCCGGTATAAAGATCTTACTTTACTGTATTTTTTCAGTCTCTTGTTGGTAGTGATCTGATTTTTATCAAACTTTTTCAGTGTTAACTCTGCTAGTACTATTCAATTTGAATACACAAAACGGAGGTCACTCAATTTTAGAAAAGGAAACCTTCTAGTTCTCAAAATTCCATTTTAATTTATGGTGGTTTGCTGTATTGTTCTTGTCTTTGCATTATGCTCATTCTTAAGAACCTGCTTGTCTGGGTTTCTAGGTCAGCATTTTACATGTAGAGCAAATGGTCTTTATGCACATTTACTGTATTATTTGTTGAAGATGAACTATGCGAAGATTTTCAAAGGATTGGGGGTAAATTTTACTCACTCAGTTTAAGGGTCAGAGGTTTACAATCATATGCTAGCCAATAGTGCATTTATAACTCTTATATCATCCTCTGTGTGTGTGTGTGTGTGTGTGTGTGTGTGTGTAAAATCACTGCATAAGGTCACTTCATGATAATTAGAATTTCTCTATTTCTGGTAGTTGTACTGTCTGAGTAATTCGAGCTGTAATTCTTTAATTTTTTCAAATTTGATATATAGATTTTTGGTACTTATTTATCACTGCTCACTGTAGGAGAAGTCCTGCATATTTAAGTAATATTTTGGGGCCAAGATTTTGGGAGCATCTAGATCATCCGGGAACTTTTGCAATTCTTATGAGCAGGTGTTAACAACACGTCACAACATGCCAACATCCTATACGAAGGTAAAATCATCGGGTGAGACCCTGGAGGTGAAGCTCAAATTTGTGGATGACTCTGTGTGTGTGTGTGTGTGTGTGTGTGTGTGTGTGTCGTCCAGGGAGGCCACAACTAGTAAGGGGAAAGGAAACCCCAGAAGTGGTAACAATATTGGTCATTGTGTGGAACGATCTTGTGCAGAAATCTGGCAAGAAAAATAGACCATAGCCTTTACGGACCTGCTATTGGCCTGTCACTCTAAGTAGCATGAGTTCAGTAGAGACACTGCATTACTGATGTTCCTACGAAACTTCTATTTTAATGCCCCTCAAGAATTCAGGATTGATAGAAATAGTGTTATATCCTAATCAACTGAAACTGTAGATAAAAATAGATGGCTGCTCTCCTGGAATAGGAGGGTAAATGTCCTCCTGGGTGCTGATGATATGGTTTTAATGTCATGGCCCAAGAATGTCCCCAGTAATTGGTTCTGAGTAATTAACCATTGTCAGTACTTTTAATGTAAAGTCTTCCAAAGATAATGTCGTAATTATTGGCAGATATTTCCCCAAATTCATTTGACTTAAATAACAAAACCCCCACAAAACAACAATCACAACAAAACAGAACCCAAAATCCATCTAATAAGTACAGCCATTCAATTTCCTTGGGACTCATTCGTCCTGTCAAATCCACTGGAAAGCCACGGGATTTATTGATATATTATTGAGAGTTTTAAATAACCATTGGGGGTAAACGTTGACTTTGCTTTGGATATTTTTTAGTTCAGAATAATCTCAACCATGTTTTATGGTACATAACTTTGTGCAGAGAGATTCAGCCCACTTCCTGAAGAAAAAAATTAACCTGGCCAGCAGATTAATTTCTATGTGGATTCTGGTTAGGCACCTCAATTTTAAAAACAGGGCAACAACATCACTATCTGTGCAAATATGTTCTCGCACAGCACTGGAGATGGTTCTTACTGGTTTGTTAGGCTGTGTGCACCTTTCTCCACATCCATGTTCACTGATGTCAAGTTACTAGCCTGAAATTGGTTACAGCAGGAGCATTTACACCAGTGATTCTCGATGAGAAAGATTGTGCCCCCTAGGGCACATTTGACAATCTCTAGAGACATACTAATATTTTGTTATCACAACTGGGGGGTTGCTACTGACATCTAGTGGGTAGAAGACAGGGATGCTGCTCAATATCCTTTAATGTAAAGGACAGTGCTTCATAAGAATTATCTGGCTCCAGGCCGGGCGCTGTGGCTCAGGCCTATAATCCTAGCACTTTGGGAGGCCGAGGCATGCGGATCACGAGGTAAGGAGATGGAGACCATCCTGGCCAACATGGTGAAACCCCGGCTCTACTAAAAATACAAAAATTAGCTGGATGTGGTGGTGTATCCCTGTAATCCTAGCTACTCAGGAGGCTGAGGCAGGAGAATCACTTGAACCAGGGAATCAGAGGTTGCAGTGAGCTGGGATCGCACCACTGCACTCCAGCTTGTCAACAGAGAGACTCCGTCTAAAAAAAAAAAAAAAAAATTACCTGGCTCCAAACACCAATGGTGTTGAGGTTAAGAAATCCTGATTTACACCCATGGAAACTGGCAAACATTACAAGTTTGAGCCTCCTTTTGTTTTCTTTCCTTTTTCTTTCTTTCTTTCTTTTTTTTTTTTTTTTTTTTAAGGATTGCTAGTTTATCAGCCTCTAAACCAAAAGGTGAATTCTTAGGACTTCATCACTATATCATCTGTAATTCTTATTAGAAGCCAGCTGGAGGAATGGATGTTTTTGGAAGACTGAAAGCCTTGTTCTCCCTGGGTAGTTTGTATAGGCCATGAATTGGCAAACTTATTCTATAAACGACCAGTTAGTAAATATTGTAGGCTTTTCAGACCACACAGTCTCTGTTGCAACTACTTATTTCTGTCATTATAGTGTGAAGACATCCATAGACTATTTAAATGAATGAGCATGGTTGTGCTCCAATAAAACTTTATTTACAAAGCAGGCTGATAGTTCACTGCTCCCTGACTTAGACTATTAGTTTAGCCCCATCTCAGACATTGCTTTCATGGAAACTTTATTCCGATGCCCTGAGCCATCTGCTCACGCTTTAAAAGCTTCCTCTCCAGCTCTTGCTGACACATTGGGCCAATATCAAAAGGTCCTACAGATGCCAGTTGCTTAGATTTGTATTCTCTAATCTTGTCCACGAAGTTTCTGCACAGGATCAAGTTCCTTATTAAATGTCACTGCTGTTATCACCAATGTTCTTTCGAAAATTGGGCTGAAACTGCTGACAGAAGCACAGAGGAGACCTCAAAGAGCGTCTAAAGAATCATAGTGGGCTGGGCACAGTGGCTCATGCCTGTAATCACAGCACTTTGGGAGACAGAGGTGGGCAGATCACCTGAGGTCAGGAGTTCAAGACCAGCCTGGTCAACATGGCGAAACTCCGTCTCTACTAAAGGTACAAAAGTTAGCCAGGCATGGTGGCAGGTGCCTGTAATCCCAGCTACTTGGAAGGCTGAGGCAGGAGAATCACTTGAACCCGGGAGGTGGAGGTTGCGGTTGCGGTGAGCTGAGATCATGCCATTGCACTCTATCCTGGGCAACCAAGAGTGAAACTCTGTCTCAAAAAAAAACTAAAAACAAAAAACAAAGAAAGAAAACAAGAAAATAAAAAAAAAGAATCACGGTGATTCTATGGTTCTTGCATATAACCTCTGGAGTCATAAGCGGCCATGGAGGCCACAGTTCTACTTCCGGCCCTGGCCCCGCCCCTACCCGCCTACCCACCATGGCAATGCATGATGGGCCAACACTTCCATGGGCCACATCCGCTGGACCAGAAGCTTCTTGCAGGTGGTGTGTGGCTGCCCCTGAATGTGCTTTGAGAACATCCATTCCTTCCCCAATTTATATTTGGGGAATCAGTAGGAGTTTTTGTGCCTATCACCTCGTGTAATTGCAAAGATTCGTGTATAAAAGTTATCCCAGGCTGCGCACAGTGGCTCACGCCTGTAATCCCAGCACTTTGGGAGGTGGGTTGGATCACCTGGAGTCAGGAGTTCCAGAGCAGCCTGACCAATATGGAGAAACCCTGTCTCTACTAAAAATATGAAAATTAGCCAGATGTGGTGATGTGCACCTGTAGTCTCAGCTACTCAGGAGGCTGAGACGGGAGAATTGCTTGAACTCAGGAGGCGGAGGTTGCAGTGAGCCAAAATCGCACCATTGCACTCCAGCCTGGGTGACAGAGCAAGACTGTCTCAAAAACAAAAACAAAAGCAAAACAAAGTTATCCCATTTCAGGGTAAGGGGATCACTGTATTTACTCCTCTTTTTAAGTCCCGTGGAAGTTAGGGATGAAAATGCCCAACGTGAGCCATGTCTTTTTAATCTCGTAATTTGTTTCTCCCTGGAAGTCCTTAGCAACAGGCAGGAGATAGCAGAGTTCCCAGTGCACTGTGCTGAGTGGCAGAGGGTTGACCTGGCTCCATGGGAAGTCTGTCAGCCACAGACTGAACAGCTCCGTGGCTTTTGACCATATTTACAGTGTCTCCCAGAGTTGTGAGCAGAAGCAGAGGGAGGATACTGTGTACCAAGCGCTTGTAGGATCAGGCTTGTCCTGGCAGTCAGGCCATGGCTCTGGTGTCCAGGTGGTGGAGGGCAGGCCTCTCTGCTGTTGTAGCCGGGCTATGGAAGTATGTTAATCTTCCTTTGTCACTAGGTGGCAGAATATAATTAAGATGTCAGAATTTCTTCCATAACATTGGAAGGCGTTTCTAGTTCCTTCTTAATGACCTCCTTCATTACTTTGCAGTATTTGCTAATGCCATTTAGGACTGAGGCAATGAAATAAAATTTCCTTCTGCAAACATTTTCTATATTTATCCAGGATTCTACTTTCTTCATTTAACCGGCTTGCCTCTTAGGAAGAAGCATCCTGTATATAAAGTACATTCTCTTCCTAATGGCTACTGTTTGGACAATCCAAGTTTCTGATTTTTATGTATTATTTTGTTACTGTTTGTGGGGTAGAAATAAATATTCTGTCACGTGTAAAATTTCAAATAAGTTTAATAAAATGCATAATGTGATCATCCATTTTATAAAATAAAAATCCAGGAGTCCACATTGGTAATAAATAGCTTTACTGATTTTCCTAACTATAAAGGCAATAGATGCTCGTTTAAAAAATTCTGAAAATACAGAAAAGTATAAAAAAGAAAAACTAATAACCAATAATCCCACTATTCAGAGAGACCAAGCAGAAGGATGATAGAGTACCCCTGAATAATTGAGCTTAGCAAGTTGATGAAGCAAAATTCTAAAAAAAATCACATAGGTAAATATATGCCTCATAAAATATAATTCTTGGCTACCTGAAGACCTGGGTCAGCACTTAAAACTTTTTTTTTTTTTTTTTTTCTTACGATGGAGTCTCGCTCTGTTGCCTAGGCTGGAGTGCAGTGGCATGATCTTGGCCCACTGCAACCTCTGCCTCCCGGGTTCAAGCGATTCTCCTGTCTTAGCCTCCCGAGTAGCTGGGATTACAGGCATGAGTCACCACACCCAGCTAGTTTTTGTATTTTTAGTAGAGATGGGGTTTCAACATTGGCCAGGCTGGTCTCGAACTCTTGACCTCAGGTGATCCACCCACCTTGGCCTCCCAAAGTCTGGGATTACAGGCGTGAGCCACCAGGCCCTACGAAAACTATTTTTTATTAACATTTTATTATGAAAAATGTAAAGCATATACAAAAAAGTAGAAAGAACTTTATAACAAACCCGATGTATCCACACCCAGCTTCAAAAATTACCAATACATGGCGAATCTTGTTTCATCAATTCATGCTGACTTTTCTCCTCTCTAGTCTAGATGATGATGATGATGGTGATTTGAGATAGGGTCTCACTCTGTCTCCCAGGCTGGAGTGCAGTGGTATGATCATGGCTTGCTGCAGCCTCGACCTCCCCAGGCTTAAGCCATCCTCCCACCTCAGCCTCCTGAGTAGCTGGGACTACAGGCAGATGCCACCACACTTGGCTCATTTTTAACTTTTTCCTAGAGACAGGCTGTCACTACATTTCCCAGGTCTGGCCTCAAGCAATCCTCTCTCCTTGACCTCCCAAGGTGCTGGGGTTACAGGTGTGAGCTATTATGCCTGGCCCTGGGCTAAATTATTTTGAAAGAAATCCCAGGCATTGTTTATCTTAACTTATACATATTTTATCTGTATTTCTAAAATGAGGTCTATAGAATCTGTGCAGTTTTGATGATTAACACATTAAATAATGCAATATATTCCTGTGAATCCTACTAAGGACTTACACAGTTGCCCACAGAAATGCAGCTTTGTAGAGAGTGTGGGTGATCTGACTGGAGTGGGCCAGATCTCTTGCCTATGGAGTTGGGGATTTACTCTGCTGGGGAAAATACATCTCTGACCCTGTGTGAATCTCCCTTCAGCCTTCAAATGAGTGTATGCAAAGAGTTTCAGTGAACAGACAGCAACAGACCAAAAGTATAGATAGCATATACCTGCTGAGAATCTCCTCCAACGCCAGTCTTTCACATGCCCCCTGGTCCATTTTCAGTCGTCAGAGGAGCGGAGTCTTCAGCTGAATCTCGTGTGCTGGAGGTCTTTCTCTTCTGGGGTCTTAGTATCCATTTCTTGCTTTTCCTGGAACTGGCTAAACTCCCACCATTTCCTCAGCTAGATGTTCACCTTCCTCATTTCCCCCTGATTAGCAGCAGCCTGCAGTACCCCTTTTACCTTTTTGCCTTAGCTGGGTTAGGTACACCTTTTCTGCAAGGGTTGCTGTATTTTCCTCCCTCCTCACTTCCTGTCCAAGCTCCCACTATTACACGAAGGTCCTAGTCAGTTTCCTTTTCCACAGTGCTATTACCACAGTACTTGGCTGGTTGGTCCAGCTTCTTCTCTTTTCCCACTTCCACTTCCCCATGTACTGGATGCTTGCTATATGTCAGGGACTGTACTCTGTGCTGGGGATAAAAGAGGAGCTTGTGGATTGGCTGGAGGATCTAGGTGAACAAGAGAGGGAACATAAATAAAGGCGGTGAAACATAATATGTGCCAGAAAACATGATGACATCAACAGTGATGACTAATGTTATTGGTACAAACTATTACTACAAACAACTAACATTTAATTGTACGGCTACTATGTATGAGATGCTGTAACTCCTTGTTCACTGTATTTTTAATTATTTTTGTTTCCCTTTTGCTGTAAAATGTTTACATGTTTGTTTTAAATTTATTTACTTAATTGTAGGTAACTTTTTAAGCCACTTTAAATCCTTTTGGAAACAAAGAGAGGAATAAAAGGTAGGCCAGGCATGGTGGCTCACACCTGTAATCCCAGCACTTTGGAAGGCCGAGGCAGCTGGATCACTTGAGGCCCGGAGTTCAAGACCAGTCTGGCCAACAGGGCGAAATCCTGTCTCTACCAAAAACACAAAAAATTAGCTGGCCATGGTGGTGCATGCCTGCAATCCCAGCTACTTGGGAGGCTGAGGCACAAGAATTGCTTGAGCCCAAGAGGCAGAGGTTGCAGTGAGCCGAGATCATGCCATTGCACTCCAGGGTGGGTGACAGAGTGACACTGTGTCCCTGCCCCCCCCAAAAAAGGGTGAGCTTATTTTCCTTGGGGGAGTCAGAAAAGACTTGCTCAGAACGAGTGTTTTCTTTTTATATTTATTTTAATTTTGAATCTGGTCGTATAGTTCAAATATATAACATAATTACAGAAACATATACATACACATATATATATACATATGCATACACACATACACATATATATCCCCATTACCTTTTTGTCCATCTCCACATTCTCCAAAGGTAACTACTGCTATTAGTTTCTTGTATGTCCTTCCAGAATTTCTGTGTGCACACATGAGCAAACATAAATAAGTTTCTTTCTTCCGCCCCAAAGTTAGCATATTATGCTTATTGATGTGTAGTCTGCTTTTTAAAAAAAAATTTTTATCATTTAGTGGTTAATAAAATGGACTCTGGATTAGAATGCCTACATTCAAATCCCAGTTCTGTAATTTCCTAGCTGCATGAACTTGGCAAGTTATTTAACTTCTTTGTGCCTTAATGTCTATATCTGGATGTGAGGTCTTCAAAATCTTGCAGCTTTTTTATAGACTAAACTTTATCGTGTACTTTGCGCATATATATGATGCAACTTTATCATATACTGAAAACTCTTATGGACATTCTATTCTGTTCTATTGATCTATCTGGTCATACACCTATACCAGTTTTAATTTTTGAGGTTTTACATCAGTTTGCTACCTGATAGGGCTGGACCCCAGAAGGGGATTTGAAAGATGAATGGAATTTGAAAGATAAATGGAATTCTCTTGGCAGAGATGATGACATCAACAATAATGACTAATGTTATTAGTACAAACTATTACTACTAACAACTAACATTTAACTGTATGTCTACTATGTATGAGATGCTGTAACTCGCTCCTTGTTTACCATATTTTTAAATATTTTTTTCCCTTTTGCTGTAAAATTTTTACATGTTTATTTTAAATTTATTTACTTAATTGTAGGTAACTTTTTTTTTTTTTGAGACGGAGTCTCTCTCTGTTGCCCAGGCTGGAGTGCAGTGGCCGGATCTCAGCTCACTGCAAGCTCTGACTCCCGGGTTTACGCCATTCTCCTGCCTCAGCCTCCCGAGTAGCGGGGACTACAGGCGCCTGCCACCTCGCCCGGCTAGTTTTTTGTATTTTTTAGTAGAGATGGGGTTTCACCATATTAGCCAGGATGGTCTCGATCTCCTGACCTCGTGATCCACCCGTCTCGGCCTCCCAAAGTGCTGGGATTACAAGGCTTGAGCCACCACACCCGGCCAATTGTAGGTAACTTTTTAAGCCACTTTAAATCCTTTTAGAAACAGAGAGGAATGAATAGAAAAACAAACAAACAAACCAGGAACTGTATCAGGTGCTTTGCCAAGTAAATCCTTAAAATAAACTGTCTTAGTCGGTTTGGGCTGCTATAACAAAATACCTTAGACTGGGTAATTTATAAACAGCAGAAATTTATTGCTCACAGATCTGGCAGCTGAGAAGTTTAATAAGTAGGCACCAGCAGATTCACTGGTGAGGGTCTGTTTCTCATAGATAGCACCTGCTATGTGTTCTCACATGGCAGAAAGGGCAAACAAGCTCTCTCTGGCTTTTAAAAATAAGGGCACCAATCCATTCATGAGAGCTCCACCCACATAACTTAATCACCTCCCAAAGGCCTCACCTCTTACTACTACTACATTAGGAATTGTTTCAACATCAATTTTAGGAGGACACAAACATTCAGACCATAACACAATCCTACAAGGTAGATGGTATTATCCTCCTTTTGCAAATGAAGATACTGATGCTTGTAGAGGTCAAGCAATTTTCTCAAGACTGTAGAGCAAATAAATGTAAAGTCAAGATTCAAACCAAGGTCCGCTGATAATACACCCTCTGTGGTTCCTGGTACTTACTTAAACAGTACTGAATGAGGTTCTTCATTAAGGTCCTTACAAAGACAGTAGAAAAAAATACCTGAAAAACAAATAGAATGGCTGGGCCTGGTGACTCATGCATGTAATCCCAGCACTTTGGGAGGCTGAGGTGGGCAGATCACTTGAGGTCAGGAGTTCGAGACCAGCCTGGCCAACATGGTGAAACTCCATTTCTACTGAAAATGCCAACATTAGCATGGTGTGGTGGCAGGTGCCTGTAGTCCCAGCTACTTGGGAAGCTGAGGCAGGAGAATCACTTGAACCTGGGAGGTGGAGGTTGCAGTGTGCTGAGATTGCGCCATTGCACTCCAGCCTGGAGGACAGAGTGAGACTTAGTCTCAAAAAAAAATTTGTTTTTAAAAAAAAGAAAAAAGGAATGCACAATAGGGAATAATTATATACAGTTTTCCTAATAGTGAATGGATATATATAGTAAATATAGAATATGTCAAAGCATCACTACCATGTGATTTGGGTGTTAACCACTGTGCTAGGTGTCAAGGATACAATGATAAATGGGATCTGGCCCCTACCCCTTAACTCCTCCTCTGAGAGTTAACTGCCAGGTCTTTTTGGCCTAGACTCTCCATCTGTTGCACTCTTTCTTCATCCTATGCAGCTTTATGCCAGCCCTTTTTTGTTTCAAAGTTGTTAATGCATTTATGATTAACCAGTAGTGGCTTCTTGAAGTGCTGTTTTCAAAAGTATAAGGTTATATCTCAAGTCAGTGGCAAAAAATGCAGTGATTAGTCATGCCTTCCATGGGGGCAAGCGGGAGAAATGAAGGCAAACAGAATATCTATTTGTCATACCTGAACTAGTTGTCCAGAATGATCAGTTTCTCTCTGCAGCTGTTACAAATGATCATTTTATTGCTGGAATTCACCATTTCTTAAATCAGTGTATAAACTGTTCCCCTCTTGGGAAGTTCTAGAGTAAAGGAATTCATTTAACTTGGTTGTCACAGTAGCACAAACATATTTTTGTATCCAAGGAACCTGTCTCTTCTTCACTGCTAATTATATAACCCATACCAATGCTGGCAGTGTCACTCTGTTCCAGGGCTGTAGATATGGTCACCATCACTGCTCATGAACGCTCTTGATGTCCCAGTGTTGTCATAGTGACTTTTGTTGAGGTGGGAAACCCCTGGGCTGAATGCTACCCTGTTTTATAGAGACCCTTATTTAATAGCTTCTTCCTCTATTATGCCATTTAAAATTTCACTTCCTGTCACAGCTGGAGTTAAAAATGCTTACTAGTTGCCTGTCTGGAGTTTTCCTCTTTAAAAATTTCAAGGCCACACACAAATGAGTTGTTGCGTTTCTGAGGTGTATTAGAGGTAGTTTTGTTTATTCTATTTGTTGGCTGAAAGCCATGCTCATCAATGAAATATTCTCTCTAAGAAGTGAATCCTTAAATGTCTTTTACTTCTTGGGAAATGAATTTGGACAGCTGAGGAGATTTCTATTCTCTTGTGGCTACCTGTCTGGCCACAGAAGGTGGAGAGAAAATGGAGGTTGTATTATATCTTGGTGTAGTCTTGGAAAGAGTATTGCATTTAAAGTCACTAGTGGCCGGGTATGGTGACTCATGCCTGTAATCTCAGCACTTTGGGAGCCCGAGGTGGGCGGATCACTTGAGGTCAGGGGTTCGAGACCAGCCTGGCTAACATGGTGAAACCCCATCTCTACTAAAAGTACAAAAATTAGCTGGGCTTAGTGGTGCGAGCCTGTAATCCCAGCTACTCGGGAGGCTGAGGCAGGAGGATCACTTGAAACTGGGAGGCAGAGGTTATGGCGAGCTGAGATCATACCACTGCACTCCAGCCTGGGTGACAGTGAGACTTGGTCTAAAAAAAAAAAAAAAGTCACCAGCTCTGGATGTAAGTCCTTGTACCATTGCTTAGTTGCTATGCAATCTTGAGCCAATTAATTAAACTGAAAGTCATTTGAGTCAACTGTAATATAAAATGAAGATTATTATAATATGGAGTTGTTGAGAGGAATAAATGGGATGGTATAGGAAAGCACCTTTGCAAAAGCAGTATTGTTAGATGTCTGGGTTTGCATTTTTCCTTGTTGGTTTCCCTATTATTCTTGTCTTAACCAGATGCAGTGTATATGTGAAATACAGTCTTTCCTGCAGCATCCAGATGTGCATTTTATGGGAAGCTAGTAGACCAAACACCTGATGCTAAATCCACTTGATGTTGGTGGTGGGACTCCTCTTGTTTTCCCTTCACTACTCTTCTTGTTCATCATGTAGATCTTCAGCACAGATCATCATTTATAAATTACACCTTAATTGTAATGTCTTTTAACATGTTTGTGAAGATAAGAAAAAGAGGTGCTCTCTCTCCCACAAAACTTCATTATTTTTCATTTTGTAAATTAAAAAATATTTTTAGAGACAAGGTCTCACTATGTCACACAGGCTGGCCTGGAACTTCTGGTCTCAAGGGATCCTCCTGCTGCAGGCTCCTGAGTAGCTGACATTATGGATGTGTACCACCATACACACTTCACAAAACTTAAAAAAAAATTTAGTTGAGTGAATGCAGCAGCTAGCTCAGGCTCTGGGAGAAATGTGAGCCTAAGAAGGAAAAGACAGAATGTTAGAAGAGAATTACTGGCCAGGTGCGGTGGTGCACGCCTGTGATCCTAGCACTTTGGGAAGCCGAGGCGGGTGGATCACCTGAGGTCAGGAGTTCGAGATTAGCCTGGCCAACATGGCAAAACCCCATCTCTACTAAAAATACAAAAATTAGCCGGGCATGGTGGCAGACATCTGTAATCCCAGATGCTCGGGAGGCTGAGGTATGAGAATCGCTTGAGCCCGGGAGGTGGAGGTTATAGTGAGCCGAGATCGCACCACTGCACTCTAGCCTGGGGGATAGAGCGAGACTCTGTCTCCAAAAAAAAATTAGTCATGTGTGATGGTGCACGCTTGTAATCCCAGGCAGTCAGGTGGGTGAGGCACAAGAATCACTTGAACCCAGGAGGCGGAGGTTGCGGTGAGCCAAAATCGCACCATTGCCCTCCAACCTGGGTGACAGAGTGAGACTCTGTCTCAAAAAAAGAAAAAAATAAAGAGAGAGAGTTACCTATTTGACAAAATGTTGAGGGTCTGTACTCTGCATCTTAACTCAGGCGAAGATGATGATTTGTAAGGTGGGATCCCATTGCATAATGCACAGCCTCCTGCCATCTCTGTGGCTCTATCTCACTCCTTTTTCTTCTGTTAACTTCTCTTTCCTTTCTGAAACAACTGTCACATTCCTTTCTAGTGGCCTGCATGGTATTTACACCCCTCAGATCCCCTTCTAAGAAGGACTTGCTGCCCATGTCCAGGGACGGGGTTTGTAGACAGCCTCCAGCTGTCCAGCAGCTTCAGGGTGCATTCCAGCGGGGGAGAGCTGCCTTGCCCAGGGTCATGCTATTCCCTCGGGAGCCCACATCAGTGACTGAGCAGGGTAGAGGCATAAAGGCTGGGCCATTTCAGCCTGATGAGAGACACTCTGATGGGCATACTTGCTCCAGAGCTCCCTCCCTGGTTAGTTGCGGCTTTAGTGGGCCTGCATCACAGGTCAAGCTCTTCTGCCCCAATCCTGCTTCCTCCTCCTTTCTTTCACAGACATTGATTCCTAATAAACACTTTTAAAATATGTTTAAAATATACCAGTTTTATTGAGCTATAATTTACATACCATAATATTTGCTCTTTTAAAGCATACAGCTAAGTGGTTTTAGTATATTTACAAAGTTGTGCAATCATCACCACTATTTAATTCCAGAAAATTTTTGTGACTCCTAAAAAGAAGCCCCGTACCTATTAGCAGTCACTCCCTATTTTCCTTTCCCCTATCCCCTGGCAGTGATTACTCTACTTTCTGTCTCTAGATTTGGCTATTCTGGATGTTTCATATGAATGGAATCATATAAGTGGCTTTTTGTGACTAGCTTCTTTCATTTAGCTTAATGCCTAGCCTGGGCAACAAGAGAGAAACTCCATCTCAAAAAAAAAAAAAAAAAAAAAAAATTAAAAGGGAAGAGAGAAGGACCAGTTGAGAGGTGATGCCAGAGGGACCAGTAAGGGCTGCAATGTTAGTGGCATTTATGTCATGATGAGATATTTGGACCCTCCCTGAGGCAGTGGAGACTCAGAGAAGGCAGGTAAGGTGTGATCAGGTGTGCCCTCGCTTCATTTGTGGATTACAAATGGTGGGCAGCTCTTCTATCTTGGAAGACGTTCTGAGTCGGTCAGAGTCTGGGAGGAGGGATGTTGCTAGAGGTGAAGGGATGAATTGTAGGTTGAAGAGGGCATCAGAATGAATATCTGGGGTGCAGGATATGCACATGAGACTCAAGGAAAGGCGGAAAGGTAGCAGGGGAGAGAGGCAATGTGGCATGTTGGAAAGACACACCTGGATTTTGATTCCTTTTTCATCTCTTAGCCACTCTGTAGTGTTAGGCAGATTAACTAACTTCTTTAATTGGCTCTTTCTTCATCTTTAAAAGGAAGATAATAACCCTAACCTCTCAGCATTTCCTAGTGAGGCTGGAGTGAGGTAACCTGTATAAGGCAATCAACTCCTCTTAGCTCATTTTTCCTGTCTCCATTCCCAGGCCAGGCCCAAGAGGTAGGACCCAGGGTGGAGGCCTGGAGTTAGATCATCAGGTAACCAAGGGCAGAGGGCAGGGAAGGTCAGGGGAGCCTAGAGCAAGGAACAGGAAGTGGGAGGGAGAGGAGGGCCAGAAGAATTGCTGGGCTGGATCCAGGCAGAAGCACCTCTGTATGGATGAAATATTTTTGAAGCTTAGTTCTTTCTGAAGTTCCAGAACAACCTTTCTCCCATACACTAATTCAGGCCTCTCTGCAACTGTGAATGGTGGCCGCTGGGGTCCATTTGCATGTTGAAGCCTGACAAACCTCACACTTAATTTTAGCCTCTGACAGTGGGCCAGATACAGTGAAGCCAGAGGCTGTGTTTTGGAAGGCACAACTGCCTGGGGATGAAGAGTCACCTCTATCAATTCTTGCTTCCTTTTTCTTATTTATTTATTTTTTGGAAACTGAGTCTTGCTCTGTCACCCAGGCTGGAGTACAGCAGTGTGATCCTGGCTCACTGCAGCCTTAAACTCCTGGGTTTAAGCAACTCTCTTGCCTCAGCTTCCCAAAGTGCTGGGACTATGGCCATGAGCCACCATGCCTGGCCATGTCTTGATTTTTAAAAAGCTATTTTGCATCTGCTAGTTTTCAGTTCCAAATGATGCATGGTTGAGATCCGTGGCCTCTGCAGTTCCTTGCCACCCTGTGGTGCTGGGACTGAGAGTCAAGTGGAGTTTGGCAGCTGCTTCTGAGCCATCCTGGACACTTGCCATCCCAGATGCTAATCTCATCCATCTTGGGGTCTGCCACTTAGCAGCTGAATGGAGAAACTGCCGGCCTCCCGAACCGTAAACACAGTGCAGAAAACCATGCATTTGACCTGTTAGAGATCACTCCTCTTCTGTGGGGAGATACTGCCAGTCTCCAGAAAGAAGAAAATGATACAAGAGCTGTGTGTTGACCTGGGAATGTGTGTTGGGAATCTCTCATGGCACCACCATGTTCAAGGGTGCAAGGATCATTGAGGCATGTGAGCCCAAGGCCACACAAAAACCTAAAGCATTTCCTTTCTTTGATGCTTAATCAGAATTTGTGGGTATTTGATTGTTCTGTGTTCATGTATTTGGCAAATGTTTGCCCAGAACTTCCTATTACTCTGGAATTTATGAAATTGCCTTGTTTTGTATTAAAGATGATAGAATAGAAGCAATTTCCCATGGTTTGATCTCGTATATGACAGGCACCATGCCAGGAGCTGGAGATGCGAAGAAATGAAACACAGATTCTGGCTGAAGGCACTTAGAGTCCAGAGACGAGGTGGACACAAATAACTGGAACTCAAGTGATATGGGTTCTATTACAGATATGTACAAAGGGCTGTGTGGTACATACACAAAAGGGAAGGACCAAAGCAAAGGCTTCCCGGAGACGCCACTTGGGTTTTAGTATATGGAATAAGAACTTTTTTGGTGAGGCCAGGTGCGGTGGCTCACGCCTGTAATCACAGCACTTTAGGAGGCTCAGCAGGTTGGATCACGTGAGATCAGGAGTTCAAGAGCAGCCTGACCAACATGGTGAAACCCCATCTCAACTAAAGATACAAAAATTAGCTGGGTGTGATGGGACATGCTTGTAATCCCTGCTACTCGGGAGGCTGAGGCACGAGAATCTCTTAGACCTGGGAGGTGGAGGTCGCAGTAGGCCAAGATCACACCATTGCACTCCAGCCTGGGCAACAAGAGCAAAACTTCATCTCAAAAAACTAAAGAAAAAAAAAAAAAGAGCAAGAATTTTTTTGTGAAATTCTCAAAATTGATCAGCTATGCTAGGGATACACAGTGAGGTGGCTTTGTACTATGCCAGGCTAGCTTAATGCCTAACTGTATAATAAATTCTTTATTCTACATTACCCATCATGGTTCCGCTTCTCTGATTGACCCTTGACTTTTGCACACAGTCTCCATTCATGCTGTGTTTGATTGATTAGCATTCCATATTTAATGACTATGTTAAGTAGCAAGGAATCATGTATTTTCAAATGTCAGCAACTACAAAGATGCCCCAGAAACTTTCTTGCAGGGAAGTCTATCATTACTTTCCCAAAAGGCATCATCACTCTATTTTCTTTTCTCTTCTCCTAACCCAGCCCATCGAATCCAGATCCCAGGATGTGTAACAGGAGGCTCTGGAAAGCCGAGCATCTTGAAGGATTTAGAGAACATGCATCTGAGGAACGTTAGTGACAGGCAGGACTTCTGACTGGGGAAAATGGTCCTCTCCCCACAGTCCCCCACCATGAGTGTGCTAGGAGTTCCGCTGAGCTGTAAACAAACTTGGTGCCCTTAGTAGTATTGATCTCAAAAGTGTTGTTGTGAGGATTAAATGAGACAATATGTTTATATCTCTTAGCATAGTATTGCTAGTACATTGTAAGCACTCAATAAACATTAGCTTTCACTATTCTTTATTGTGGTGAAATAGACATAACTTTAAACTTGCCACTTCAACCACTAAGTGTACAGTTGAGTGTATTAAGCACATTCACATTGTCTTTCAACAGCCACCACCACTCCATCTCTGAACTTTTTCATCTTCCCAAACTGAAACTTCATACTCATTAAACAATAACTCCCATTTCTCCTTCCCTCCAGCCTCTGGCAACTAGCATTCTTTCTGTCTCTATGAATTTGTCTACTCTAGGAACCTCATATAAGTAGAATCAAACAATATTTGTCCTTTTGCAACTGACTTATTTCACTTAGCATAATGTCTTCAAGGTTCATCCATGTTGTGGCATGTATCAGAATTTTCTTTCTGGCCAGGGCGGGTGGCTCATGCCTGTAATCCCAGCACTTTGGGAGGCCTAGGCCTAGGCGGGTGGATCACCTGAGGTTGGGAATTTGAAACCAGCCTGGCCAACATGGTGAAACCTCGACTCTACTGAAAAGACAAAAATTAGCGGGGCGTGGTGGTGTGTGTCTGTAATGCCAGCTACTTGGGAGGCTGTGGCAGGAAAACTGCTTAAACCTGGGAAGCGGAGATTGCAGTGAGCTGAGATTGCACCACTGCACTCCAGCCTGGGTGACAGAGTGAAACTCTGTCTCAAAAAAAAAAAAAGAAATTTCTTCCTTATTAAGGCTTTATAATATTTTGTTGTATGTATGTGCCACATTTCATTTATATGTATAAATCACATTTTATTCATCTGTTAACTGGCACTTGAGTTGCTTCCATCTGTTATGAATAATGCTATGAACATAGGTGTACAAATATTGTTCGAGTCCCTGCTTTGAATTCTTCTGGATGTATACTCAGAAGTAGAATTGCTGGGTGATATGGTACAGTCACATGTCGCTTATTGACTGAAATAGTCTGACAAATGCAGCATTATGCAATTCTGTCATTGTGCAATTGTAGGGTGCACTTACACAAAGATGCACCCTACATGGTAAAGCCTACTACACACGTAGGTTATATGGTGTAACCTATTGCTCCTAGGTTATAAATCTGTACAGCATGTTGCTATACTGAATGCTGTAGGCAGTTGTAACACAATAGTAAGTACTTGTGTATCTAGACATATCTAAACATAGAAAAGGTACAGTACAAATATGGTATTATAATTTCATGGGACCCTTGTGGTATGTGTGGTCTGTCATTGAACAAAACGTCCTCGTGTGGTACATAACAATAATTCTATGTTTAATTTTTTAAAAAGCTAGTTTCCATTATTATCATTATCAATTACAAAGTTGCTTCTCCAGGGAACAAAAGGGGACAGAGAGACTGGGCAAAGAAGAAAGTGCCAAGGTCCCTTGCAGCTTGAGGAATCCAATCCCAGTGCTCTGTGTGCCATGCCCCGCATTTACTCTGTCGTTGTGCGCCTCCTTCCTCTGCTTGGGTCGGAACAGGACACAAGAGGAAGCTGATGGAAAGAAGACGATGGGGAGGATTAGGTTACATAAACGGAGAGGGCAGCCTCATATATGTCACAGGGTGGTTGGACACTTGAGGCTTTGGCTGTGCAGCTCAAGTGTTGCTGTGTTTTCCTGCCCCACTGTGGGATGTTGAGAAAGGCACTGGTGCAGTGGAAAGAATGGCCTGGGGATGCAGACTGTCATGGCACTTCATCCTGTAGGACCTGGAGCCCAGGGAGTGAAGGCAGCATGAAGTTGACCGAACTGGCAGCCCTGGGGAGCCTGAAGGCCAGGGCTGCTCGGGACCTGGAAAACATCTGGGAACTTATTCCTCAAAAACCTCAGAGCCCTAGTTTTTAAAAATGGCTCCCTCCTTCACAGGGGGGCCAATAATGTGTATGAAAATTCTGGAAGATATGAAATGGTATCATCCGTGGCTAAGTTCCTTCTTCACAAATGGCTGTTACCCTCTCAGATCCCTGGCTCTGCCTTCCTCCTCCTGGTGGGATGCTGTCAGGTATCTCTTGGGCTCAGCTGTGTACCCAGTTATGAGCCAACATCCCCCTCAGTGCAAGTATGTAGAACTGGGCGACTCTCTCAGATGCATCAGCACGCAGTCCTGCTCTAATACCTAGATTTCCTTTGGTACAAATCAGACTCCAGTTTTTTTCTCAAAGGACACCCTCCTTCACTCAATATCACATAGCCTGGGAGTTACGAGGCTTCTTTGCCAGCCTCCTTCCCAGAGATTATTGGGGGTGGCAGTTCTCCTTCATAAAGAATCTCAAATGTAGACTTTTGGGGTTCTTTCCAAATGCGGTTATTCACACGAAGATACAGGATAAGAAGATCACATTCATTACACAACCATAAACTTGCGACCCATTACTGGCCATTTTGACAACAGTGTACTATAAGTTATTTTAAAAACAAATCTTAAAAGTTTCTTGTCAATGGAATAATTATATCACATTTGGGTTTTCTGTTAAAAGCATTAATTTGTTTAATAGATTTAAAATATGCTATACATTTGGTATCCATTCCTGGTTTGGCTCAGCCTGCAGAACTCATCTATGCCTTAGTCACTGTGCTTTTATTTCTAACTTCAGAGTAGAAGTCACGGGCTGGGCCTCAAAGCGGAGGCCAGAGCCCTGCTGTCTTGCACGGTTGGACCAGACCTTTTTCTAGGACTAGCGCAGTTGCCGCAGAGGTTTTTTTGGGTGAGTTGTCAGTGGTCATTTTTGTGGATTCTGAGCAGTGATACCAGGTTGGAGTCTCCATTGCTGGCCACAGGTCACCTGGTTCTGTCTTGAGCAAATTGTGTACAGTTTAAACTCTTTTTTTTTTTTTTTTTTCTCGAGACAGAGTTTCGCTCCTGGGCTGGAGTACAATGGTATAATCTCGGCTGACTGCAAACTCCATCTCCCAGGTTCAAGCGATTCTCCTGTCTCAGCCTCCTAAGTAGCTGGGATTATAGGTACGTGCCACCATGCCTGGCTAATTTTTGTATTTTTAGTAGAGATGGGGTTTCACCATGTTGGCCAGGCTGGTCTCGAACTCCTGACCCCAAGTGATCCATCCACCTCGGCCTCCCAAAGTGCTGGGATTACAGGCGTGAGCCACCACGTCCAGCTGTACTGTTTAAATTCTGTTCAATGCTATTGTTCTCGGGCACAGATTCTGGACCTCCTGTTTGCACCTGTGGAGGAAAGCCTGGGCATATTTAGGGCAGTTTTCTTGGACCCTTCCCCATAATGGTATGTATATTTTTACCAAGCCCAGTGATTAAATTATTTCTTGCTGCATGATAGATTACCCCTACATTTAGCGCCTAAAACAGCAAGGATTTATTATCATACACATTTTCTATGCGTCAGGAGTCTGGGAGGGGTTTAGCAGGGTAATTCTGGTTCAGGTCCTCTCATGAGGCTGCTGTCAAGCTGTCAGTCCAGGCTGCAGTCATCTCAGGGCTGGAGAATTTGTTTCTAAGCTCACTCACTTGGTGGTTGCTAGATCTCAGTTCCTCATTGGCTGTTGGCTAGAGTCTCCCTCAGTTCCTCACCATGTGAACCTCTCCGTAGAGTAGCTGACAACATGGCAGCTGGCTTCCCGCAAAGTGATTGACATCCCCCAAAATGAAAAAGAGACCCTAAGCTGGAAGCCACAGTCTGTAATGACCTAATCTCAGAAGTGACCCGCCATCACTCCTTCATATGCTACTGATCACACAGACCAACCCTGGTGCAATGTGTAGGGGGTGCTGTACAAGGTTGTGAATACCGGGAGATGGGGATCATTGGGGTTCATTTTGGAAGCTGGCTGCCCCACCCAGCTCCCCACTCAGCAACATGCCTCCAACTCCTACAAGTACCTTCTAGGGAGTTCCTAGTAGGATCTAGGCACTGTCCTATGAGCTTTGCAGGCATTAACTCACTGAATCCTAGTAACCTAGAGGTTGATACAAGGGTGGCTCCTTTACTGTGATTTCAGAACCTGGGGCACGAAGTGGTTAAGTAATCATTAGTTTATATTGTGTCCTGGAATGAAAGAGAGATTGCTCAGGGCTCCACATTTTTCCTCATTTTGCCAACTTTTTGGCTAGAAATAGAGATCCTTGATCGGCATCCCTTTCACTGCTGCCTTTCCCAGTCAAAGACTAAGTTCCTTAAGGAGCCCAGGGCTCTGACCCTTCAAGGGACCCTGGAGAAAAGAGCTTGCCTCTAAATTTCTCCTTAGGGGAGGATCTTCCTGGGCCTGCCGTCCTCTTCTCTACTGGAACCTCGGGACACCATTTGCTGCCAGTCTGAGCCAGGGGAAGGGAAGGGTTCTAAATTTCAGAAGATATAACAGTTTAGCAGAGGACTGAGCTTTGAGAGGAAGGAGAGCAGGAAGATACAAAGCTACTGCTCCAGTCTACTGTTTAAGGGCGTCTACAGTCTTCTCACCAACCTGCCTTCCCAGGCTGTTTCCCATCTCTTGTTCCCAGAAACAACAAATCACTCATGGTTAATAAACACATTGTCATTTTCTTTGCCTTTGTGCGCTTGTTTTCCGGTTCCAGTTTTCTGCTCCCTCCTACCCCTCTCTGTCTACTAATGCCTGCTGACTTCAAGACCCAGCTAAAAATCACCCTGAGATATCTCCCTCTGGGCCGGTGCATCACAGATTTTAATGTAAGTGGAGCCATTGTGCAATAATTCATTTTGAGGCCCTGTTAAATCACAGACTTTCATTCAGTAGGTCTGAGATGGGGCCGGAGGGTCGACAACTGAAAGAACTCCAGGGTAGCGTAAATGCCATTGATCTCTTAACCACACATTGAGTAGCAAGGCTCCACATCTCATCTCCCCTTTCGTCCTTTTTGGAAATGTAAGCGTATTCCATGGTAGAAGCTATTTTAAGGGAAACCAGATGTCTTATACTGGCTAAAATTAATTTGGCATTCAGCAATTATTAAATTATTTGGTAGATATGTAGGGTGACCAATGTCCTGATTTGTCTGGCATTGTGGGGTTTCCTGGGACATGAGACCTTCACTGCTAAAACTGGGCAAGTCTTAGGAAAACCGGAATGAATTGGATATCTTGCCTCTGGCGCTTAGAGGTGAGTGAGGGCGATGTGTCCCTTTCCTTACAACCTTTCCACCAGGTGCAGTCTTGACAAAATTCTACTAAAGCTATGAATGTTTATTAGCCAGCAGGCATAAGAACTGTCGTAGGCTGGGTGCAGTGGCTCAC
Source organism: Chlorocebus sabaeus (assembly GCF_047675955.1). Lineage (NCBI taxonomy): Eukaryota > Metazoa > Chordata > Mammalia > Primates > Cercopithecidae > Chlorocebus > Chlorocebus sabaeus. The sequence continues at coordinate 75,079,695 of NC_132915.1, read as the reverse complement.
GCCTGTAATCCCAGCACTTTGGGAGGCTGAGGTGGGCAGATCTTTTGAGCTCAGGAGTTTGAGACCAGCCTAGGCAACATGGGGAAATGTTATCTTTATATTAAAAAAAAAAAAAAAAAAGCCAGGTGTGGTGGCACGTACCTGTAGTCCCAGCTACTTAGGAGACTGAGGTGGGAGGATCCCTTAAGCCCAGGTGGCTGAGGTTGCAGTAAACTGAGATTGCACCACTGCATTCCAGCCAGTGCAAAGACCCTGTCTCAAAAAAAAAAAAAAAAAAAGAACTGTCCTACACTGGTTGTTGCGGCTTTGGGGAGAGCCATTCTCTGCCTCAGACACTACACATAACACAAACATGGTCGGTTCTCTTCAAAATAGGCACAAGGAGATTACAATGACAGGACCAACTAATCTTATAGTAGGGTAAAGTTACAGCCTCTTATGGAAAGAGACACAGCACCCAGGGAACAATAGACTTTGTCACTCCACCAAAAATAATAGACTGCTTGAATTTGTCTACTTCATTCAAACATGAGCATTAAGCATGGTCTTGCAGTTAGTGAGGAGGCCTGAAGGTTTCAGAGGCAAATGCCTGTCTCGGGCATTGAGTCAGCCAGGAAATCAGCTCTGTGTCTTTCTCAGATTCAGGTTTTGTTGGTCTTTGTGATATTTTGCCTGGAGGATGGGTGGAAGGTCACCTCAAGAAGTGACCACAGCTCAAAGTTATTTTATTCTACATTGCAAAGTATGCCAGATAGAAGAAAACACCCTTTAGCTTCCCTTTGTCATTCAACACCAGGAAGAAAAGAGGAAAATGGAATTGGTTTTCTTTTTTTTTTTTGAGATGGAGTCTCTGTTGCCAGGCAATGGTGTGATCTCGGCTCACTGCAACCTCTGCCTTCCGGGTTCAAGCAATTTCCCTGCCTCAGCCTCCTGAGTAGCTCGGACTACAGGCGCCTGCCACCATGGCCAGCTAAATTTTTTATATTTTTAGTAGAGATGGGATTTCACCATGTTGGCCAGGCTGGTCTTGAACTCCTGACCTCAGGTGATCCACCCACCTTGGTCTCCCACAGTACTGGCAATACAGGCGTGAGCCACTGCACCCTTCCTGGAATTGGTTTTCTTTGGGCTCTGAGGAACACACAAAACAACAAGACCCCTCAGAGTTCGGATAAACCAATCTCGTGCGACTACATTGGAACAGCTGAAGGTTTTTTCTTAGGGGCAGGGGGGAATTTCTTTCTGATTGAACATCAGCATTTTTTTTTTTTTTTTAAATTTTTAGACTTCCCTTTGTTTTCTTACAAAACAAAACATCAAAACGGAGACTTTAGTTGCCTCTAGGCCTCTCAGAAGAAGCCAGCTCTGGGGAGGGAGGCGGGGCTGCTAAGAGTTCTGCGAACGGATTTTTCAGAGCAAGTGTTAGCGTCAGTGGAGCTCTGGTCCTCCCTGTAGATTTGTAAACCAACCTCTGACACCCATTCAGCAAAACAACTTCACCTTTCACCTACATTCCTTGTTTTCCAGCTGTTTGGTGCATGCTCTGTGTGCATATGTAAGCAACTCTTGATGATTTTGTTTGCTTACACTATTTCCTCCTCAATAAAGAGAAAGAATAGGGCCTGAGTATGTCACTGTTGGACGGGACCCCAAGGGGATCTAGAGATTGTGACCCAGCATCAGATGACAACCCTGGCCTCAGACAAAGACCCTTTGTTTCACAAATGAAGCAACTGACACCTGGATGACTTGCTCCATGCTGGCAAATGAGTGATGGGATCTAAAACAAGATGTTTTTAATGCTCTCAATTAAAATTCAGAGCCTCAAGGTTGAAAAGGACCTTGACAATTACATATCCAACCTCACACAGATGCTTGAATTCTGGTCTCTAAAGAGTGTACAGTGGCTGGGCGCGGTGGCTCATGCCTGTAATCCCAGCACTTTGGGAGGCTGAGGCAGGCAAATCACAAGGTCAGGAGTTCGAGACCAGCCTGACCAATATGGTGAAACACCGTCTCTACTAAAAAACACAAAAATTAGCCAGGCATGGTGGTGCATGCCTGTGATCCCAGCTACTCAGGAGGCTGAGGCAGAAGAATCGCTTGAACCCAGGAGGGGGAGGTTGCAGTGAACCGATTGCACCACTGCACTGCAGCCTGGGTGACAGACAGAATGAGATTCCATCTCAAAAAAAGAAAAAAAAAAAAAAAGAGTGTAGAGTGGCCATGTGGCCACTACTGGTCTCATTGGAAGATGAAGAAATCACAACTGTCCCAGCAAATGGAAGCTCCTTCATTTATTTCCATGGGTGCAGGATATCGCCCAGGCTGGAGTGCAGTGATACGATCTTGCCTCACTGCAACCTCCACCTCTCAGGTTCAAGCAATTCTCCCTGCCTTAGCCTCCCAAGCTGGGATTACAGGCGCCCACCACCACACCTGGCTGATTTTTGTATTTTTAGTAAAGATGGAGTTTCGCCATGTTGACCAGTCTGGTCTTGAACTCCTGACTTCAGGTGATCCATCCGCCTTGGCCTCCCAAAGTGCCAGGATTACAGACATGAGCCACCGCACCTGGGGAGCTCTCTGTTTTTGAATCCGTTACTTTCTATCAGAATTATACAAATATCAATGAATTTTCATTAAAAAGGTATTTGCTGGAGCATACTTCATTTACCTTTGATCAATTAATTGGAGAACACTGAGAAGCCTTTAATTTCCACAAGGGATATAGCCTTTCCTAAACATAACCTGCTTATTTGAGGTAGAATATCTTGTAACTCTAACCTTACACAGAACAAATTTAGGAAAATGCTGGTTTGAACTATGGAATAAAATGCTTAAAAAGGTACACGTTAATTAATTTTTTGTGAGTCAAATATTTTAAATGTAATAACAGGAATTTACCACTCAAAAGCAACCAATGGAAAATATATTGCTAAATATAATTAACATTATTTATATAACATAAAAATGTTGGTGAACATATTCTGTATTATAAATCATTCTGGAATGATGTGTGCAAATCTCTCTCATTCTTTTCGAGATAGGGTCTCACTCTGTCACCCAGGCTAGAGGGTAGTGACACGATCATGGCTCACTTTAGCCTCAACCTCCTGGACTCAAGTGATCCTCCTACCTCAGCCTCCCTAATAGCTGGGACTACATGTGTGCACCACCATGCCCAGCTAATTAACAAAAAAATTGTTGGCCTTGTGCGGTGGCTCATGCCTGTAATCCCAGCGAGGCAAGACGTAGGGAACATAAGGCTGATCCACACTGACTTCCTAGAAGTAAATCAAATAAAAGCACTTCGGCAATGACAGAAATGTAAATGGCTTTGTAACTTCACTTCATCCTCTCCATTTTACATAGATCGTATACACCAAGTAACACCCTCTCCATTTACACTAGGGTGCGTTCTGAGCAAATGACTCTGTGACTTGACTTCATTCTCTTCATTTACATAGAATATTTGCCAAGTAACCAATGGGAAACCTCTAGAGTATTGAAACCTCAGAAAATTCTGTGAGACAGGCTCTTGAGCACCTATGCTCGGGCCTACTCCCACACTGTGGAGTGTACTTTCGTTCTCAATAAATCCCTGCTTTTGCTTTCCTCGCTTTGCGAGTTTTGTCCAACTCTTTGTTTGAGACCCCAAGAACCTGGACACCTTCTACCAGAACACCAGCACTTTGGCAGGCCGAGGGTGTGGATCACCTGAGGTCAGGAGTTCCAGACCAGCCTGGCCAACAGGCAAAACCCTGTTTTCTACTAAAACAATTTAAAAATTAGCTGGGCCTGTGGCATGTGCCTATAGTCGCAGCTACTCAGGAGGCTGAGGCAGGAGAATAGTTGGAACCTTGGAGGCAGCGGTTGCCATGAACTAAGATCAAGCCACTGCATTCCAGCCTGGGTGACAGAATGAGACCCTGTCTCGTTGTAGAGATTGGGGAGTCTCACTACATTACCCAGGCTGGTCTTGAACTCCTGGGCTCATATAATCCTCCTGCCTCAGTCTCCCAAAATGTTGGGATTACAGGCATGAGCTACTGTGCCTACCTACAAATATCTTAATGCTTATTTTGTATGTAAAATTTTGGGGAAACTTTTAATTTTTAATTTTGTTTGGCTGCATTTTTAAAATTTCTATATTGGGCCAGGTGCAGTGGCTCATGCCTGTAAGCTACTCGGGAGGCTGAGGCAGGAGAATCACTTGAACCCAGGAGGCGGAGGTTGCAGTGAGCTGAGATTGTGCCACTGCACTCCAGCCTGGCGACACAGTGAGACTCTGTCTCAAAAAAAAAAAAAAAAATTCTGTATTGAACACAACTAAGTTTTAAAACAGCATGCGCCAACAGCAAAAAGACTCAAGATAAGCAATGACAGATCCTATAGGAAAGTGAAGAATATGTTTGGTAGAGAGAATAAGCAATACTCCTCCGTTCATCTTTTGTGTAAGCCAGGGAGATATTGTCTCTCTCATCCCGTGTGAGAAATGCATAGCAAAAGTATCATATTCCTCGTATCATTTTTCTGATCAAAAACCTGTAATATTTGCCTATAAATAGTCTAACCTCCTCTATCTGGTTGTTAAGATGCTGTGTAATCTCTCAGATTTACCTAATGTTGGTTCCTTTCTGATAACATGCCACTCCAGCCAGCCTACTTTTTCTTTCCAGTCCTCTTGTCCCTATGCCCTTTTCTGCTTCAGTGTCTTTGTTTATGTTTTTCAGATCAGAATGTCCTTTCTACCTCTCCAAATTCAAGGCCATTTGTACCCCACACTGATTTTTCCCTTTCCTGATCTCTGATGGCAGTTCCAGACTCTACCATACCATGTATCATTTACTGATTCACTGGGCTTACCTAGGCTCCACCCTTAATGCTGACTGGCAGAGGCAAAACTGAGGTTGCTGGCTACCTAGGTTGCTGGTGTTACCAGAAAAGGGGTCTGCATCCAGACCTCAAGAGAGGGTTCTTGGATCTTGCACAAGAAAGAATTCAGGGCAAGTCTGCAGTCCGAAGTGAAAGCAAGTTTATTAAGACAGTAAAGGAATACAAGAATGGCTATTCCATGAGTATCCCCAAGGACTGCTGGTTGCCCATTTTTATGGTGATTTTTTGATGGTATGCTACACAAGGGGTGGATTATTCATACCTCCTCTTTTTAGACCATATAGGGTAACTGCCTGACGTTGCCATGGCATTTGTAAACTGTCATGGCGCTGGTGGGAGTGTAGCAGTGAGGACGACCAGGGGTTACTCTTGACGCCATTTTGGTTTTGATGGGTTTTGACCAGCACCTTTACTGCAACCCGTTTTATCAGCCAGGTCTTTATGTCCTGTATTTTGTGCTGACCTCCTATGTCATCCTGTGACTTAGAATGTCTTAACCGTCTGGGAACGCAGCCCAGTAGGTTTCAGCCTCATTTTACCCAGCTCTTATTTAAGATGGAGTTGCTCTGGTTCACACGCCTCTGACACTGGAATTGAATACCTGGAGGGCATGTTAAAAGGGGAGAAATAGCAAGGAATGAATCAGGAAGTTGGAATCTAGAGAAACAGACCAACTAGACATCAGTTGGAGTGGCAGAACAAATGAAAAGCTAGAGAGATGCTAGAGTAAGCAGAGGCCCAGTGTAGATAAAGACACAGAAGGTGGTGACTGTCTTGTTCCTCTTGTGTTGGGTTTCGTGTGTTCGGCCAGGACTGGGGACAGCCTGCCCCTGCATGCTGACACCCTCTTTCGTCATACCCTGACAATGAAAGCGAAGTTAGGAGTTCCCAGGAGGCCCTTCTGGAGAACTTAATTTTTTTTGTGCCACCGTATAGTGTCATCGTAAGTGCAGATTGACTCTGACACTTTATCACCAAGTAGAGGGCTCTCAGGCTGGAAGCAGCTTAGGCAAAACACGCAAATGTACTTGCTCATGGAATCCAATAAACAATCAGGCATAGCTTATCATACGTGCAAACCAAACTGCAGGAAGCAAGGCTGCAGCTTGGTCTCAGGAACAACTGGATCCCGAGACTTGGATGCTGCCAATAACTCTTTTTTACCTCCCTAGCCTCTGCTTCTTTTTATGCTTTCGCCTTCTCTAACTGCAAATAGCCTTTCTTCTCATGGTTGCATATGCAGCTAATAAAAGCTCCTGAAGTTTACATCTTTCAACTTCCACCACGAAACGGAGACTGATTCTTTTATTCCAGTCGGGAGAATCCCAAGCAAGGCTCTGATTGGCCCACCTTGAGTCAAGTACCCAACCTTAACTAATCAAACATGGAGAGAGAAGACCAGACCAGATAAGAACAGGCCAGGTGGGCCAGGCGTGGTAGCTCATGCCTGTAATCCCAGCACTTTGGGAGGCTGAGGCAGGCAGATCACCTGAATTTGGGAGTTCAAGACCAGCCTGACCAACATGGAGAAACCCTGTCTCTACTAAAAATACAAAATTAGCTGGGCGTGATGGTGCATGCTTGTAATCCCAGCTACTCTGGAGGCTGAGGCAGAATCGCTTGAACCTGGGAGGCGGAGGCTGGGGTGAGCTGAGATCTCGCCACTGCACTCCAGCCTGGGCAACAAGAGTGAAAATCCACCTCAATAAATAAATAAACATACCCTGTGGACAGGGGTGGGGTGAGTAGTTTCTAGGTGGAGAGGATTTGGGGCGAATAATCCTACAGATGTCCAGTATGATAGCACACCAGCAACTGCATCCACAGGCATGTCGGTTGGTATGTTGGAAATCAGGAAGGAAGAACTGTAGTCTAGCACACCGCCCTTCCTATTGCCAGAATAGTCAGCAAGCCTTTATTAAGAGTTGCTCCTGGGAACTTGATAATTGTTGGAACAGCCTGCAACTCTACGCTGTCATTTTTTCTTGCTATGTTAACCTTAGGACCTCCAGCTCTATTCAGACACCCAATAACCCTGACATTTCTTTGCTCTGCAAAGGACCGCTGATGACACTATTATCTTTGCCTTAGTGACTGCTGAGTCACTTCATTTCCCAGAGGGAGAATGGTGAAGTCACCAACACCACCAGGTCACCAGCAACCTTAAGCTCTGGATGGAATGATGCTAGGGAGAAATGTGAGTAAGAAAAAGAGCCTGACACTGTATCTTTTAAAGGAAGGCCATTAGCTCATCTTGGGAAAGTCAGCTGGCTGGCGGGGAAGAGGAGGTAGGAGGAGCATTAGCAGTTAATACCTAACTCTTGCTGTACACGGTGGCTCATGCCTGTAATCCCAGCACTTTGGGAAGCCGATTCGGGCAGATCACCTGAGGTCAGGAGTTTGAGACTGGCCTGGCCAACATGGTGAAACCCTGTGTCTACTAAATATAAAAAAAATTAGCCAGCATGGTGGCGGTATCTGTAGTCTCAGCTCCTTGGGAAGCTGAGGCAGGAGAATAACTTGGACCTGGGAGGCAGAGGTTGTAGTGAGCTGAGATCATGCACTGCACTCCAACCTGGGCGACAGAGCAAGACTCTGTCTCAAAAAAAAAATACAAACAAACAAACAAACAAACCCCTTACTATGGATGGATCTTCCCCAGTTCTAGGAGGCACCAATGTTAGTAAGTTCCTGATGTGTAAGGCTGGCAGAGAGTCAGCTGTGGGAGATAAATGAAGAATAAAGCTGTGAGGTAGGGAAGGCGGTGTAGCATAAAGACCCAGACAAACATGTCTGGGTCACCTTGTTCCATTTCTGCTTGCTTGGTTCTGGCTTCTGCTGCTGATCTGGCCTTCCCAGATGCCTACTATGCCATTGCTAACACCTGCTTGGCCTTTTATCTGGCTTTAGACTTAGCACTTACTTTGGGATTGATGCTGTTGCTTCTCTCTTCTGCATATTGGTGTTTATTGGGCTCTCCAGTGGTCCCTTGACTTGTCTGTGGAGCCCTTTCTTTTTGTCACCTATTCTGAAGGGAGCTTCATCCAAGTGATGCTGATCAGGCCATGCTCCACATCCCTCCCTGGCACCTGGCTTCGAGCTAACAGATGCAGCTCCCTTGGGATTGGAACTGCTTTCTCCACGGAGCCCCCATGGGTGCTGTGTGGGTCTTAATCCAGACTGTACTAAGCACAGCCTGTTTACTCATGGCTGCCGCCCCTCGAGGCCAAATCTGTCTCATTGCTGTCCCTGCAGCATCCAGCACAGAGCCTGGCACAGAGAAGGCTCAGTCCTGTTTGTCACGGGATTGGGGGAATGCGCATGGTGGCCTGACTGTGGTTAGTACCCTGCTTTTCTCCGGTCATCCTTTGGGCTCAAAGCAGTTTATCAGACCTGCTCCTTAGAGTCATATGTTTTGAAATTGCTTCTCTTGAGAAAGCACAGAGTCCCTTCTTTACTCCGGAGCAAATCACAGTCACAGGGCCCAGCAAAAGACTTAATTAGAAATAAAAAGACCTGCTTTCCTACCTTCCCCCACCAGTCTATCTGTAGTGTCGTGTACTGTAGTGTACTGTAGTGTAGTGTATTGTAGTGTAGTATAGTAGTTAAGAACATGGATCCTGAAATCAGACTACCTGGTCTTAAATCCTGGCTCTGCTACTTAGTAGCTGTGTCACTGGTGGCAAGTGACTTTGTTACCTGTTTCCTCATCTGTCAAATAGGAATGATAATAGGACCAAGCTCATAGGGCTGTTAGGAGAATTAGATGTGTTAATATGAGTAACGTGCTTGTAACAGCACGTGGTACACAGCAGGCCTTTTAGAAGTGTTTGCTGCTGCTATTGTTCTCTACCTTCATTACTGACTCCAGTAAGGGTCCTCTGACTTTGTTCCCTCCTATGTTCCTGGGCTAACCCCTGACCTTCTCTCTCCTGGAACTCAACTTTTAGGCCTCAGTCTCATGCTGTGGTCCACATAGTCAAATACTTGCAAACACATATTTCTTTTTTTCTTTTTTTTTTTTAAATTTATTTATTTATTATTATTATTATACTTTAATTTCTAGGGTACATGTGCATAACGTGCAGGTTTGATACATATGTATACTTGTGCCATGTTGGTGTGCTGCACCCATCAACTCATCAGCACCCATCAACTCGTCATTTACATCAGGTATAACTCCCAATGCAATCCCTCCCCCCTCCCCCCTCCCCATGATAGGCCCCGGTGTGTGATGTCCCCCTTCCCGAGTCCAAGTGATCTCATTGTTCAGTTCCCACCTATGAGTGAGAACATGCGGTGGCAAACACATATTTCTAACTGGTTACTGAGTTATAGCCCAGGAGATGTCCAGCCTCATTCTTTTTTTGCCCAGGCTAAAGTGCAGTGGTGTGATCTCAGCTCACTGCAACCTCCACCTCCCAGGTTCAAGCAATTCTCCTGCCTGAGACTCCTGAGTAGCTGGGATTACAGGTACCCACCACCACGCCTGGTTGATTTTTGTATTTTTAGTAGAGACAGAGTTTTGCCATGTTGGCCAGGCTGGTCTTGAACTCCTGATCTTAAGGGATCTGCCCGCCTGGCCTCCCAAAGTGCTGGGGCTACAGGTGTGAGCCACCATGCCCGGCTGCTTCATTCTTTGTGTTAGTGTCACCTGACCTGCTCCTGGTCCATTCCTCAGGTGAAGTCCTGGCTCAAACATTGGGTTTTTTTGTGTGTTTTTTGTTTGTTTGTTTTGTTTTTTGGTTTTTTTTTTTTTTGTTGTTGTTGTTTTGACACAGAGTTTCACTCTTGTCGCCCAGGCTAGAGTGCAGTCTCAGCTCACTGCAACCTCCGCCTCCCGGGTTCAAGTGATTCTCCTGCCTCAGCCTCCTGAGTAGCGGTGATTACAGGTGCCTGCCACCATGCCTGGCTAATTTTTTTGTATTTTTAGTGGAGACAGGGTTTCACCATGTTGGCCAGACTGGTCTCGAATTCCTGACCTCAGGTGAACTCCTGACTTCACCTGCTGGTCTCGAACTCCTGACCTCACCCGCCTCAGCCTCCCAAAGTGCTGTGATTACAGGTGTGAGCCACTGCGCCTGGCCAAACATTGTTCTTTTAATGGCCAATTAGAGTGGCTATAAAGGAGTAAGGTTTGTCTAGTTTGCTGTACCAAGAGGTGGCAAACTTTTTTTGTAAAGGCCCAGATAGGAAATATTTTAAGCTTTGCAGACCACTCATGGTCTCTCTCACTCCTTCTCTTTATCCTACCCCTTTCTCCTCCTCCTCCTCATCTTCCTCCTCCTTCCTTTTGTTCTTCCTCACAACCGTTTAACAATGTAAAAACCATCCTTAACTTGAGGACTGTTGACTGAAAGGTCCTGAGCTGCGTTCGGCCCTCAGGCCGTGATTTGTAGACTTCTATACTAGGCAACACCCGGTTCTATGAGGGCGGGAACAAGTCTGTCTTCTCTGTGGTCCAGCTACTAACCTGGAACATGGCAGATCCTCTATTTGTACCTGTGAAATGAATGAATAAATGGATTCAAATGAGTCTCTGGCTTCCAAACGTAAGAGAAATAATCCCCATGTAAATTCTATAGTGAACAGAAGAACCCCCGGGAAGGGATCTCTTAAGTTTGGCTCTTTGCTCTGTCTGCAGTTACCCAAGGGCATAGGTGTCTTTCCATGGGGTGCACCTTAGCCTAAGTACCTACCTGCAATCCCAGTGCCTTCTTTTTTCAGCCAAGAACAGAGTTCTTCCCGCAGCCTCAGTTCTATAATAAACCATGCCAGTGGTGTGTTGGTGAGTATTTAACAACCGGCTGCCCAACAAGCAAGCCAACAATCCCTGACTTACATAGCATTTGCCAATTTCCATGGTGTAAATACTTCTGCCATGGCCAATTTCAAGCTACAGATGTGAAGACACTAAACATGAATTGGGCAGGAGATAATGCACAATCAGCTCTCTCCAGCTGTAGCTTACCACCAACCATACTCTCTTCCCTGCCCACCCCTGCAGCCCTATGGACTACACACCTCCTGGGAGAAAACTTGACAGAAACCTTAGTTTCCACTGTTGCTGCCCCAGGCTTAGGCTTTTCTCTGTGTTTTGGTGGATGGGTATCATTATCTTACTCTCTCAGACTTCCTGGATTGCAGCCTTTGCCTGCTTTGATCCTCAACCCCTGACTGTTCGTTTGACCCCGTGACTCCCTGGGATTCTTGCAGAGCGCAGGAGGCCGTACAGTTCCTGATCAACCCTGGCTTCCTGGCTCTCACATGTCTGACATGCTTCTGAGCACAGAGAAGAATAAACAGTCCACCGCCTGCAGGGTCTTCTGTTTTCCAGGCTGGAGCCTGTGTGGTCCCTCCCTTCCAGTTCTTGCAGCACACCTCTCTTGACTGCCCCGTTCCCTCCTATCCTCAGTTCCCAGCTCAGTTTTCCTTCCCTATCCTTTATTCCTGTCTAATTAGCACCATCCGTCTGCTAACTCCGTACATGCTCTTCACCTCTATTGTTTTACACAAAAATTCATCACTGAGTACTTTTTGTGTGCCAGACTCTGTCTAGGCCCTGGGATACATCAGTGAGCAAAACGGATAGGGATTCCCTGCCCTTGGGGGAACTTTATATTAAAGTGCAAAGGGCTGGGTATGGTGGTTCACATCTATAATCCTAGCACTTTGGAAGGCCGAGGCCGGCAGATCACTTGAGGTCAGGAGTTCGAGACCAGCTTGGCCAACATGGCAAAACCCCGTCTCTACTAAAAATCCAAATATTAGCCAGGCATGGTAGCGCATACCTGTAATCCCAGCTACTTGGGAGGCTGAGGAACCCAGGCGGCAGAGGTTGCAGAGAGCCAAGGTCACGGCACTGCACTCCAGCCTGGGTGACAGAGCGAGACTCTGTCTCCAAAAAAAAAAAAAAAAAAAGTGCAAATAAACACATGCTAAGCAATAGGCATAATAATAAAATAAATAATACATTATAAAAGAAGATTATCAGGCATGATGAAAAAGTGAGCAGGGAAAGATGGGTTAACCATGCTGATAGGAGGCAAGTAGTTAGAAAAGCACTTTGAGAAAGTGACATTTGAGCAAAGTATTTAAAAAGGTTCCATGCATCCAGTAGCCTGATTCACAGCATTTAATTCAACGTCAACATCAGGTCATACAGGTATGCAGCTTGACTTCAGCCTGAGAACTTCCAAGACTTCAAGTTTCTCACAGACGGACTATTTCCGGTAAGAGAGAGGCAGGAAGTGTTGTGGTTATTGTTTCGGCTTTGTTGTAGAAAACATGAGGTTGAATCCTGGCTCTGTGGCCAATTAGGGCAGCTGTAGAGGCCTGAGGTTTACCTAATCTGCTAGATATTGGGTTTCTTGAGGGTGGTGGCTAAGTCTGTCTTGTCTACCAATATAGCCTAGTGCCTGTGCCTGGCAGAGCAGTGTCTGACACATGGGAAGAACTCAATGTTAACACTTGCTAAATGAAAGAGTTCAAAGTTATGGCTTTGGTTTGTTTATTAACCCCATTGTCCGGGGAACATTGGTTAACCTTTCTGAGCCCACAATTCCTCATGTGCAAAATGGGTATGTTAACCATGATAGTACCAGTGCCCAACTCACAGAGTTGCTGCGTGGATTAAATTGGAATAATTCATAATGCACGTACAGTACTTGGCACAGCGCCTAGAATACAGTGAGTGCTCACTCAATGTTAGAAATGGTCACTTGTTAGAGTCAGCATACTGAATTAAATGTTCTCCAACTTGCTGGGCGCGGTGGCTCACAACTGTAATCCCAGCACTTTGGGAGGCTGAGGTGGGCAGATCACGAGGTCATGAGATCGAGACCATCCTGGCCAACATGGCGAAACTCCATCTCTACTAAAAAGACAAAAATTAGCTGGGCATGGTGGTGCACACTTGTATTCCCAGCTACTCAGGAGGCTGAGGCAGAAGAATTACATGAAACAGGAAGCAGAGGTTGCAGTGAGCCAAGATTGCACCACTGCATTCCAGCCTGGTGACAAAACAAGACTCTGTCTCTAAAAAAAAAAAAAAAAAAAAGTTCTCCAACTTGACACAATAATATGAAAAGATTCCCTATTTCCTTAATTACTTAGTCTCAAGGACTAAGGCCTCAGAGTGCCTATTGTAACCACTAAGGGAATAAGAGGTGTGTGTGTGTGTGCATGTGCAGGGAAGGAGTCGGTGGGTAGGGTGGGGCCTGGGAGCCTGTGGGCAGAGGAGAGAGCCCAGACATCAGGACTGAGAAGGTTTCTGGAGCACCACAGCCAGGGCAGAGGCAGTTGTCTAAAGAGCCAGGATTGGGACGAGGATTTGCAGTGTCCATTTAACAGCATACAGCAAAGGAATTAATGTTAGCTGAGAACAGACTGGGCGCGGTGGCTCACACCTGTAATCCCAGCACTTTGGGAGGCCGAGGCGGGCGGATCATGAGGTCAGGAGATCTAGACCATCTTGGCTAACACGGTGAAACCCTGTCTCTACTAAAAATACAAAAAATTAGCTGGGTGTGGTGGCGGGCGCCTATAGTCCCAGCTACTCGGGAGGCTGAGGCAGGAGAATGGTGTGAACCCGGGAGGCAGAGCTTGCAGTGAGCTGAGATCGTGCCACTGCACTCCAGTCTGGGCGACATAGTGAGACTCCATTCCAAAAAAAAAAACAAAAACATTAACTGAGAACAAAGAGCATAGCTGTTATGAGCAGATGGGGATTGCAGGTGAGGCCTGAGGACAAGGCCTAGACCCTAAGTCCTGTGTCAGGGTCTTTCTTCATCTTAAAGTGATCATGTTTTCCCAATGATTCAAAAGCTAGTGCCTGGCATTTCTCAGCTAAGCCCTTTTTTCTCTGGCTGCTCAGCAGGATGTTTCTCTTCTCTCTTGAACATTGAGCCAAGCTGAGCCATCTTCCTGAATTCACAGGCCTCCTTAGAAATCAGCTTTTGTCTGAGTCTGTCAGTGTAGCCTGGGCTCAGGCTGGACAGCCTCGCAGCCTGAATTCTCTGGCTTTCCCAGCAGTTCTCAGCATCTACTGAGCTCACTCTCTTGCCTCTTTGATTCTATCTCGTCTGGTCTCCTGGGTTTGTTTTTTCACGAGGTAGTCAGTCTGGAAAAGGAACCCCTACTCTCTCTATGGGCATGGTAAGAAGTATTGTTTATTAAATCATTGGGCATATAATTGTCACTTTAGTCATTCACAATGAAAGATACCCAGAAGGCAGCATCCTGACCAAACAGGCCCAGGAGGTAGAAGGCTTCTCTTCCAACCAGACTCCTGGCTGGAAGCAAGATGTTGTATAGAAGTCAGTTGCCATCCAGATAGTTAGCAGCATTTATTTGGGACCCGCTGCACGTCTATCCCTGTGATGAGGGAGACAGTATTTCAATGCAGAAAAGATAATGATCCTCATCAGAATCTCCGATTATTTCATGACGATTGAGTCCTAGAAGTGGCTTCATTTTTCCAAGAAGTAAGAACACTTAAGTAAGGAACACGTTTGATCCATGTTGCCATATTGCCTTCCAAAACAGCTGTGCCAATTCACATGCCTACTCATTGCATTTGATTGTACCCACTTTATCATACCTTTGCCAATACTGGGTATTATTACAAGTTTTCAAATCTATAGAATGGGGAGGCAAATGGTATTGCTTTGATTAAATTATCATTTTTTAATTAATAAGGAGGTTGAACATTTAAAAAACTTTGTTTGTTATGGGGATGATCCTTGGTATCCACTCCAGGGTGGGTCTGGAGGAATATTGACTAGATTTTTTCTTTTTTTTGAGACGGACTCTCGCTCTGTAGCCCAGGCTGGAGTGCAGTGTGCGATCTCGGCTCACTGCAACCTCCACCTTCCGGGTCCTGGTTTGATCTATTCCCTTGCCTCAGCCTCTGGAGTAGCTGGGATTACAGGCATGCACCACCATGCCCAGCTAATTTTTGTATTTTTAGTAGAGACAGTGTTTCACCATGTTGGCCAGGCTGGTCTTGAACTACTGACCTTGTGATCCGCCCACCTCAGCCTCCCAAAGTGCTGGGATTACAGGTGTGAGCCACCACGCTGGGCCCAACTAGATTTTTTTTATGGCTGAGTTTTATATGTTATTTATTTTAAAATTTCTTTCTTCCTTCCTTCCTGTCTTTCTTTCTTTCTGATGGAGTTTCGCTCTTTCACCCAGGCTGGAGTGAAGTGGCATGATCTCAGCTCACTGCAACCTCTGCCCCCGGGTTCAAACGATTCTCCTGCCTCAGCCTCCCAAGAGGTGGGATTATAGGCCCCTGCCACCATGCCTGGCTAATTTTTGAATTTTTAGTAGAGATAGGGTTGCTCCATGTTGGCCAGGCTGGTCTTAAATTCCTGACCTCAGGTGATCCACCCACCTTGGCCTCCCAAAGTGCTAGGATTACAGGCATGAGCCACCACGTCTGTCCTATTTTTAAATTTCAACACAGTAAAATTTACTCTTTTATCGTATAATTTTGTGATTTTGACACATACATAGAGTTGTGTAACTACTTACACAACCAGAATATAAATAGTGATCTCATTCCCTAAAATTCCCTTACGCATCCTCTTTGTAGTCAAATCCTCTGTCAATCCTTAACCCCTGGCAACTACTGATCTATTCTATACCTCTATATTTTTGTCTTCTCTGGAATGTCTTTTTTTTTCAGATGGAGTCTCGCTCTGTTGCTGAGGCTAGAGTGCAGTGGTGTGATCTCCACTCACTGCAACCTTCGCCTCCCAGGTTCAAGCGATTCTCCTGCCTCAGCCTCCCAAGTTGCTGGGACTACAGGAACGTGTCACCATGCCCAGCTAATTTTTGTATTTTCAGTAGAGACAGGATTTCACCATGTTGGCCAGGCTGGTCTCGAATTCCTGACCTTAAGTGATTCACCCGTGTCAGCCTCCCAAAGTGCTGGGATTACAGGCATGAGCCACTGTGCCCGGCCCAGTGTCTTTAATAGAGCAAAAAATGTTAAGTTTAACTTATTCATAGTGTGCTTTTGTTGTCCTACTAAAAACTCCTTGCCTAATCCAAGATTATACAAATTTTCTCCTTTATTTTCCTCTAAAAGTTTTCTAATTCTACCTTTTACATGTTGATCTATAATCCATTTCTAAAAATTTTGTATAAGGTGTGAGTTGTAGGTCAAGATTCATGCTTTTGCATATTTATGTCCAATTGTTCCAGCATCAGTTGCCAAAAAGTCTATCACTTTTTTATTTAGTTGCCTTTGCACCTTTGTCAAAAATCAATTGACCATATGTGTTTAGGTCCCTTCTGGCCTCTCTATCTATCTTATACCCAATATCACAGGGTCTTTTTTTTTTTTTTGAGTTGGAGTCTTGCTCTGTTGCTCAGGCTGGAGTGCAGTGGCATTATCTTGGCTCACTGAAACTTCCACCTCCTAAGTTCAAGCGATTCTCCTGCCTCAGCCTCCTGAGTAGCTGGGACTACAGGCGCGTGCCACCACACCCCACTAATTTTTTGTATTTTTAGTAGAGATGGGGTTTTACCATGTTGGCCAGGCTAGTCTTGAATTCCTGACCTCAAGTGATCCGCCCGCCTCTGCCTCCCAAAGTGCTGGGATTATAGGCATGAGCCTCTGTGCCCTGGCCACATGGTCTTGATTATAGTAAGTCCTTATATTTTTGCCTCTTCCAGAATGACATATAAATGGAATCATACAGTACACAAATTTTGGCTGGGTGTGGTGGCTCACGCCTGTAATCCCAGCACTCTGGGAGGCCAAGGCAGGTGGATCACCTGAGGTTAGGAGTTCGAGACCAGCCTGGCCAACATGGTGAAACTCCTCTGTACTAAAAATACAAAAAATTAGCTGGAGACTGGGCACGGTGGCTCACACCTTTAATCCCAGCGCTTTGGAAGGCCGAGGTGGGTGGATCAGGGGGACAGGAGTTTGAGACTAGCTGGCCAACATGGTGAAACCCTGTCTCTAAAAATACAAATCTTTTTTTTTTTCTTTTTTTTTTTTTTTTTAGATGGAGTCTCACTCTGTCGCCAGGCTGGAGTGCAGTGGTGTGATCTTGGCTCACTGCAACTTCAGACTCCCTGGTTCAAGCGATTCTCCTGCCTCAGCCTTCTGAGTAGCTGGGATTACAGTTATGTGCCACCATACCCAGCTAATTTTTGGTGGCAGGCACCTGTAATCCCAGCTACTCAGGAGGCTGAGGCATGAGAATCGCTTAAACCTGGGCAGCGGAGGTTGCAGTGAGCCGAGATTGCATCATTGTACTCCAGCCTGGGCAACAGAGTGAGACTCTATCTGAAAAAAATTAGCCAGGCATGGTGGTGGATGCATGTAATTCCAGCTACTCAGGAGGCTGAAGCAGGAGAATCTCTTGAACCCGGGAGGCAGAGGTTGTAGCGAGCCGAGATCACACCATTGCACTCCAGCCTGGGCAACAAGAGTGAAACTCCATCTCAAAAAAAAAAAAAAATAATAATAATAATAATAATTGAGTCTAGCTTATTTCACTTAGAATAAGGAATAACTTTATGATTCATTCAAGTTGTGTACTTAGTCTTTCAATTATTTGTATTGCTCAGTAGTGTCTATTTGTTTAACCACTTACTTGCTGTTCTTATTTTTCAAAGTTGGTTTGGCTATTCTAGTTCCTTTGCCCTTTTAAGAATCAGCTTGTAAGTATCTATAACAACTTGCCCCCTTGATGAGAATAATGTCTGCATTTCCATAAATCTACAGATCAATTTGGGTAGAACTGTTGTATTAACAACATCCAGTCTTCCAATCTATGAACGTGATTTACCTCTTAAAATTTCTTTCATTAGTGTTTTGTAGGGTAGCTTATGACTAAGTATTTCATGTTTTGGAATGTTAGTGGTTCTGTTTTTAAAATTTCAGTTTCAAAGCATTCATTGCTAGTATAAATAAATCCAGTTGATTCTTTGTCTATTGACCTAATTCTGATTTTGCTCTCTTGGAAGCCACCTGCCGTGTAAAGATGGCTGGGCTATCCTGGTGGAGAGACCATTTAGAAAAAGGCCCTGGAGGATAAAAGACCATGTGGCAGACAACTGAGGTGTCCCAGCTGATAGCTGACAGAGCAGGAGCACTGTCATCTCAGACAAACACCACCACTTTAAGTTCCAGCTCCCTTTCCAGCCTTATGCATTTCAAGGAAATCACTTCTCTTCTAACAACAAGAAGCCAAAAAGAGCAGACAGTAAAACACAGATAAGACAGCTTGGGCACAGAGGGAGGTTAGGGGGAAGTCTCTTGGGTAACTGCCAAGCTAAGCTTCATCTTCATACAGTGGGTCCCAGTAAAACTGTGAGCCTTAATAAGCACATTCCTTTCCCTTCAGGTACACTAAGATAGGGAAGTTAAAAGCAGACTCGGGGGTAGGCCTGCAGCTGCAGGAAGATGTATAGGAACAGACATAAAACTCTCCCTCCCAGATAAGCACAACAAAGAGCCACAGAAACAGTCCAAGCCTCTGATAAATTCTCCTGCCTTGAATCCTTAAAAACTCTTAATCTGTAAGAGAGTGTGCCTTTGACCTAACTTGGCCAGAAGCCCCTCTCAAGTTTGTTTTCTCTAAAATAAGCCTGTCCTTGACTGTCAAGCCACCTTTTATGTTTCTTTCCTCTTTCTTTAATTCTTACAATAGCCAGCACCAACTGCCAGACATGAGAGTGAAGCCATTTTTGATGTTCTAACTTCACTGAGTTCCTAGCTAAATGTAGTCACATGCATCAACCCAGCTGGCGTTACACGGGACTAAAGAACTGCCCATCTGAGCCCAGCCAACCCACAAAATTGTAAGAAATAACACATCTTTTTTTTTGAGACGGAGTCTCGCACTGTTGCCTGGGCTGGAGTGCAACTCAGCTTACTGAGTGGCGCAATCTCAGCTTACTGCAACCTCTATCTCCTGGGTTCAAGTGATTCTCCTGCCTCAGCCTCCTGAATAGCTGGAATTACAGGCACCCACTATCACGCCTGGCTAATTTTAGTATTTTTAGTAGAGACGGGGTTTCACCATGTCGGCCAGGCTGGTCTCGAACTCCTGACCTCGTGATTTGCCCGCCTCAGCTTCCCAAAGTGCTGGGATTACAGGCGTGAGCCACTGTGCTCAGCCTAGAAATAACACATCTTTGTTGTTTTATTTTTATTTATTTATTTTTCTGAGACAGAGTCTTGCTCTATTGCCTAGGCTGGAGTGCAGTGGCACAATTTCAGCTTACTGCAACCTCCGCCTCCTGGGTTCAAGCAATTCTCCTGCCTCAGCCTCCCAAGTAGGTGGGATTACAGGCATATGCCACCACACCTGGCTAATTTTCTTTTTGATAGAGATGGGGTTTCACCATGTTGGTCAGGCTGATCTCGAGCTCCTGACCTCAAGTGATGTGCCCTCCTCGGCCTCCCAAAGTGCTGGCATTACAGGTGTGAGCCACTGCATTTAGCCATGTATGTTGTTTTAAACCATCAAGTTTTGGGGTGGTTTAAAATGGAACAATAGACAACTGATATAGGGCTTAGCAACAGTTCACTTCTTCAGCCCTGGGCTCCCTGGCCTGGTCACGACCGCTGGGCTTTGATATGTCTTCCTGAGTCTTCTTGTTGCCAGTCAGACTCAAGTTGCAGGAATGCCAATTTGCAGCACCTTTTTCTTACCCTCTATATGAATGTCTCCTCTGTTGGGGCTGTTTCACACTGCAACAAGTGATCAATATTCCTCAGGCCTGAATTCCCAGTTACAGTTTCAAGAATTGGTAGCCATTTAAACCTGACCTAGAACCTGCAGAGTGGTTTGATTTTATTACCTGTTTAGTGCAAAGACTTGGAACCCTGAGGCTAAGTTAATTAGTTTTTTTTTTAAACAAATAAGTCAGAGCAAGCACTTCTTGGCCTGTCCTTACTAGCTATACAATCTGGGACAAGTTCTTCAGCCCCTATAAAGCTCATTTTCTTCACTTGTAAACTAAAGATAATACTTGATAAGATAATGCATGTGCATTGCTGACCAACATGCCTGGCACACAGCAACCGTTTCATGATAGTAATTATAATTAATATTGAAAGTCAGAGATAGAGGAGCCCTTAGGGATTATTTAATCCAAAATTTTTCAGTGGGAGAAAGTGAAACCCAGGGAGACTGAGTGATTTGCCCAAAGTTACACAGCTCATTAGTAGTTGGACTAGAACCTTAGTTTCTCAAACTCTAATCTCATGTCTTTACCATTGCATTATAATTCTTTCCCTTAGGAGGTCTTGGAGGGAAAAAAGGGATAGAAAGAAGCTACCAACGACCAAGTATCTACTTTATTGGTGCTTTACATATATCATGTTATTTTATTCCCATAATAATTCTAAGCACTATTATCCTCACTTTATTGATGAAGACACTGGACTCAGAGAAGTTAAAATCTTGCCAGCCAGGCATGGTGGCTCATGCCTGTAATCCCAGCACTTTGGGAAGCCGAGGCAGGCTGCTCAACTGAGGTCAGGTGTTCGAGACCAACCAGGTCAACTTGGTGAAACCCCATCTCTGCTAAAAATACTAAAACTAGCCGGGCGCAGTGGCACATGCCTGTAGTCTCAGCTACTCGGGAGGCTGAGGCAGGAGAATCGCTTGAACCCAGGAGGCAGAGGTTGCAGTGAGCCGAGATCACGCCATTGCACTCCAGCCTGTGCAACAGAAGCAAAACTCTGTCTAAAAATTTAAAAAAAGAAAAAGAAAAAAAGAAGTTAAAATCTTGCCTACAGGCCCCACAGGCAGTAGTAGAATGGGGACTCCAACCCGGGCCTGTCTGACTCCAAAGCCAGCCCATGCTCCTATACCTCTCCTGTCCTTTCTGGGTCAGGCTGGAGAGCCTGAGAACCACAGGGAAGAAGGGTTTCTGCAGGGCCTGGCACCACTCTGGCTACATTTCCTCTTAGTCCTCAGACGCAATAGCTGGTCTGCGCATGCAAGAGGCTTTTATCCTTCCTTCCACACAATCCTTTTAACTGAAACCAAGTGGCCAAAGCTTGACTGTAATTCTACAAAACTGGCAGTGAAAGGCCTGGCTGGGGCTCAGGCCACTCACCCCAAACGTGATGTGCACAGAGAGTGGGGTTGATATTGTTTAGCTCCCTGCTCAGCAGTGCCCAGCCAAGCCTCCCAATCTAAATTGAGCCCTTAATCGTTTTCCTGGCATTTGCTCAGACAGGATTTTATTTTCTAGTAATAAAAGCTCCTACGATGTAGGGAAAAAACCAATCTGGTTTTTCTCCCCCTAGCTTTTGTGAATGCTTTGCCACCTGTCCTTTTCCCCCAGTCTTTGTGCTTGGGGCAGAGCCAGATTGTTTTGTGCCCGCTGTCAAGTTTTGAGGAGTTCTGAGTGGGCAGAGAAAAGCACTCAAAATGAGTATGCCTCTTTGCTCATTACTGGCAGCTTCCCATCTCGTGGACGGACAGGTTTCATCCTACAGGCTTGACTTCTGGGTCTGCAGGTGGTATGAGGAAGATAGTCCCAGGGAAGTAGGAGCAAGTGCGTCACCGAGGGCCTCCCATGTAAGCAGCTCTTGATGGCTCCTGCCTGGTTGCCTCGGTCTTCTGGTTAAGAATTTTCAGTGGCTCCCCAGTGCCTGCAGCATGAAGCACATACTTTCTGGAATGGTATTCAGACCACCCACCTCCTCAACCTCTTCTTTTTATTGGTGAAAAAAAATAGAAAATGCAGAATAGAAAGAATAAAAATGAATCTCTCCAGTCTTCATCACCAAAATCAATGCTAACATATTGCCATATATCTTTCCAGACTTATGCATAAATATATATATTTAAATTTGTGAGGCCTTTTCAGTTCTAACTTTCCTTTGTAGCTTTATCTTTTTACAACTCCCACAGTACACTAAACATTATCTACACAGAATTCACCTGTGTATAGGCAAATATGTAGAATGTGCCTATTCCGATTAGATAAAGGAAATGTGAGATGTGTGTGTGTGAGTGTGTGTATAATCTGTACCATGGAATACTACTCAGCCATAAAAAAGAATGAAATCATGTTTTATAGCAACATGGATGGAACTGGATGCCATTATCTTAAGTGAAATAACTAAGAAAGTCAAATACTGCATGTTCCCACTTATGAGTGGGAGCTAAATTATGTATATATATACACGTGGACATAGAGAGTGAAATAATTGACATTGGAAACTCAGAAATGTGGGAGGGTGGGAGGGAGGTGAGGGATGAGAAATTACCTAATGGGTGTAATATACACGATTTGGGTGATGGTTACACTGAAAGTCCAGTATTCACCATTATGTAATACATTCACGTAACAAAACTGCACTTGCACCCCCTAAATCTATAAAAGTAAATTTTTTTACAAGAATTAGCCTATCCATATAGCATGCACTCTCACATTTCTAAGACTTCACACCAACTGTTCTCTCTCTCTCTGAAATGCCCTTTACACAATGCCTGCATATCCTAAGCTCTAACAGAACTCTAGCTGTTCCTTTTAATTTCCTTTCCTGCCTGGTGAGCTCCAACTTACTATTTAAAACTCTGCTTAAATAACTCTACCTCTAGGAAATGTCACTCTCTCCCCAAACCCTCACCTGTCTGCTCGCCAGTTGGCTACTCACTACCCGTTTTGGGACCCATGGATCCACTGCCCTCCCACCCTAACCTGTCCTAAGCTGGCTCTTCTAAGGCAGTCAGTGGTCACGTCTCTTTCACTCAGGCCCATGACTGACACTCAGTATGGGCTGGGGAAATGGACATCAGACTCTGTCAGAGGCAGCAATTTGCTGGATGAAGCTAGTCTGAGGCATACTGCAGGGGCCCAGGGCACTGCTGGACAAGTCAGAGTGGCTGTGAGCTGGCATTTGTACAGAGATTCCAAACTGCTAAGGAGACCCCTGTTTGCTGGGCTCCTCCCTGTCTGGCAAGAGCTAACCTTCCACCTCAGAAAGCATTATGGTGCCAGACAGCTGTCTTGGCAGACCTTGGACGAATTATTTACTCTCTCCTTGTTGAGTGAATGCAGGCATCTGTGTGGGGTGTCCAACGCTGGGCACATCTGAGTCTCCTCTAAAGATGCTTGATCCAGAATTCTAGACTTAATGGTCGTGGGCTGCAGAGAAAGAGAAAAACAGCCAATGTCCCCACCGTTGGCCAGACTTCCTGCCATATCTTTAGTGGGGGCATTTTGTTCTCTTTGGCTCACCTTCGCCCCCAGCTCCCTGCACTGTCCCCCAACTCCATCTCCACTTAAAAGGGACATTTTGGCCAGGTGCAATGGCTCATGCCTGTAATCCCAGCACTTTGAGAGGCCAAGGTGGGCAGAACACTTGAGATCAGGAGTTTGAGACCAGCCTGGTCAACAGGGTGAACTCCCATCTCTATTAAAAATACAAAA
This sequence comes from Chlorocebus sabaeus, assembly GCF_047675955.1. Classification (NCBI taxonomy): domain Eukaryota; kingdom Metazoa; phylum Chordata; class Mammalia; order Primates; family Cercopithecidae; genus Chlorocebus; species Chlorocebus sabaeus. The sequence continues at coordinate 75,056,367 of NC_132915.1, read as the reverse complement.
TCAGCTGGGTGTGGTGGCGTGCGCCTGTAATCCCGGCTACTTAGGAGGCTGAGGCAGGAGAATCGCTTGAACCTGGGAGGTGGAGGCTGCAGTCAGCCGAGATTGCACCACGGCACTCCAGCCTGGGTGACAGAGCAAGACTCTATCTCAAAAAAAAAAAAAAAAAAAAAAAAGGTGGGGGCGAACATTTCACAGGGCGCACAATTGTTGCTCCTCTCTCCTCCTTTACCGCCTCACCATGCAGCTCCTGTGTCATAATCTTACACATCCTTCTGTCTGCATTCCCTCAGCATTGGAAAACTCCGAGATGAGAGCCAAGAGCAATGGTTTAATGGACACTGCAGCAGCTTTAAGCAGCACTTGTTGAAAGCACACATCAGGTACTTTCCAATACCTCGGCTCACTTCTGGGTGGTCTTTGTTAAGAGAACCAGCTTCTAGCATCGCTGGGGAATGCCTTCTCGGGTTCCCTGAACAAATGAAGCAATCGAAACAACTGGAAATAGCAGCTACTGGCATGGGAACTCACATGGCATCTAACACTCATCCTGACAGAAGAGTCATGTGGCCGAGTTTCTCCACGCCTTACCCACCCGTGAGTGTCAATGTTGGGGTCATATTAGAGGGAATGGCCTGTCATTGCTGACCCTTGCCCCTGAGACTTTGTCCCCAGGAGCATTTTGTAGCAACTCACAAGTACTCCTGTTACACTTCCCATTTCCCCAACATTGGCAATGTCTCCAGGTCACCTGGCAACTCCAGGGAAAGGTACAGCAGACACCTTATATGCTGTATTTGCATCGAGAATGTGTTCTCCTGCTGAGGAGACTCTTCAGGTGATTAAACAGTGACAAACGCTCTGGAATTCTTCCTGTGCTGGGAAGAGAGCATGTCCCGCCACCCCCACCTCCCTTTTCTGCATCTTAGTTTGTCAGGAGGCCCGAAAACAGTGGTGGTAACATCCCCCTGTGAAAACAGTGAGGAGCCCCTCTCTCTGCTGAGTTATTATTTTGTGTGTGTGTGTTTTTGAGACAGAGTCTCACTCAGGCTGGAGTGCAATGGCACAATCTCAGCTCACTGCAACCTCCGCCTCCCAGGTTCAAGTGATTCTCCTGCCTTAGCCTCCCAAGTAACTGGAATTACAGGCGCGTGCCACCATGCCCAGCTTATTTATTTATTTATTTATTTATTTTTGTATTTTTAGTAGAGACAGGGTTTTGCCATGTTGGCCAGGCTAGTCTCAAACATTTGACCTCAGATGATCCGCCGCCCTTGGCCTCCCAAAGTGCTGGGATTACGGGCATGAGCCACCTTGCCCAGCCTCTCTGCTGAGTTCTGACTTCCGTCCACGGAGCTAGGATAGGCATAGATATCTGAAGCTTCCCAAATGCAGCCCAGCTGTCTTTGCATCTTTTTCTGGCATGTGAGCCAAACCACTTCCTCCTCCTCACACGGAGTGACAACCAGAAGCCTCACAAACCAGTTCATCAAACACACCCAGGCATGGCTGCAGCCCAGTGCAGACTCAAGTTGAGACACCATTAAAATAAGAAATTTTTTTTAGCTCTTTAAAGTTTATAAAACCCATGGAAATACATGACTTCCACTTAATCCTTGAAATAGCCCTTTGAAGTTTGGGTTGTCTTTATTCTCATATAATTAAGGAGTAAAACTGAAGTTCAGGAAGGTTAGAAAAGGCAGACGTAACTATTTAGTAAGAGACAGAGCTAGGGATTTTCAGTCCTGTCATATGGAACCCTAGGCTCCCTCTGTGACAAGATTACAAACCTGAGACTTAGTTGAGGGAGACGTAGATTAAGTAGCAACAGCTGTGCCTTCAGACCTGGTGTTCAAGGCAGCTGGCATCACCCAGAGGCAATTAAAGTCTCGGATAGAGCGATAATTAGAATTGGGCTATCCAGGCAAAAATGGTCACGGTCTCTTCTCAAAAAACTTCTGAGACTTTTCTGTTCTTCTAGGTGTTCTTCTTTTTCCCTCTGTGTTCCACAGCACTTGGATGGGACTTCTCATCAAGTTAGTTCTGTGAATCTCCCATCATGCTTGTTCTACTGTACGACCCTTGAAGGCAGAGACTATGCTATGAACATAAGAAGTACTCAATAAATGTTAGTGGAATGAAGGGCTGTTTCTTAATGTCACTCCATTATACTTCCAAGTAGGTAATTTAGCTGTAGTCATTTCTCTCCCATGAGTACATCCACCAGAGAGTGGGCATGGCGCACAGTCAAGCAGAAAACTCAACCCTATTGACCTCCGGCCTCAGTTTCCATGCCTTTATGTTGCCCAGCTGCTCCCCTTTGGGTCCACTGATGCATCTCACTTTCAGCTGCCACCCTCCCACCCCAGCTCCTGAGTCTGAACAAGTTCAGGCAGGAAGTAGATTAACCACCTCAGTGCCTCTGGTGGGCCTTGGTGCCCAGCCATCCACTGAACCTTGGAGGTTGATAGTCTGGTTACATCCTCTGACAGTCATGTTTCCCCGAGTGATATCTGTCTCCTCTCTGGCTATTGTTGGCCCAACCCAGAGATCCAGCTTCTACCTGATCCCTAGCTCTCCCGCCCAGAGGCACAGTCCCCTTTTAGGACTGCACACTGCTCCTGAACTCAGCCTGGGACTGGGCCTTGGCATACTATGTGACACTTGCCAGCCCTTTTCCCTGGGACAGAACCTGGTTCTTATCCATTGCTACCCATGGACAATTTGTCTACAAATAACCTCCTACCTGCCTGTCTGCTGGCCTGTGTGCCTGACTGGGGAGGGCAGACAAGATGCTTGGATTCCTCTCCATTGGCTCCACCCATTTGATTACAGAGTTGCTTCCATCGCTCCTGGGCTTCCTGTGTCCTTTGGCCATTGTGCCTCACCCATCAGGCTACCAGTCTGATATTTGCTTTTGCAGCTGGGCTTATTCCTCCTGCCCAAGATTCAGCTGTGTAGATGCAGGGCCAGGTTTTGTTTCATTCTCTCTGTCTGCTCTGCATGGCTGTGCGATGCCAACAGTGCCTTGTTTAGGCCCAAGCTAAAACTCCATTTGGTTTCATCTTAATGTGCTCTTTAAGAGGTTTGGTGTGGAAGAAAGTTTGAAACTAATTGGATGAACTAAAGATTAATGGTTGGGATTATTTTTATTGATTTATTCTGTCTTTAATATTAAAACTCTATTATTATCTTTTATTTTATTTTATTTTATTTTTTGAGACAGAGTCTCACTCTGTCACACAGGCTGGAGTGCACTGGCCCGATTTCGGTTCACTGCAACCTCCACCTCCCAGGTTCAAGCAATTCTCAGCCCTCCAAGTAGCTGGCATTACACCACACCAAGCTAATTTTTATACTTTTTTTTTTTTTTGAGACAGAGTTTTGCTCTTGTTGCCTGGGCTGGAGTGCAATGGCATGATCTCAGCTCACTGCAAACTCCATCTCCCAGGTTCAAGCAATTCTCCTGCCTCAGCCTCCTCAGTAGCTGGGATTACAGGCACGTGCTACCACGCCTGGCTAATTTTTGTATTTTTAGTAGAGACAGATGGGGTTTCACCACGTTGGCCAGGCTGGTCTCAAACTCCTGACCTCAGGCGATCCACCCACCTTGGCCTCCGAAAGTGCTGGGATTACAGGCATGTGCCAGTGCACCCAGCTGCATGATTTCTTTAACATCTGGACTTCAACAAATGTAATCCCTCTGCTTGGAGTCTTCTTCCCTGTACCTCCCATGCCATCATCTAGGTCTTAGTTTGGATATCGCTTACTTCAGAAAGTGGTAAGGCCAGCCTGGCTTTCCAGGCTGAGTTAAGTGTCGCATCTCTGAATTCCCATGTTACTCAGTTGTTCCTCCTCCTCCTCCTCCTCCTGCTCCTCCTCCTCTTCCTCCTTTTCTTTTTCTCCTTCTTTTTCTCCTGCTTCCCCTCCTTCTCCTTCATGTTCTTCTGAGATGGGGGTCTCATGGTGTTGCCAAAGCTGATCTTGAACTCCTGGGCTCAAGTGATCTTCCTGCTCCATCAGCCTCCCAAGTAGCTGGGATTACAGGTGCAAGCCATCATGCCTGGCCAGTTCTCTCTCTCTCTCTCTTTTTTTTTTTTTTTTTTTTTTTTGTGACAGAGTCTTGCTCTGTCGCTCAGGCCGGAGTGCAATGGCGCAATCTCTGCTCACTGCAGCCTCTGTCTCCTGGGTTCAAGCGATTCTCCTGCCTCAGCCTCACAAATAGCTGGGACTACAGGCATGTACCACCACGCCTGGCTAATTTTTGTATTTTTAGTAGAGACAAGGTTTCACCATGTTGCCCAGGCTGGTCTTGAACTCCTGACCTCAAGTGACCTGTCCGCCTCGGCTTCCCAAAGTGCTGGGATTACAGGCGTGAGCCACCGCGCCCAGCCTCAGTTCTTCTCTTTTACCATATTGAACTGCAAGTATCTGCCTCCCACACTAGATTACAGGCTCTCTGAGGGCAAGAACTACGTCATCTTGTTCACGCTTGTATCTCTAGTATTTGCAAGTGTGCCAAGCACAGGTACTATTTTTAGTGAATAGATGAATGAATAACTGAGGTTTGTTGTTGTTATGGATTGACAACTGTGTCCCTACAAAAAGATATCTGAAATCCTAACCCCTGACACCTGTGAATGTGACCTTATTTGGAAATAGGGTATTTGCAGATGTAATGAGGTTAAGGTGAGGCCATATGAGATTAAAGTATGTTCTAAACTAAATGACTTGTGTTCTCGTAACATAACGGAACTTTAAAAACAGACATATATGGAAGAGGAACATAAGATCCTCTCATAGTACCTTCAGAGAAAGCATGTCCCTGCTGATTTTGGACTTTTATCTTCCCGAACTGCAAGAGAATAAACTTCTGTTGTTTTAAGCCACTAAATTTCTGGTACTTTGTTACAACAGCTCTAAGAAATGAATCCAGGTATATAACATATTTCACACAGGCCATAGTCCAGGTTCCTTTCGGAGATGTCATACTTCACTTGGCTAGATCTACAAGTCTTGGAAATTACACCTTGGCAATCACCATTTGCAGACTCTTTTAACATAATTGTTGGAAGATATGTAGTGATAGCTTTCTTAAAAATAACAGTAAATTGCAGTAACATCTTTTTTTAAAAAAGAGTAACACACATTGGCCAAAATGTCTGGTAGATTGGATTCAAGGTGTGAGGGAAAGAGAAGAGTTAAGGAGTAAATTATATTCCCATTTAGCAAAGTAGGTGAGGGCCGGGCGCGATGGCTCATGCCTTTAATCCCAGCACTTTGTGAAGCTGGGCAGGTAGATCACTTGAGGTCAGGAATTCTAGATCAGCCTGGCCAACATGGCAAAACCCTGTCTCTACTAAAAATATAAAAATCAGCCAGGCATGGTAGCACACACCTGTAATCTCAGTTACTAGGGAGGCTGAGGCAGGAGAATTGCTTGAACCCAGGGAATGGAGGTTTTAGTGAGCCGAGATCATGCCACTGCACTCCAACCTGGGCAACAGAGTGTGACTCAGTGTCAAAAAGAAAAAAAGTAGGTGAGGGGACACAAGGTGAAGTATGGAAAAAATCATGTCACAATTTGACATTGGAGCAGGGTAAAGACCACAATCTTCAGAAAAAAAGAAAGCATTAGCATTTTACCTCAATTAAAAAGAAGTTCAAAATGCAAGATAAATGAATAGGAACATATATGGAAGTGTTAAAAAGGAAAACATTGAGTTTGACTGATACTATCATAATTAAATATTATTGCTTTGCAAGGAGGTGGAGGGACTGGTGGCTCAGTACTTTCAAAAATCACCTCAGTTCTATGAGCTACCTCCACCTGGTTTTCTAACAGACATTTCAAATGCAACTTGTCCCAAACAGAACTTCTGCTTGTCACAGCTATCCTCTTCTCCTCCTCTCATTCCCCATCCCTCTTTCAAACCTGCTTCACTCAAAGCCATCTACATTTCAGTGCATAGCATATCCCTCTTTTTTTTTTTTTTTTTTGAGACAGAGTTTCATTCTTGTTGCTCAGACTGGAGTGCAGTGGCGCCATCTCAGCTCACTGCAACCTCCACCTCCCAGGTTCAACTGATTCTTCTGCCTCAGCCTCCTGAGCAGCTGGAACTACAGGCATGCGCCACCATGCCTGGCTAATTTTTATATTTTTAGTAGAGACGGGTTTTCACCATGTTGGCCAGGCTAGTCTCCAACTCCTGACCTCAGGTGATCCGCCCACCTCAGCCTCCCAAAGTGCTGGGATTACAGGTGTGAGCCACCACACCTGGCTGAATCTTTTCTTAAATGCTACCTTCTTAATGATGCTTTCCAGGACCACTGTTTCAAATTCTGCTCTCTGCCCCTCTGTCTCTTCTATTCCTTTTGACCTTATTCTACTTATTTCCTCATAGTATCTATCACAATTTACATATTATGTCTATTGTTTACTGGAAAGTTTTTAGCACAGGGTCTTTCTTGCCTAGAGTAGGTTCTTAATACAGGTTAATTAACGTTTTTGTCAGAGATTACAACTTAAAAAAAATCTTTTGATTTAGATTTGCTTTGCAAAATGTATACCTTCCGTCTTTTAAAGATTATTAGTATTGAGGTAAGAGTCACATAACAGAAAAGTAACCACTTTAAAGAGAATAATCCAGCTGGGCATGGTGGCTCACGCCTGTCATCCCAGCACTTTGGGAGGCCGAGGTGGCTGGATCATTTGAGGTCAGGAGTTTGAGACCAGCCTGGCCAATATGGAAACCCCGTCTCTACTAAAAATACAAAAATTAGCTGGGTGTGGTAGTGGCCGCCTGTTGTCCCAGCTACTCTACTCAGGAGGCTGAGACAAGAGAATTCCCTGACCCCAGGAGGTGGAGATTGCAGTGAGCTGAGATCACACCATTGCACTCCAGCCTGGGCAAAAGAGTGAATCTCCATCTCAAAAAAATAAAATAAAATAAAATAAAATAAAATAAAATAAGTTCCTCTATGTTTATAGGCCTTCAAAAAAACAAACCAACTTTCTGTGAAGGTGAATGATTTTGTCAATTGTTTCAAGATGTTGAGTGTTTTAAACTATGTTGTAAAAGCCCTACATGATGACAAAACAAAACTCATTAGTTAGTTTTTCCCTGTTGGGATTTTACTCAATAATATAAAATGTAGACATTCACAAGCAATTTTACAACTACATATTTAAACCAAGTATAATCAGAAAAGGGGAAAAATAGACATAATATTGATATATCTGCTTTGTTGAGCTAGATCTGAGAGTAGTAGATCTCACTCCATTCTCTCCTTGGTCCTTCAGAGTGCTATAAGGTTAATTCAAGGAAATTTCTGGAAGGACACAAAAAAAGCTGTTAACAGGTATTTTTTCTTCAGTAGCAGGGTTCTAGGAGGAAGACTTATTCTATAATTAGATAATAAACCTCTTTATACTGTTTGAATTTTTACCCTAGGCTTGTATTACAGTTTCAAAAAAAAAAAATAATAACAATGACAACAACAACAAAAACCCTAAATTTGTGTTAAATTATCTCTCTGAGTTCCCCATGGTTCTGGGCATGTATTCGTCAGGACTCTTTTTTTCTTCTCTTTTCTTTTTCTTTTCTTTTTTTTTTTTTTTTTTTTTGAGACAGGGTCTTGCTCTGTCGTCCAGGCTGGAGTGCAGTGGCATGATCTTGGCTCACTACAACCTCTATCTCCCAGGTTCAAGCAATTATCATGCATCAGCCTCCCGAGTAGCTGGGATTACAGGCATGCGCCACCATGCCCAGCTAATTTTTGTATTTTTAGTGGAGATAGGGTTTCACCATGTTGGCCAGGCTGGTCTCAAACTCCTGACTTCAAGTGATCCACCTGCCTCGGTCTCCCAAAGTGCTGGGATTACAGGTGTGAGCCACCATGTCAAGCCTTGTCAGGACTCTTTGAAGTGATGGAAACTCAATTTAAACTACACTCTGCAGAAAAGGGGGTGGCTGTTAACTGGAGCACAGAGCAGGGATGGAGTAGTTTATAGAATTAAAGGAAAAACCATGATCTCAGGGGCTAGCACTGAGACCTCCCTATGACAAGGATGTTTTTTTCTCCTGCTCTCATGATCATCGCTACTTGTGTTTGCTCTTCTGTTCATGTTGGTGTCATTCTTTCTTGCTTCTCCATATGGACATGGCTGTTACTAGTCTTAGCTTAGGAACCCCAGAGAAAAGAAAAAATATCTTTCTCCCCAAGTCTCTATTTTAATCCTGATGAAGGTTCTCATTGATTTTGCTTGTGTTGCATGCTTCTGCTTGAACTCTTGCTATTGCCAAGGGAATTGGCCAGACTGGATCATTGACCCAGTGTGTGGCCAGTGTAACGGAATCTCTTAACAGAAGGAACAAGTGAAAGCTTCCTGGGAGGAAAAGGAAGCAACCACAGTCTGCTACAGTCTACCCCTTGACTGCCTAGTCTAATACAAACTCTCCTCCCATAAATAGTATTCCAAGACAGTTCCCGGAAATCACACAGCCCTCATCCAGGTACCTAAAATATATTCCCCCCTTTCCCACAGCAAAACAATTTGATGTATTTACCAGCAGATTAAGCTCCAAGTCCAAAGCTCTGGGGAATCTTTCTTGTTCTTGGGCTGCTTTGAATATGACTTCTCTTGGTTCGGCAACCCATGTTTAATCGAGGAATGTAATACAATAAAAAACTTTAATTTAGAAGAGAGGGAAAAAAGGGCCGGGTGCAGTGGCTCACGCCTGTATTTTTTTCTTTTTCACATTGTCCCCAAAGAGCCTGTTTTTGGCCGGGCATGGTGGCTCACACCTGTAATCCCAACACTTTGGGAGGCCAAGACAGGTGGATCACCTGAGGTCAGGAGTTTGAGACCAGCCTGGCTAACATAGTGAAACCCTGTCACTACTAAAAATACAATAATTAAACGGGCGTGGTAGCATATGCCTATACTAGGGGGGATGAGGCAGGAAGATCGCTTGAACCTGGGAGGCCGAGTTTGCAGTGAGCCGAAATGGTGCTACTGCACTCCAGCCTGGGCAAAAGAGCAAGACTCCCTCTCTAAACAAATACATACATACATACATACATACATACATACATACATACCAGACTGTCTTGTTTTGAACTATTTGGAACTAGAAGAAATCATTGAACTTACTTTAAAGCAATGGCTACCTTCCTTAAAATAGAATCTGTATGTCCATGCTGTGGTTTGAATGTGTCCCCTCCATAATTCAGGTATTGAAACTTCATGGCCAATGTGATGGTATTAAGAGGTAGTTAAATCATGAGGGGTCCTCCTCTCATGAATGAGATTAAAACTTTATATAAGAAGCTTCAAATAGCATTGGGCTCTCTTATCCTTCCACCTTCTGTTATGTAAGGACACAGTGTTTCTCCCCCTGGAGGATGCAGCAACAAGGTGTCATCTTGAAAGCAGATAGCAGCCCTCACAAAAAAACTGAACTTGCCAGTGCCACGATCTTGAACTTCCCAGCCTCTAGAACTGTGAGAGAGTAAATGTTTGTTCTTTATAAATTACCAGTCTCAGGCAGGGCGTGGTGGGTCACGCCTGTAATCCCCACACTTTGGGAGGGTGAGACAGGGTGGATCATCTGAGGTCAGGAGTTCAAGACCAGTCTGCATGGTGAAACCCCGTGTTTATTAAAAATACAAAAAATTAGCTGGGCATTGTGGTGCATGCCTGTAGTACCAGCTATTTGGGAGGCTGAGGCAGGAGAATTGCTTGAACTTGGCAGGCAGAGGTTGCAGTGAGCTGAGATCGTGCCACTGCACTCTAGACTGGGTGACAGAGCGAGACTCTATCTCAAAAAATAAATGAATAAAATAAAATAAATTACCAGTTTCATGGCCGGGCACAGTGGCTCACGCCTATACTCCCAGCACTTTGGGAGGCCAAGATGGAGTGGATCATCTGAGGTCAGGAGTTCGAGACCAGCCTGGCCAAAATGGTGACACCCTGTCTCTACTAAACATACAAAAATTAGCTAGGTGTGGTGGCACACACCTGTAATCACAGTTACTTGGGAAACTGAGGCAGGAGAATTGCTTGAACCCGGGGGGGCAGAGGTTGCAGTGAGCCAAGATTATGCCACTGCACTTCAGCCTGGGCAACACAGTGAGACTCCATCTCAAAAAAAAAAAAATTACCAATTTCAGGTGTTTTGTTATAACAATACGAACAGGACTAAGACAATCTACATCTGTTTCTTAATCTCTCTCTCTCTCTATTTACCTACCTATCTATCTGTCATCTGTCTAATCTCCCTTTCCTTCCGGGAAGTGGAGATTTAGGCAATAGTGTTTTGAAGACTATTGTTTCAAAAATGCTTCCGTGCTCTTGAAAAAGGGCTACTATTTGTTGCTCACTGCTTACCTTTTTTTTTACCCTGCTTTGATTTTTCATTGGCCATCAAAGTTCTTACTGATGATCCTGAGTCAACTCGTTAAGGACTTTGATGGGGAATTGGGAGGGAAGGAAGAAGGAATAAACCTTCAAGTGTGAAAGGATGAAAGGGATATAGTGAGAAAGTAAGAAGGACCATTGATACATAGTCAGAAAACTGGCTCAAGATTGGGGCCACCACCTGAAAAATCTGGACAAGTGAATTGAGAAGATGTCCATAATAAGCCTTGTCTTTGTGCCCCTGGAGGCATATTGGATTAGAAACTTCACCAGCTGACCGTGCAGTTTTCACAAGATTGAAAACCTTATATTACTTACCCCCGGTTTCGGAAGATCAGGTATTCACCCTTCATGAAACCTTGCTCATTTTACATCAGGTCTCCTCAATAGTTTTCCTTCCTGTAGAAGCTATGCTCACCTTGAAGCATATATCTATTTCTGCCACTGGCCAATTACTTCTTATGGTTTTCTACCAAATTACCTTTCCTCTTTGTTAGACTAAAGATGATTCCTAGACCCTCAGAGAAATGATGGGAAAGAGTTTCCACACCTGTAGTTAGATGGTTTAACTAAGACTACAAGATCACCCCAGCTAGGAGAGCAATAAACGGATGCTACCAATCCCTCAGAATGTTCTTTTTTCCCCTAATCTATTTCAAGCCAGGCAATCTGGAACTGAGTTTTATCTTTCCTCTATCTCACGATACTCTTCTTAAAGTTACATGGAGATGTAACTTCAAGGTTAAAGTTTAATCAGCTGATTCTCAAACTGTGTATCTCAGATCTCAGACCTCCAGCTTTTCATCTGGGGTGGAAGGTGGTGATGGGAAGGGAGGAGAGTGTCACAGTTCTACAACAATCTTGCTTAATTTCCTCTTAGTGCTTGTTTGCAAAGCCTCTTCCTGGGACCAAATTATTCTCAGGAACTGCTTGGTTGCAAGGAAGAGAAACTCACTAAAATTAGCCCAAGTAAACTGGTACGTTTATTATATGGCTATAACAACCAATGTCTAGGACAGTGAGACAATGTTATAGACATTTATGAAGAAGAAATAAAGTATACATAGTTGGGCCTCAGAGGGTCTCTAAAAGGGAGACAGAAAGTAAGGAAATAAGGCTATTCTTTTCCTAAGACTCTTTCATCTTTCATCTTTGCTTCTTTCCATTCTGGCTTTCTCCCTGCAGAGAATAAATTTCTCCTTATTCATGGTATCTTTGACCCTGTAGTTTCAGCTTGGGTCACTGTACCACAGTGGGGGAAAGTTTGTTATCCAGTAGGAAATTGGAGTGCTATTGGGATAGGAGAACAAACCCTAGGAAGCCCAAAAATGAAAACTTACCATAATAATGACCAATCTATCCAAGCTAATTCAAGTTGGATGAATAGTTTGCCATATCTGAAGTGGAAGTCACCAAGACACCAATTCTTAGTGCCTTACTCTGTCCCTGGAACTTGAAGGCACCCAGTAATTGTTTGCTAAATGGATGAATAAATTAGTGAATAACTGGAGTTGAATGCAGGATTCATGTCTGATTTATTTTGATTCATCTTGGTAACGCTCATAGCACCTCATATACTGGTGTGTGTGTGTATGTTGGTATACGGTAAGTACTCAATAAGCAACTGAATACTTGCTGAGCACCAACCTAATATAATACCTTACTGTATTAGCAGAATAACTCTCACCTCCTTTAAGTATTGTGCTTTTTAAAATGGCAAAATTGGCCAGGCACGGTGGCTCACACCTGTAATCCCAACACTTTGGGAGACCAGGGCAGGTGGATCACCTGAGGTCAGGAGTTCAAGACCAGCCTGGCTAACATGGCAAAACCCTGTTTCTACTAAAAGTATAAAAGTTAGCCAGGCATGGTGGCACATGCCTATAGTCCCAGCTAGTTGGGAGGCTGCGGCAGGAGAATCGCTTGAACATGGGAGGCAGTGGTTGCAGTGAGCCAAGATCGTGCCATTGCACTCCAGCCTGGGTGACACAGTGAGACTCTGTCTCAAGAAAATAAATAAAATAAAATAAAGTGGCAAAATCATTGTATAGTATCGTGGTCTCCAATGTAGAATGTGTATAGCAATGCACTGTATAAAAAAATATTATGACCTCTATATGTGTTTATCTAAAAAATAAACATTGTGTTGCTAATATCTAATATACAGGTTGATATTTGTGTCTTCACATAGGTCAGATATCAAGAGTAGTTCATGAGTTCTCTAAGGGAAGAGTGGGTCTTCCACAATGTGGAGGGCTCGACTGTGTTGTCTTCTTCTGGGTTGGCTCTCAGCATCCTGTGATGCATTGCAGTTTACATGGGCCAGTGTGGATTCTAAGAAAAATGCATTATCTAGTTTGAACTAAAGTAACTTTCACCAAATGAACAAAAAGCTTAAAAAGATATCTGTAATGAAATTGTAAATTTAAGACAATACCTATAATGGAAGCACAAGGAAACAATGAGAAAATGGCAAAACAAGCATTTCTGCTCTGTTACGAGCTCTTTGTCAACCACATTAAGAGATAAAACAATGATATCTAGTGAGATCCAACAAGAGGTGTTGAAAAAATTAGACATTATCATGGAGCCCTGTTTGAACTGTGGATTTAAGTCTAACACCACTGACAATGAACACTGCCCCAAAGTGTATCTTGTACTTGAGTTTTATCCATGAAATTGTCATGGTTATCATGACATTTAGAAATGAAGCATCTAGAGATGCGGGCCAATCTTACAGCTTTTTTACAGGGATGTTTTAATCAGGCACTGCTCAGTGTCACTTAATTTCACTAACTTTATAGATTTTAGTTTAAGAGCAGAGGTTAAAAAGCTACATACTGTTAGAGAAATATGTGTTCTTCTGCCCTGGTAAAGGTTGGCAGAAATAATAAGAAAAATGTGTTCCTTTGTCAGCAAATATCATTGGAAGATGCATAGAAAAGATTGCTGAAGATCTGAGGAAATAAGCATTCGGATAGATTTGACATTGTGGGAGGTTTCTGATATAATTGGATGAAAGTACAGATATTTCTAACTTAACTCAATTTATGATACTTGCTAGATTCTGTTTCAATAGTGAACTACATAGAAAACAATTCTATCGCCATTAAGAAAAATGTATCGTAGAGGGGCTATATTAATTATAAAAATATAATTATACCTTTAATTATAATTATAATTACTTCTTAAATACAAGAGGGATAAGGCTAGAGGAATAGAGCATAAGTGAAATTTAATGACTGTATCATTCATATGTAGTTACTGTAGCAAAGAAGTTAGAGCCATAATAATTAAAATTCCAGGAAATTTAGGTGTGATAAATTTTGTGAAAACAGAAACTTTAATATTAAAAAATTCATAATGATGTATAACAGAAGGTTTCACAACATTTTTTGGTAAAGAAGATAGTCATTGTTTTAGGTTTTGCAGGCCATATGGTCCCTATTATAGTGATTCAACTCTGCCACTGTAGGATGAAAGCAGCCATAGACAATATGTAAATTAATGAATGTGATTGTATTCCAATAAAACTTTATTTATAAAAACAAGAGTGGAATGGGATTTGATGTAAGGGTCATAAAGTTGGACCCCTGCTTTATCATGAGATGGGGTAGCAATAAACACAGAAGTTCATTGTTTATCTTCTGTCAAAACACTTTAAAAAGTTGTTGAAGTTAAAGACAAATCTGCCATTTATTGATTTTCTTTTTTTGAGAGAGTCTTGCTCCATTGCCCAGGCTGGAGTGCAGTGGCACAATCACAGCTCAGTGCAGCCTGGACCTCCTGGGCTCAAGCACTCCTCCTACCTAAGCCCAGAGTAACTGGGACTACAGGTATACACCACCACACCTGGCTAATTAAAAAAAAAATTATTTGCTGGCCAGGCGCGGTGTCTCATACCTGTAATCCCAGCACTTTGGGAGACCAAGGTGGGTGGATCACGAGGTCAGGAGTTCAAGACCAGTCTGGCCAAGATGGTGAAACTCCATCTCTACTAAAACTACAAAAATTAGCCAGACACAGTGGCAGGTGCCTGTAATCTCATCTACTCGGGAGGCTGAGGCAGGACAATCGCTTGAAGCCAGGCGGCAGAGGTTGCAGTGAACTGCGATTGTGCCACTGCACTCCAGCCCAGGCGACAGAGTGAGACTCTGTCTGGAAAAAAAAAAAAAAATTATTTGTAGAGACAGGGATGAGGTGGGGTTGTGGGTGTCTTGCTATGTTGCCCAGGCTAGTGTGAAACTCCTGGGCTCACTTGATCTGCCCACCTCAGCCTCCTAAAGTGTTGGGATTATAGGTGTGAGCCATTGTGCCCAGCCAATTTATTGGTATTTTATGTGACAAGTGGTTGTCAATAGTATGCTACCTAGCAGATAAATTAAAAGAAAAGTAAGAACAGATTAAATAGCTTGTTTCTTCAAGGTAAAAGTGACACCAATAATGAGAAACAAACTGCTTTTTAAAAGATACCCAGAGGGGCCGGGCGCGGTGGCTCAAGCCTGTAATCCCAGCACTTTGGGAGGCCGAGACGGGCGGATCACGAGGTCAGGAGATCGAGACCATCCTGGCTAACATGGTGAAACCCCGTCTCTACTAAAAAATACAAAAAAAAACTAGCCGGGCGAGTGGCGGGCGCCTGTAGTCCCAGCTACTCGGGAGGCTGAGGCAGGAGAATGGCGTAAACCCGGGAGGCGGAGCTTGCAGTGAGCTGAGATCTGGCCACTGCACTCCAGCCTGGGTGACAGAGCGAGACTCTGTCTCAAAAAACAAACAAACAAACAAACAAAACAAACAAACAAAAGATACCCAGAGGACATTTTTGAAAATGACTCTGAGGAAATGTCTCTATTGGAATATCGTTTAGTTGTGGAAATTACATAGGTTTGTCACATGCATAGTGAATACACTTGGAAAAAGAATTTTCTAGTATGTTTTATAATCTCCTAAAGAATTGTAGTGGGTTTTGAATCTAATTGTTAAAAAATATAAACATGCAACCCCTTCCAATTTGTTTGCAGGGTAATTTTTTGGCATTAAAAATGATGGAAATCAGCCTGGGAGCAGTGGCTCACGCCTGTAATCCCAGTACTTTGGGAGGCTGAGGTGAGCAGATCACCTGAGGTCAGGAGTTCAAGACCAGCCTGGCCAACATGGTGAAACCCCTTCTCTACAAAAATATAAAAATTAGCCAGGCATGATGTTGGCTGCCTGTAATCCCAGCTACTTGGGAGACTGAGGCAGTAGAATCGCTTGAACCCGGGAGGCAGAGGTTGCAGTGAGCTGGGATGGCACCATTGCACTCCAGCCTGGGAGACAGAGTGAGACTTCATCTCATAAAAAAAAAAGGCTGGACATGGTGGCTCATGCCTGTAATCCCAGCACTTTGGGAGGCAGAGGTGGGCGGATCACAGGGTCAGGAGATCAAGACCATCCTGGCCAACGTGGTGAAACCCCATCTCTGCTAAAAACACAAAAATTAGCTGGGCATGGTGGCGCTTGTCACCTAGCTACTCAGGAGGTTGAGGCAGGAGAATCATTTGAATCGGGAGTTGGAGGTTGCAGTGAGCCGAGATTGTGCCACCGCACCGTAGCCTGGCAACAGAGCAAGACTCCGTCTTAAGAAAAAAAAGAATGATGAAAATCTATCAGCCAAATTTCAACAAAAACCTCTGCGTGAATGATGGATAGGATTTAAAAGATGGCAATTATGATTTAGCAAGTGCAGCCAAGCAAGACAGTTCTTCCATTTGGTTCTATTTGGAACCTTCATGTGAGGCTCTTTTTCTGTCTATGTCATCCGTTAGAATTAAGTGTTGATCATAAACTGAACTTAGATGCAGTCCTTCAAATTGTTGTGACACAAAACATTAAAACAAGATTTTATTTTATTTTTATATTTACTTTAAAAAATATATTTATATTTATATTTATTATTAATTATTATTATTTGAGATGGAGTTTCACTCTTGTTGCCCAGGCTGGAGTGCAATGGTGGGATTTTGGCTCACCACAACCTCCACCTCCAGGGTTCAAGCGATTCTCCTGCTTCAGCCTCCCAAGTAGCTGGGATTACAGGCGTGCATCACCATGCCCGGCTAATTTTGTATTTTTAGTAGAGACGGGGTTTCTCCATGTTGGTCAGGCTGGTCTCGAACGCCCAACCTCAGGTAATCTGCCCAAAGTGTTGGGATAACAGGCCTGAGCCACTGCGCCCAACCTATTTTTTTAAAATGTTATGAGACTGAGTTTCCCTCTATCGCCCGGGCTGGAGTGCAGTAATGTGATCTCGGCTCACTGCAACCTCTGCCTCTTTAAACCAAGATTTTAAAAATAAGGAAACACACTGAACACATTGCTTACAGATATTTTTTGTTCTAGAAATTAATAAAATAAATATTAAAGATTTTATTTCATACCTTTCGTGCCTTTTAACTATCTCTCTTGTAATAAGTTCTAGGACATAAAGTAGCACTTGTATATTATATAAATATATGAATATGCATATTTTGGTATTTTGAAGTCTGTATGCTAAACCTTTAAAAAATTATGGTGATGGACTGGACGCGGTGACTCAAGCCTATAATCCCAGCACTGTGGGAGGCTGAGGCCGGCGGATCACGAGGTCAGTAGAATGAGACCATCTGGCCAACATGTGAAACCCCATCACTACTAAAAATAGAAAAAGTAGCCAGGTGTGGTAGCGGGCACCTCTAGTCCCAGCCACTTGGGAGGCTGAGCCAGGAGAATCGCTTGAAC
Organism: Chlorocebus sabaeus; assembly: GCF_047675955.1. Lineage (NCBI taxonomy): Eukaryota > Metazoa > Chordata > Mammalia > Primates > Cercopithecidae > Chlorocebus > Chlorocebus sabaeus. The sequence continues at coordinate 75,039,185 of NC_132915.1, read as the reverse complement.
CTGGGAGGCGGAGGTTGCAGTGAGCCGAGATCACACCACTGCACACCAGCCTGGCAACAGAGCAAGACTCCGTCTCAAAAAACAAACAAAATTATAGTGATATATTATCCAAAAGTTTGGAGACTATCATTTGGGGTAGGGAGGTAGTATGCATAGCAGAACATTGATGAACTTTGGAGCTACACAGACCAGCGGTGAGTAATAGTAGTAACTACCACTTAATGTTGTTCCTATGGCTAGGTACCATGTAGTATGTGTTGCAGAAATTATCTCATTTTATCCTGTCCAAAACCATATGTGAGAGGATAACATGGCTGCATTTCCTGTTTTCTCCACACTGGACACATTTCCCAAGATGCTTTGGGGCAGACTAGGTCTTCTGCTCCTATAAGCCCCGTGGCCCTCAAATTCTCTTTAACTCTAAGATTGCTGCTCTAAAATTAGGCTCAAGTGTGCCAGGCTCTGAACAGCATTTAAGGGGATTTCTATGTTGTTCATTGAACAAAAGGGAAAAACCCATAACATCATCTCTTAACATATTATTGTATAGTGAACTTTCAACTTTGGATTCAATGGGGGTATTGGCAAGTAAGGATGGAACAGCAGGTTCAGAAAAATCCAAAACCACAGTTAAAACAATATTATAGTCAATGCTCCATTATTTGGAGAAGATGAACTATAATTATATTGTTGGCTAGACCTGGGAGGAGTTCATTTTTTCACTGAGGCTGGGCTTTGGAACAGGGTCAGACTAAGTCCATACATTCAGGGAGACTCAGAAGGCAACTGGTCCCTGCTCATCCTGCCCCTTGCTGGAGTAGAGGCTGGTAATCTGAACTCATTAATTTCTGCCTAATCACTAACCCTGCAGGTTGGGGAGGCCTGCCCCTCTCAGATCCATGCTGCACTTGACCGCCATTGCTACACCCTGAGTAACAGAGTGTGGACTAAACGTTACATTTTATAGATAAGAAAACTGAGGTGAGAGATTAAGTAATTTGCATACTGACAGAAAGCTGGTGTCAGAGTTCGGGTTAGAGGCCAGGTCTGGCTGATTCCAAAGCCTCCGTGTCTTCCACTACCTCAACTTGTGCAGTTTGGTCCTTGGCTACTGTGACAGGTATTTTTGGATAGAGGCTCTTCTTTCTTGACTCTCAAAAATTATTATGTTGGCATATACCAATTCTGCTTATGCCAAATGAAAGCCTTGTGATTCTCCTTTTCTGTGACTTTGCTAAGAGTCATAAGGGACTTTGAAATCATCCATTCCAATGCTCTAATTTTGCAATGAGTAAAATTAATACCCAGAAAGATAGAGTAACTTCCTCTAGCTCCCCACAGTAATTAGTGATGGCTGTAAACCTGCTTGATCTGAACTTTTTTTTTTTTTTTTTTTTTGAGATGGAGTGTCGCTCTGTCTCCCAGGCTAGAGTGCAGTGGCACGATCTCGGCTCACTGCAAGCTCCAGCTCCCGGGTTCACACCATTCTCCTGCCTTAGGCTCCCAAGTAGCTGGGACTACAGATGCCTGCCACCACACCCGGCTACTTTTTTTTTTTTTGTATTTTTAGTAGAGACGAGGTTTCACCGAGTTAGCCAGGATGGTCTCGATCTCCTGACCTCGTGATTCGACTGCCTCGGCCTCCCAAAGTGCTGTGATTACAGGCATGAGCCACTGCGCCCGGCCTGAACTTGTTTTTTTTTAGGTGGATTCTGGCTCTGTCACCCAGGCTAGAATGCAGTGGTACAGTCTTGGCTCACTTCAATCTCTGCTCTCTGGGTTCAAGCAATTCTCTTGCTTCAGCCTCCTGAGTAACTGGGATTACAGGTGTGTGCCATCACACCTGGCTAATTTTTGTATTTTTGGTAAAGATGAGGTTTCACCATTTGGCCAGACTGGTCTTGAATTCCTGACCTCAAGTGATCCACCCCCCTCGGCCTCCCAAAGTGATAGGATTACAGGCATGAGCAACCCTGCCTGACTTCGATCTGACCTTTTGAACTCTTCACATATTGGGAAAATGATCCCAGAATATAGATGTGTGTGTTTCAGCTTCAGTTTTCAAACATCCATAATTGAGCACTAGAGTTATAATTTTCTTTTAAAAAAATAGACCAAGCATGGTTTCCCATCAAACTTGGTTGAAACTTTAAACCTGTCTGGGGCAGTGGTTATAGTGTACTAATCCTGGGTTTGTTTCTTGTTCTTGTTTGTCTTGATTTGAAAAGATGAGCCATAAGATTCCCAAGTGTTTGGATGCTTTTCTGATGCTTTCAGTAATACAGCATGTAGAGATTAGGACTTCTTTATGGTAACGAGGTGGTACATAACCATCACCAAATCCTATCCTATTTCTCTGGAGGTTCTAGCACGGGAGCACAGCTATTCGTATACCCTTGACCAAAGACGGGTCCTGCTCTATCAGGGATGGTTGTCCTCTTCAACCAAGCGTGCAGCTTCGGGAGGGATGCACATGGAGCAGTGAGGGAGGAAGGGGACACCCGCCTAGCCAGCCAGACCAGTCGAATCAACCCTGGTGATCCATGGGTGGCTGATGTTGCAGTCTGATCACCCTCACATCCATCCTATCCTATTTCTAAGATTGAATTTCTAAAAAACTCTGATTAGGTTCTGTGTGTGTGTGTGTGTGTGTGTGTGTTGTTGTTGTTGTTGTTGTTGTTGTTTGGCTTACACTTGAGCCTGTAGAGTTATGCCAGGCCTCTAATTTTGTCTTCCTGTTATAAATAATGAATGAGTTTACTAAGTAACAGCTAAAAGCACAATTATTGCTTTCACTCCTTTATTCAAACATTAAAAATACCTCGAGTACCAGGCTGGGCATGGTGGTGCATGCCTGTAATCCCAGTTACTCAAGAGTCTGAGGCAGGGGAATTGCTTGAACCCGGGAGGTGGAGGTTGTGGTGAGCCGAGATCGCACCATTGCACTCCAGCCTGGGAAACAAGAGTGAAACTCCATCTCAAAAAAAAAAAAAAAAAAAAAAAAAAAAAAATCAGATACCTACAATATGCTAGACTCTGTGCTTATCCTTGTCCTTGAGAGTTTCATGGTATAGAAGAGGAGATAGAATTATAAGGACATGTAAGATTTGAAATGATGCAAAATGACTATTGTCACAGAAGTATATGGGGACTGATAAGCTTTTATTTGTCCAGGGGAGTGAGGAAGACACTGGAGGAAGCGATATTTGATCTGAGTATTAAAGGATGAGTAGGAATTCATCAGTAGGGAAGGGGAAAGGTTATTTCAGAGGAAAAGACTAATGCAAACAAAGGTAGAGAGGAGTGGATCCCCAATGGGTTGTAAATTCTTGGTGGCTGGTAACTTAAATGTGAATGACTAATATTTCAGTACTTTGGGCCCATGAAGACTGATTTCAAGCTTTTAAAATCCATTTTTAAAAATTAATTTTTAAAGCTAAGTTGTAATTATTGTTTGCCTTGGCTGGCTATTATTTATTTGGCATCTATTATGTGCTCTTAACTGTGTTAGGTGCTTTAAATATTTAATTCCTATGGCAATTCTATACTGTAGCTACCAAAGAGGAAACTGAGCACCAAGAAGCTTAAATGCTTTGCCACGGTCTTGATATGTAAGAGGCCAAGCAAGATTTCTGCTCTTCAGACATACTTGTACTCACCAAAGTCATTTATTTTTAACTGAAATAATAGTCTCTACTATAAACTGTAAAACAGATCTTTAAGAATGAATGTTTTTTGTTTTTGTTTTTTTCCGAGATGGAGTCTTGCTCTGTTGCCCAGGCTGGAGAGGAGTGGCACAATCTCAGCTCATTGCAACCTCCACCTCCCGGGTTCAAGCAATTCTCCTGCCTCAGCCTCTCGAGTAGCTGGGATTACAGGTGTGCATCACCATGCCCGGCTAATAGTTGTATTCTTAGTAGAGATGGGTTTCACCATGTTGGCCAGGCTGGTCTTGATCTCGTGACCTTGTGATCCGCCCGCCTTGGCCTCCCAAGGTGCTGGGATTACAGGCGTGAGCCACTGTGCCCAGCCCAGGAATTATTTGTTAAAAGAACTTTAAAGTATTATAGAAGACTATTTAAAAGCAGCTCACCTAGTTTTGTGGTATAGATCAAGAAAGTCATCCAGAGAGGTTAGGTGACATGCTCCTGGCGCAGCCAGTTCAGATAGCTTGCTGATACTTGATCCTCTGCTTCCTTCAACACTGCTCTGGCTCTTTGACACTGGATCCCAATTATGCACCTGGGAGAGATAAAGGTGAATAAGCAATACTGCTTACAGGAAAGCTCAATAACTTGCCTAAGGTCACAAAGCTCAGGAGGAGTGGAGCTGGCACGGAAGCCAGGCAGTCTGGCTTCAGTCCATGGTCTTTACTATGCTCTTACAGAGGTGTAGAGATGGGAGGATGGGATGGGCAGCCTGTCTTTAATTCTGTCTTTATTTGCTCAGGGACCTACTAAAGACATTACTTAGGCCAGGCGCAGTGGCTCAGGCCTGTTATCCCAGCACTTTGGGAGGCTGAGGCAGGTGGATCACCTGAGGTCAGGAGTTTGAGACCAGGCTGAGCAACATGGTGAAACCCCATCTCTACTAAAAATACAAAAACAAAACAAAACAAAACAAAACAAAAAACCTGGTGTGGTGGTACATGCCTGTAATCCCAGCTACTTAGGAGGTTGAGGCAGGAGAACCACTTGAACCCGGGAGGTAGGGGTTGCAGTGAGCTGAGATCGTGCCACTGCACTCCAGCCTGGGTGACAGAGAAAGACTCCATCTCAAAAAAAAAAGACATTACTTAAACATGTTTAGAACTTTAGTGTTCCCAATCCGTAGTCACATTTGCCTAATATGTCACCATTTACAAAGCACATTAATAAGCTTGACTTTGATGGCACTTCACAACAACTGCAGGACATATAACTAGGGCAGGTTTTGTTTTGCTTATTTACAGATGAGGAACCAGGCTCAGAGAGGCTAAAGGAGTTGTTCAGCCCTATGTATCACTATGCAGAGAGGGGATTAGAAACTATTACTAAGTTAATAGTCACTGTCTTCAAGATACTTTATATAATATAAACAGAGGAAAAATCATGTTTGAAAATGAAAAGCAAAATGTGATGTGTTCTCTAGGATGTGCTGCGTAGGATGATTGGAGGTTTAGAAGATAAGAAAATTATATCCCACTGGCTTTCTGTTAGAGGGGGAATATGAGCTAGCTAATAAATATGGAAAATATATAGACCGGTGGTAATAGTGAGGAGGGCATTCCATGGGAAGCATGAATAGACCTGGGGTGTGATCTTCTGTTTCAACCTCAGCTCCTGGCAGCTGGTTCATTCATCACTGTATTTGAGGGCTCAGCCTGTCCAGGCCAGTCTAAACAAGAGGCAGGTAGCTTGGCTCTCCCCTTTCAGATCTGAAAGTTTCCAAAATGTTCCTGGGCTCCCATAAAACTTCTAAAGCCGTGGCCCTTTTGCTTTGGTTTTTGCTTTCCTGGTTATTGACTGCCTCATATTTAGAGCCTGCCTCATTTGCTGTCTAATACCTGCGGCTTTACTGTTCCATGAACACATACATGGATGATGTTTCCTGCCATCACCGCTACATAGAGTTGATTCTATGCAGTGAATTACTCAGGTAGCTGTGGGCTGCACCCCACCTTCCAGTTCTGTCCACTCAAAATGCTTCAAGCAATGGATTTCATCTGCCAGAGAGCTGGACAGGGAGAAGGTTCTTCATAATACTGTCAATCCTAAAATAAGCACTAAAATAATGCAGCAAAAGTTATAGCTAATAAGCCAATAAAAGAGATAGAAGGGAATGAAAATAAATTAATGAATCCAAATGAAGGCAGAAAAAGAGGAGAAAGCAGAGAACCAATGAGATAAATTGAAAGCAAATAGCAAGTGGGTAAATTAAAACCCAACCATACCAATAATCATGTTAAATGTAAATGGTCTAAACACCCAAATGAAAAAACAGATTGTCAGATTGGATACAAAAGCAAATCCCAACTATAAGCCACCTATAAGAAACCCACTTCATTTATTTATTTATTTATTTTAATTGATTTTTTTTTTTTTTTTTTTTTTTTTTTTTTTTTTTTTGAGACAGGGTCTTATCTGTCATCTAGGCTGAGTGCAGTGGTGGAATCATGGCTCACTGCAGCCTTGACCTCCTGGGCTCAAGCAATGCTCTCACCTCAGCCTCCCAAGTACCAAGTAGCTAGCTGGGATCATTGGCGTGCACCACCGTACCCAACCTTTTTTTTTTTTTTTTTTGTAGAGATGAGGATCTCACCTTGTTGCCTAGGCTGGTCTCATACTCCTGGGTTCAAGTGATCCACCTGCCTCGGCTTCCCAAAGTGCTGGGATTACAGGCATGAGCCACCGTGCCCAGCCAAGAAACCCACTTTAAATATGAAGACATAAATATGTTAAAAGTAAAGAGACGAAGAAAGATATGCCATTTTATCTCTATCAAAATTTAGCCACTCAAGTGGCTAAATTAATGTCAAAGCAGATTTTAGGTAAAGAGTAAAGAACATTACCAGGGATAAAGAGAATCACTTCATAATAATAAAGGAGTCAATTCATCCAGAAGACATCATCTTAAAAGTTTATATGCCAAATAACCAGAGCTGCTCTGGGTACCCCTGGGAAATTCAACCCTAGAAGGTGTCCTAGAGGGATTACTGCCCTGGGGCTCTAGGTCTCCCAGGAAGTCCCCGAATGAGGAAAGTGAACTGTTTCTGACCTTCAATTCCATTAGGTGTTTCCTTCATTATACTGTAGTGAGGGTCCCAGAAAGGTTATGCCCTCTGCACTCCCCTCAGGCTCTTCGATCCTATCTGAGTGATAACCTCCTGAGCTTTCCTCAGAGAAAGACTGAGGGGAACCTGGTGATTGATAACAGCTTTCTCAAGATGTTAGTTTGGTCTTGATGAAAACACGTTAGTGGGCTGGACGCGGTGGCTCATGCCTGTAATCCCAGCACTTTGGGAGGCTGAGGCAGGTGGATCACCTGAAGTCAGGAGTTCGAGACCAGCCTGACCAATATGGTGAAACCCTGTCTCTACTAAAAATGCAAAAAGTTAGTTTGGCATGGTATTGTGTGCCTATAGTCCCAGCTACTTGGGCGGCTGAAGCAGGAGAATAGCTTAAACCCAAGAAGTGGAGATTGCAGTGAGTGGATATCGTGCCACTGCACTCCAGCCTGGGCAACAGAGTGAGACTCTCTCCAAAAAAAAAGAAAAGAAAAGAAAAGAAAACACTTTAGTGTTATACCACTGCACTTAGACTAAAGACAAAATTCCTTAACCTAATTTACATGGCCTTTTATGACCTTCCACTAATAGGCACACATGAAAAACATAATAAATATGAGTTCAATAAACAAATATATGAAAACACTTAAATAGAGAGGAGAAATAGACTAGTCTTTGCTCACCTGTCCAGTTCATCTCTCACTGCATCCATCTCCCCATCATATGCTATATTCTAGCCATACTTCAGCCCTTCCAATTTCTTAAAATCTCTGTGCTTTCTTTACTTTGGCTTCACACATACCATTTTCTTACTCTTGAAACATTCTTTCTTGCTTCCTGACACTGAACGCGCACACACACACACACACACAATTACCCCTATCTCCCATCCCCAACACCTCACACTTGCTTAAATAAGTCCCCTTCATTCTTCAGGATTCAGCTTAAAACTTGTTCAGGTTTTTTCCCCCTTTTAGTTGGTGGTCCGCCTATGAGCTCCCATAATTCCCTGTGCTTCTCATTTATAACAATTATCATTTTGTGTTGTAGTCATTTAACTGTCTATCTTCCCTGTTAGATTGAAGCACAGGAGCATAATACATTGCTTTTTAAAAATTAATGAATAAATTCATGAAAGATTCTATACTCTGAATGAAAACGAAGGCTGCCCCACCTCTATGGCACAATATCCCAGTTGGGCAGAGAGAAAGAAGGAGGAGCTGAACCTTGATCTGGAGCCTGGCTTAGGGTCCCTGGGGAGGGGTATTTGTGTGTGGTATCACTCAGCCTTTTCAGGGAATGTGAAGAAAGGAACTGCCATACTAAAAAGGGCTACCCGCCTTTGAGGGAACTGATAAAATGTCTCTTCTAGGGCTGGCTGTCCAAGGTCTGGCTATCTAAGTTCTGTCTGAAGGAGCTGAGCTCCGTATCTCTGCATTCTGTAACAACCTTTGAAGGTCTAAGGGTGGAATAGCATGTGTGAGCATGGGAAGGGATGCTGAGCCAACTCCAGCAGTTTTGCAATGACATTTGCTACCATCAGGAAACCATCAAGGGTTGTTAAAGGAGATCCATGAAAAATAGTTTCCAGTAAAGTAGCAGGCAAAAGACATTTCTAGAAACCAAATCTTTGTACTCATTATCTTTCCTTTTGAATTCAAAGACATTCCGTTGGAAATAACTTCCTAAAAGTGTGAGGAAAAATTATGGAAAAAAGGGGCTAAGCAGGTGATTGTGGTTTGGAATATCAGGTTTGCTGACCCAGGTGTTACACCACTTTTAGAGGAGGTGACATTTTTCTGATTGTGGAATTTCTCTCTGGCCACCATGATTTCATCTCCTTCTTCAGGGTCACAGAAATTTCAGCAGTGGTCTGCCTTTTCTTGATCCTGTCTTCTTCTTCTTCTTCTTTTTTTTGAGACAGAGTTTCCAGGCTGGAGTGCAATGGTGTGATCTCAGCTCACTGCAAACTCTGCCTCCTGGGTTCAAGCGATTCTCCTGCCTCAGTTTCCTGAGTAACTGGGATTATAGGTGCGCATCACCATGGCTGGCTAATTTTTGTATTTTTTGTAGAGTTGGAGTTTCACCATGTTGGCTAGCATGGTCTCGAACTCCTGAGCTCAGGTGATCCACCTGCCTCAGCCTCCCAAAGTTCTGGGATTACAGGTGTGAGCCACTGCACCCAGCCTCCAAATGTATTATGACCACAATAATTAGTTTCTTGGATAGCCTTCCAGACATGTTCTATGCTTAAAGTATTTTGGGGAAAATGTCAGGAGAGAGAAATGACTGAAGCTTGAAAATTGCTGGAGAGGATTTGGCCCAATTTGGAACACAGGGGTCTTTGGGGGAGCAAAGGATTCAGAACGCTTCCTATGTAAGAGTTAAAATGATTGAAAGCGATGGGGCTGCACCTGATTGGCAGGGAAGCCATTGAGACTTCTAGGATAAAATCTCCATCAAAAGAGAAAGAGATGGGTGTTGGGCTGAAGGTGTTAGCTAATGATGGTTCTGGGTCTATGTGCCAGACATCTTCCCTTTGCCCTTTTTCCAGCCTGATCTCAGCCCCACCCCAACCCTCAGGAGGCTGACTTGTACAGACTACTGTAACACTTCATCAAGCTTCCTTGTCTTTTGGCCTCTGCTTGATTTTTGGCAAATGAAAAGCTCCAGCAGGAAATCAGAGGAGGGAGGGAAGTCTGGGTATTTATTTCTCAGGCTCACTCTCTGCACTGTTACCCAAAGCAGGCTATATCTCTAGATTGAAGGACACAGTTCCTCTCAAAATGGACTTCTCTGCATGAGTCTCTCTATTAAGGTTCCAGTAGCTGCTCCTTCCTTTCATCTTTATGGACATAAAGATGGTAACATTCCACTGTTACTAGTCTGGGGTTACTCCATTGTCCCTTGTGAGTCCTTTACACCTACTTTTTATAAATAGTCCTTTACTAAGAACTCAAACAATTCTAATTTGAAAGCACCATCTACCTTCTGCTGTGATCCTGAGATATAGTCAGTTTGGCAGCAGACTCCAGAACCTGTCCCAGCACAGCTATCTTGATGGCAGGCTTATGTCCTGGGGAAATGGCTAGAGAACTGGTTTGAAGGACTTGTAACACTGGAAGCCTAAGGCAATTTTGCCGTGGAGCAACCATCTCCAAATATGATGCAGAGAGAAGTGTCATCTGCCCTTGCTTTTGAGAAATAGCATCTTCTAGGCAAGAATTTTCACTACCATGTTGGCAGCAATTGGAAGCAAAAGCTCAGCCCCAGCCATGTGGCTTCAGACATGCCAGGCAATAGTGGTATGTATGATCCTGTACCTATCATCTGTTGCTGCATGTCAAAGCTTCCCAAAACAGAATAGCTTAAAACAGCCATTTTATTACTCCTCGTTGTTCCGTGGGATTGCTGTGGGCTCAGCAGGAAGGTTCTTGCTTATGGTCTGTCATGCGGTTGCAGTTAGATGGTGGCTGGAGCTGGAGTCACCTGAAGGCTTGACTGGGTTGAATATCCAAATGGCATCTTCATTCTCACATCTTGTAAACTGGTGCTGGCTATTGAATAGGATCAAAGCTGGAAGTATCAACCCGGCATTTGATTTTCCTCCACAGGGCATATTCCCATGGGTAGCTTGGGCTTCCTTATAGCATGGTGGTCTCAGAGTAGTTAGAATTCTAACATGAAAGCTGACTTCCCCAAAAATGCGTTTTCCAAGGGAGCCAGATGAAGGTGCATCATTTCTTATAACCCAGCCTTAGAAGACATGCAGTATCACTTCAGGCACATCTATTCATCAAAAGTTAGTTCTAGGCCTGCCCAGATTCAAGGGAAGAGAGTGAATATCCAGAGCCATGGATTCCATGGATTACTGGGAGGCCATCTTTGGGGACTAACTACCATAAACTCCAGAGGTGGTTATTCTAGCACAAGTGGTGGCAGCAGCAAGAATTGCAGGTATCTCTTTGGAATGCCAAGGTTTCTGCTGTCGGCAAGACAACAGCCTTGAGAGCAAACAGAATTGGCTTTTCATTTCATCCACATATCTGCAGGCTAGGGGAGCCCCCTGGAAAATCAGGAGAGGGACTAGACTAGGAATCTTGCAAATCCAGGGGTATAAGTGTCCTACTTTAGGATACATTGTAGTAGGAAGGCAAAACGACCCTGGTTTCACATAGATGAGCAAGTTGAGGCTGAAAGAAATTAGTGGTAGAATCCAGTTTCAAACGTAGGCCTGGCTGCTGTCAAAAACTCTTAACGCTAAGTCATAGGTAGATTACTCAAAATGTCTACAGGGGCCAGACACGTTTAATAAATGCATCAAGCTAGAGTAAGACAACTGGCAAGAAGCAACCTATGTTGCAATCAAGCTGAACACCTGTTTTAAAACATCTGCCTTTTAACATACTTGTAGACAAATCCAAACTAAAACAAAATTCAGCCCAAGGGCAGTGGCATAGGTGGCGTAAATGGTGCCTGCAAACAGTGGAAATGTGTTTGTGCCTTTTCTTCCTATGGAATGGGCTAGAATTTGCAAAGATTGTTGTTTTTCACCACTTTCTTAGGGAGTGGCACATAGAAATGTTAAGTTCTCTGCTCAAACTCCTTCCCGTATCCTTGTCCAAAGTCTGTCAATTTACAACCTATGTACTAAATTCTACTACTACTTCTCCAAATATATATATATATATATATATATATTTTATGTATGTATGTATGTTTTTTTTTTTTTATTTTTTGAGATGGAGTCTCACTCTGTCACCCAGGCTGGAGTGCAGTGGTGCAATCTTGGCTCATTGCAACCTCCGCCTCCCAGGTTCAAGCAATTCTCCTGCCTCAGCCTCCTGAGTAGCTGGGACTACAGGCAAAAGCCACCACGCCTGGCAATTTTTCATATTTTTAGTAGAGATGAGGTTTCACCATGATGGCCAGGATGGTCTCGATCTCCTGACCTTGTGATCCACCTGCCTTGGCCTCCCAAAGTGCTGGAAATACAGGCGTGAGCCACCATGCCGGACAATTTAAATATATTCTGTTGTTGTTAGTTGATACATTCCAAGATGGCCAAATAGGAACAGCTGCAGTCTGCAGCTCCTGGCATGATCAACACAGAAGATGGATGATTTCTGCATTTCTAACTGAGGTACCTGGTTCATTTTATGGGGACTGGTTGGACAGTGGGTGCAGCCCACAGAGGGTGAGCCGAAGCAGGGCGGGACGTCACCTCATCCGGTAAGCACAAGAGGTCGGAGGATTTCCCTTTCCTAGGCAAGGGAAGCCATGACAAACCGTACCTAGAAAAATGGGACACTTCCGCCCAAATACCGTGCTTTTCCAATCATCTCAGCAAATGGCAGACCAGGAGATTATATCCCGCACCTGGCTTGGTGGGTCCCATGCCCACAGAGCCTTTCTCACTGCTAGCATAGCAGTCTGAGATCGACCTGCAAGGCAGCAGCCTGGCAGGGGAGGGGTGTCCGCCATTGCTGAGGCTTGAATAGGTTAACAAAGCAACCAGGAAGTTCGAACTGTGCGGAGCCCACAGAAGCCCAACAAGGCCTGCTGCCTCTATAAATTCCACCTCTGGGGGCAGGGCATAGCTGAACAAAATGCAGTAGAAACTTCTGCAGACTTAAACGTCCCTGTCTAACAGCTCTGAAGAGAGCAGTGGTTCTCCCAGCATAGTGTTTAAGCTCTGAGAATGGACAGACTACCTCCTCAAGAGGGTCCCTGACCCCCATGTAGCCAAACTGGGAGACACCTCCCAGTAGGGGCCGACTGACACCTCATACAGGTGGGTGCCCTTCTGGGACAAAGCTTCCAGAGGAAGGAGCAGGCCGCAACATATGCTGTTCTGCAGCCTCCACTGGTGATCCCCAGGCAGTCACCTCCAGAAAATTCCAACAGTGGATTTTGGAGGGCCAAGTGGACCTTCAGCAAATTCCAACAGACCTGCAACTGAGGGACCTGACTGTTAGAAAGAAAACTAACAAACAGAAAGGAATAGCATCAACATCAACAAAAAGGACATCCACACTAAAACCCCATCTGTAGGTCACCCACATCAAAGACCAAATGTAGATAAAACCACAAAGATGGGAAGAAACCAGAATAGAAAAGCTGAAAATTCTAAAAACCAGAATGCCTCTTTTCCTCCAAAGGATCACAGCTCCTCACCAGCAATGAAACAAAGCTGGACAGAGAATGACTTTGCGAGTTGACAGAAGTATGCTTCAGAAGGTCGGTAATAACAAACTTCTCCGAGCTAAAGAAGGATGTTCAAACCCATCACAAGGAAGCTAAAAACCTTGAAAAAAGATTCGATGAATGGCTAACTAGAAGAAACAGTGTAGAGAAGACCTTAAATGACCTGATGGAGCTGAAAACTATGGCATGAGAACTTTGTGATGCATGCACAAGCTTCAATAGCCGATTTGATCAAGTGGAAGAAAGGGTATCAGTGACTGAAGATCAAATTAATGAAATAAAGTGAGAAGGTTAGAGAAAAAAGAGTAAAAAGAGATGAACAAAGCCTCCGAGAAATATGGGACTATGTGAAAAGACCAAACCTACATGTGATTGGTGTGCCTGAAAGTGACGGGGAGAATGGAACCAAGTTGGAAAACACTCTTCAGGATATTATTCAGGAGAACTTCCCCAATCTAGCAAGGCAGGCCAACATTCAAATTCAGGAAATACAGAGAACACCACAAAGATACTCCTTGAGAAGAGCAACCCCAAGACACATAATTGTCAGATTCATCAAGGTTGAAATGAAGGAAGAAGTATTAAGGGCAACCAGAGAGAAAGGTCAGGTTACCCACAAAGGGAAGCCCATCAGACTAACAGCAGATCTCTTGGCAGAAACTCTACAAGCCAGAAGAGAGTGAGGGCCAATATTTAACATTCTTAAAGAAAAGAATTTTCAAGCCAGAATTTCATATCCAGTCACACTAAGCTTCATAAGTGAGGGAGAAATAAAATCCTTTACAGACAAGCAAATGCTGAGAGATTTTTGTCACCACCAGGCCTGCCTTACAAGAGCTCCTGAAGGAAGCACTAAACATGGAAAGGAACAACTGGTACCAGCCACTGCAAAACACATGCCGAATTGTAAAGACCATTGATGCTATGAAGAAACTGCATCAATTAACGGGCAAAATAACCAGCGAATATCATAATGACAGGATGAAATATCACACATAACAATATTAACCTTAAATGTAAATGGGCTAAGTGCCCCAATGAAAAGACACAGACTGGCAAATTGGATAAAGAGTCAAGACCCATAAGTATGCTGTATTCAGGAGACCCATCTTACGTGCAGAGACACACATTGGCTCAAAATAAAGGGATGGAGGAAGATCTACCAAGCAAATGGAAAGCAAAAAAAAGCAGGGGTTGCTATCCTAGTCTCTGATAAAACACACTTTAAACCATCAAAGATCAAAAGAGACAAAGAAAGCCATTACATAATGGTAAAGGGATCAATTCAACAAGAAGAGCTAATTGTCCTAAATATATATGCACCCAATACAGGAGCACCCAGATTCTTAAAGCAAGTCCTTAGAGACCTAGAAAGAGACTTAAACTCCCACACAATAATAATGGGAGACTTTAACAACTCACTGTCAATATTAGACAGATCGGTGCGACAGAAGGTTAACAAGGATATTTAGGATTTGAACTCAGCTCTGCACCAAGCAGACCTAACAGACATCTACAGAGCTCTGCACTCCAAATCAACAGAATACACGTTATTCTCAGTACCACATTGCACTTATTCCAAAAATGACCACATAGTTGGAAGTAAAGAAGTCCTCAGCAAATGTAAAAGAACAGAAATCACAACAAATGGTCTCTCAGACCACAGTGCAATCAAATTAGAACTCAGGATTAAGAAACTTACTCATAACTGCACAACTACATGGAAACTGAACAACCTGCTCCTCAATGACTACTGGGTAAATAACCAAATGAAGGCAGAAGTAAAGATGTCCTTAGAAACTAATGAGAACAAAGACACAATGTACCAGAATCTCTGGGACACATTTAAAGCAGTGTGTAGAGGGAAATTTATTGCACTAAATGCCCACAAGAGAAAGTAGGAAAGATCTAAAATCGACATCCTAACATCAGAATTAAAAGAACTAGAGAATCAAGAGCAAACAAATTCAAAAGCTAGCAAAAGACAAGAAATAACTAAGATCAGAGCAGAACTGAAGGAGATAGAGACACCAAAAACCCTTCAAAAAAATCAGTGAATCCAGGAGCTGGTTTTTTGAAAAGATCAACAAAACTGATAGACCACTAGCAAGACTAATAAAGAAGAAAAGAGAGAAGAATCAAGTAGATGCAATAAAAAATGATATTATGGGATATCACCATGGATCCCACAGAAATACAAACTATCATCAGAGAATACTATAAACACCTCTATGCAAATAAACTATAAAATCTAGAAGAAATGGATACATTCCTGGACACATACACCCTCTGAGACTAATAAGGAAGAAGTTGAATCTCTGAATATACCAATAACAGGCTCCAAAATTGAGGCAATAATTAATAGCCTGCCAACCAAAAAGAGTCCAGGAGCAGATGAATTCACAGCCGAATTCTACCAGAGGTACAAAGAAGAGCTAATACCATACCTGCTGAAACTATTCCAATCAATAGAAAAGGAGGGAATCCTCCCTAACTCATTTTATGAGGCCAGTATCATCCTGATACCAAAGGCTGGCAGAGACACAACAACAAAAAAAGAGAATTTTAGACCAATATCTCTGATGAACATCAATGTGAAAATCCTCAATAAAATACTGGCAAACAAAATCCAGCAGCACATCCAAAAACTTATCCACCACAATCAAGTCTGCTTCATCCCTGGATGCAAGGCTGGTTCAACATATGCAGATCAATAAACGTACTCCATCACATAAACAGAATCAATGACAAAAACCACATGATTATCTCAATAGATGCAGAAAAGGTCTTTGACAAAATTCAACAGCCCTTCGTGCTAAAAGCTCTCCGTAAACTAGGTATTGATGGAACCTATCTCAAAATAATAAGAGGTATTTATTACAAGCCCACAACCAATATCATACTGAATGGGCAAAAACTGGAAGCACTCCCTTTGAATACTGGCACAAGACAGGGATGCCCTCTCTCACCACTCCTAATCAACATAGTGTTGGAAGTTCTAGCCAGGGCAATCAGGCAAGAGAAAGAAATAAAGGGTATTCAGTTAGGAAAAGAAGAAGTCAAATTGTCCCTGTTTGCAGATGACATGACTGTATATTTAGAAAATCCCATTGTCTCAGCCCAAAATCTCCTTAAGCTGATAAGCAACTTCAGCAAAGTCTCAGTATACAAAATCAATGTGAAAAAATCACAAGCATTCCTATACACCAAGAACAGACAAACGGACAGCCAAATCATGAGTGAACTCCCACTCACAATTGTTACAAAGCGAATAAAATACCTAGGAATCCAACTTACAAGGGATGTGAAGGACCTCTTCAAGGAGAACTACAAACCACTGCTCAATGAAATAAAAGAGGACACGAACAAATGGAAGAACTTTCCATGCTCATGGATAGGAAGAATCAATATTGTGAAAATGGCCATACTGCCCAAGGTAATTTATAGATTCAATGCCATCCCCATCAAGCTACCAATGACTGTCTTCACAGAATTGGAAAAAACTACTTCAAAGTTTATATGAAACCCAAAAAGAGCCTGCATAGCCAAGACAATCCTAAGCAAAAAGAACAAAGCTGGAGGCATCACGCTACCTGACTTCAAACTATACTACAAGGCTACAGTAACCAAAGCAGCATGGTACTGGTGCCAAAACAGACATAGAGACTAATGGAACAGAACAGAGGCCTCAGAAACAATACCACATGTCTACAACTGTGTGATCTTTGACAAACTGGACAAAAACAAGAAATGGGGAAAGGATTCCCTATTTAATAAATGGTGCTGGGAAAACTGACTAGACATATGTAGAAAGTCGAAACTGGATCCCTTCCTTACACCTTATACTAAAATTAATTCAAGATGGATTAGAGACTTAAATGTTAGACCTAGAACCATAAAAACCCTAGAAGAAAACCTAGGCAATACCATTCAGGACATAGGCATGGACAAGGACTTCATGACTAAAACATCAAAAGCAATGGCAACAAAAGCCAAAATAGATAAATGGGATCTAATTAAACTGAAGAGCCTCTGCATGGCAAAAGAAACTATCATCAGAGTGAACAGGCAACCTACAGAATGGGAGAAAATTTTTGCAATCTACCCATCTGACAAAGGGCTAATATCCAGAATCTACAAAGAACTCAAACAAATTTACAAGAAAAAAACAACCCCATCAAAAAGTGGGCAAAGGATATGAACAGACACTTCTCAAAAGAAAACATTTATGCAGCCAACAGACACATGCAAAAATGCTCATCACTGGTCATCAGAGAAATGCAAATCAAACCACAATGAGATACCATCTCACACCAGTTAGAATGGCGATCATCAAAAAGTCAGGAAACAACAGGTGCTGGAGAGGATGTGGAGAAATGGGAACGCTTTTACACTGTTGGTGGGATTGTAAAGTAGTTCTACCATTGTGGAAGACAGTGTGGCGATTCTTCAAGGATCTAGAACTAGAAATACCATTTGACCCAGCCATCCCATTACTGGGTATATACCCAAAGGATTATAAATAATGCTACTATAAAGACACATGCACACGTATGTTTATTGCGGCACTATTCACAATAACAAAGACTTGGAACCAACCCAAATGGCCATCAGTAATAGACTGGATTAAGAAAATGTGACACATATACACCATGGAATACTATGCAGCCATAAACAAGGATGAGTTAACGTCCTTTGTAGGGATGTGGATGAAGCTGGAAACCATAATTCTCAGCAAGCACAAGGACAGAAAACTAAATATCACATGTTCTCACTCACAGATGGGAACTGAACAATGAGAACACTTGGACACAGGGTGGGGAACATCATACACCAGGGCTTGTCATAGAGTGGGGGGCTGGGGGAGGGATAGCATTAGGAGAAATACCTAATATAAATGACAAGTTAATGGGTGCAGCACACCAACATGGCACATATATACATATGTAACAAACCTGCACGTTGTGCACATGTGCCCTAAAACAAAGTATAATTTTAAATATATATATATTCTGTTGTGATGGGCAATTGGTTGAGAAAGTTATTATCAGTAGAAAAGAGTGTCTGGGTTAAGACAGGGATTGTGGAGACCTAGGTTTTATCATGCAGAATGCCTCTCTAGGCTTTAGAGAGAATAGACCTTAAATGTTTCTCATCAGACTTAAGGTCTGTGTTGATGTTAACGCTGGAGGGATATATTGAGGCGTGTCCCACCCCCATTTCCCATCATGGCCTGAACCAGTCTTTCAGGTTAAATTTTAGAGTGCCTTGGCTGAGTCCACTCAGATGGTTGCAAAGGGTCTTCTAATTTTACTTTTGGTTTACAACATAAATAATTACCAGCCATTATTCCGGAGGTCACAAGATGTGCAACTCCTCAATTACTCCTGCAGATAATATCACTATTGTAGAACCTAAGATTGGCCTTTTGAGATGTCTTTTCAGGATTTTGCGTTTCTGACAATCAGTGGCTTCATCCGGACCCATCGACCCCCACCAACTGGTCCTTGTGGTCCTACCTAGAAGGGATCCACCAAACCATCCTTGAAAAGCCCTAGCCTCCAAGTTTTTGGAGACTGATTGGAGTAATAACGCTGTCTCCCTGTGCTGTGACCAGTGTGAAAGGAAAATAAATCTTAGGGCCCCAAATAACTAAGCCAAAGTCAAGCTGGTAACTGCTTAGGGCAAATCTGCCTTCCATTCTATTCCTTAAAAAGATAGCTACTAAGATTAAAAAAAAAAAACAAAGCTACATGGGGGCCGGGTGTGGAGGCAGAGGTTGCAGTGAGCCAAGATCGCACCATTGCACTCCGGCCTGGGCAACAGAGTGAGACTCCATCTCAAAATAAAAACAAAAAAAACTACATAGAGCCAAGAGCCTGTGATTCCAGCACTTCGGGAGGCCAAGGCGGGCAGATCACTTGAGGTCAGGAGTTCAAGACCAGCCTGGCCAACATGGAGAAACCTCATCTCTACTAAAAATACGAAAATTAGCTGGGTATGGTAGTGTGCACCTATAATCCCAGCTACTCGGGAGGCTGAGGCAGAAGAATCACTGGAATACGGAAGGTGGAGGTTGTAGTGAGCTGAGGTCATGCCACTGTACTCCAGCCCGGGCCATGGAGCAAGACTCCGTCCCCCCCCAAAAAAAAACAAACAAAAAAAACTATATACCTTCCTCACAAGGAATTTCCTTGTGGACAAAGAACAAACAGAACTCAAAGTCATCCCTCTGCTCACTGAGATAAATGCATATCTGATTGCTTTCTTTAGAAAGGCTGACTTATCAGAAACTTAAAAGACTGAAACCATTTGTCTCTTACCTACCTATGACCTGGAAGCCCCTAACCTGCTTCGAGTTTTCCTGCCTTTCCAGAGGAACCAATGAACATGTTACCTATATTGATTGATGTCTCATGTCTCCCTAAAATGTATAAAACCAAGCTGTGCCCCAATCACCTTGGGTGCATATCATCAGGACTTCGTGAGGCTGTGTCACAGGCGTACATCCTTAACTTTGGCAAAATAAACTTCCTAAATTGACTGAGACCTGTCTCAGATATTTGAGGTTCACACCGCTGTAAACCAAAAATAAAATTCTAAGACCTCCCCAACCAACTGAAAAGACCTGTCCTCTCAGCCAAGGGCATTCTAAAGTAGTCCTGAAACAGTAGTTCAGGCCGTGATGGAAATGGGTGGTCAGACATGCCTTATTATACCTTCCTTCCAGTGGAATTCTGGCACAGGTGACCAGCATTAACATTAAAACAGCCATCTTAAGACTGACAAAAGAGACTCTTGGTAGCAATAAGATACCAACATGAGACATAGCAGACCTCGAAAGGAATCGAAATATCTTACCTCAAAGTATATTTCTTTGACAAATTTTGAAATGGCCCTGTAAAGCTGTCTCTTGTGGGGAAAATCTACGTTCTGTAGAGAATCCCCTTCCCTTTCTAGATTGCTTCCCTGATCCAGGAGAGAATGAACTAAGGGTCTGGCCCCTTTTTAAGTCTGATAAGAGATATTTGCAATTCATCTCTCTGAAGCCTGTTACCTGAAGGCTTCATCTGCATAATAAGAATCTTGATCTCCACAGACCCTTATCTTCATCAAGACACTCCTTTCTATTGATTCCAGGTCTTTTGATAAACTCTTTCAACTAATTGCCAATCAGAACATCTTTGAATCTGGCTGGGCATGATGGCTGATGCCTGTAATCCCAGCACTTTGGCAGGCCGAGGCAGGTGAATCACCTGAGGTCAGGAGTTCAAGACCAGCCTGGCTAACACAGTGAAACCCCATCTCTACAAAAATACAAAAAAATTAGCCAGGCATGATGGTGGGTGCCTGTAATCCCAGCTACTCTGGAGGCTGAGGTGGGAGAATCACTTGAACCCAGGAAGCAGAGGTTGCAGTGAGCTGAGATTGTACCATTGCACTCCAGCTGGGGCAACAGAACAAGACTGTCTCAAAAAAAAAAAAAAAAGGCATGCATGCATGCATAGAGCTAACATTCTATTGAATAACCCAGACAATACACTAAATACATATGTAAATTATATAACATTTTAGAGAATGATAGATGCTAAAGAGAAAAATCAAGCAAGAAGGGGGATTGAGAGTAGTGAGGGGTAGGTGCACCCATAAATAAGGTCAAGGAAGACCTCTCTACCCAGAGGAGGCTTCACATCTTCTTGCTCCGGAAGTGGCAAAGTGTAGTCCACTGGGCAAATCTGGCTGTGGCTCGTTTTTTAAAGGCCACACACTAAGAATTTTTTTTTTGAAATTTTTAAAGAATTGTAAAATAAGAAAAAAGAATACATGAAAGAGACCTGACATAGCCTGCAAAGCTTAAAATAAGTAATTACTAGCTGACCATTTACAGAGAAAGTGTGCAGACTTGGCCCACCTTTTATGTCATTGCTTTGGCAACCAGCTTTACACAAGTGTAGCCTGACAGTACCTGGCCTCAGTTGCACTGAACATCTCTTGTTTTCTTCCCCCACTTCCCACCTACCCACCCACCAGGGAAGTCTGCCTGACTCTTACACCTGCACCTCCTGGAGATGTGAATTAACACTCCATGAGGCAGCCCATGACAATGGGGGCATGGGAGCTGATAGGTAAGTTCTCGCGTCCCTGTTTCTCTCTCCTGGGAAGATAATTCTGGATTACAGTCTATATGCTTCAGAAGGGCCAGTTATTCAAAGTCGTGACCAATGGTGACCAACTTGATAACATGTGGGTTCTTGCTCTTTCTGCTTCTTTCCCTCCAGTTTCTTACTCTTTGAGCTTTGTTGTAGGATCTACTTTTGACGGGGATCTTGTTGTAAGATCTACTTTTGACGGGGATCTTGTTGTAAGATCTACTTTTGACGGGGATCTTGTTGTAGGATCTACTTTTGACGGGGAGCCCAGGCTGAGACTGTAACCACTAATGCATTTCCCTGCTCACTACAGAGACAAAACTGGCCAGGCCACATGGGAGACAGTCATTAGTCAAAGCAATTTTCCCCCAAATTCAGAGGCTAGGGTTTTTCAGGGATAGTTTGGCAGGCCAGGGAGTTCGCTTCTGGCTGTGGCCACAGGACTGGTTGGTGGGGCCAGGTGGAATCATTGATCAGAAATGCAAAAACCTGAAAAGACATCTCAAAAGACCAATCTTAGGTTCTACAACAGTAATGTTATTTATCCACAGGAGTAACTGGAGGAGTTGCAAATCTTGTGATCGCTGGAATAATGGCTGGTCATCCATTTATGTCTGCGTCTTAGCAAAATTCAGGTTCCTCATCCTCCTAACCTGGTGGTCTTCTTTCATTAGCTTTACAAAAGCAATTTAGTGGCCAGGTGCAGTGGCTCACGCCTGTAATCCCAGCACTTTGGGAGGCCGAGACGGGTGGATCACGAGGTCAGGAGTTCAAGACCAGCCTGGCCAACATGGCGAAACTCCGTCTCTACTAAAAATAGAAAAATTAGCTGAGTGTGGTGGCAGGCACCTGTAATCCCAGCTACTCAGGAGACTGAGGCAGGAGAATTGCTTGAACCCGGGAGGTGGAGGTTGCAGTGAGCCGAATTGTGTCACTGCACTCCAGCTTGGGTGACAGAGCAAGACTCTGTCTTAAAAAAAAAAAAAAAAAAGAAAAAGCAGTTTAGTTTTGGGGAAGGGTTATTATCATTTAAACTGTAAACTAAATGTCCCCCAAAGTTAGCTTGCGCTAAGCTCAGGGATGATTTAGCGCAGTTTGGAGGTTTAAAGGCAAGATGGAAATTGGTTAGATCAGATCTCTTTCACTGTCATAACTTTCTCACTGTTAAATTTTTTCCAAAGGCATTTTCAAGGCACTTAGTACCAGGAGTGACCCTTGAAAGCTGACTCTTAGGCTGGACTTGGGAACTGGTTCACTTGCCAATCACCCCACTAGTGGTGGTTGGCATGGTAGTGATAACCCTGGCATGCTGGGGTATAACAATTGCTAAGACTCTCACTAGCAGTGGATTAGAATGGGGTGTGAGTGGAGGGGGAAGCATTGGATTATGAGCTAGCTAAGGCATCTGATGGTATAGGCATAATAGGATTTTTTTTTCCTTTATGAGAATTGTGGAAATTTTCGACTTTTATTATGACTTTTATTATGACTTTATTATGTTCTTCAGAAATCATGAAGGTAAATGACAGATGCTTTTTTTTTTTTTTTTTTTTTTTTTTTTTTTTTGAGATGGAGTCTAGGTCTGTCACCCAGGCTGGAGTGCAGTGGCACAAACTCGGCTCACTGCAACCTCCACCTTACCGGTTTAAGCGATTCTCCTGTCTCAGCCTCCTAAACAGCTGAGATTACAGGCGCACACCACCATGCCCAGCTGATTTTTGTATTTTTAGTAGAGACGGGGTTTCACCATGTTGGCCAGGCTGGTCTTGAACTCCTGTCCTCAAGTGATCCACCTGCCTCAGCCTCCCAAAGTGCTGGGATTACAGATGTGAGCCACTGTGCTGGCAGTAAATGACAGATTCTGGTCAAACAACAATTAATTCAAGTATGTTGTGAAAGTCAAAAGGACTTTATGGTAGCTTTAAGGAGAACCTCAACTCCTGCAGCCCCAGGGCAGACAATGCTGTAAATCAGGATTTAAGAATGACTGAGCTATGAAGAAGACAAAATGTAAAGCCTCACTAGATTCATGCAAACTCAGGGGCCTAATAGAAAAGGAGCAGGAACTAACACCTGGGATGGGAACATTTGAGGGCATGAACCTAAGAATCTTGTATCTCCAGATTCCTATCAGTTCCTTCACTCTTGTTAGGGGGAAAGCAGTCTCCCCTTGACTAGAGCTCTTTAAAAAAACTCTCCATAGGTGGGTTCCTTGCAAGATGATACTTGTACTCCTTAAGATCTGCTCTTACCTGCCCTCATTACCCTAAGTCCGATAAATTAGGGACAAGCTTCATCAGAGCCTGAGGGGAGAAAAAAATACAGTTTGAGCTCCACAGGGAAATAATGTACATACCAAAGAATTCTAGGAACTGGCTAACTGGAACCAGGGCAACATGTGTGGAGTGGATCTTCGGGAATGCTGAATCAGGGGAGGTGAAGTATAAGGGTGCAAGGTGAAATTTACTAATGTGGGAGCACTATCTCAAGACTTAGTGGTTAATGTGCTGGCAAGGACACCAGGAGTTGGCTCTGAGAACTAAATGGTGAATAAGAAAAATATAGCTTGGGGGCCAGGCAAAGTGGCTCATGCCTGTAATCCTAACACTTTGGGAGGCCTAGGAGGGTGGATCACGAGGTTGGGAGTTCAAGATCAGCCCAGCCAACATGGTGAAACCCCGTCTCTACTAAAAATACAAAAATCAGCCCGGCATGATGGCGGGCGCCTGTAATTCCAACTTTGGGAGGCTGAAACAGGAGACTCACTTGAACCCAGGAGGCAGAAGTTGCAGTGAGCCGAGATTGCGACTCTGCACTCTAGCCTGGGCTACAGAGTGAGACTCTGTCTCGAAAAAACAAAACAAAACAAAAAACAAATATAGCTTGGTCCTCTTAGGCACTCATAATCTAGTAAATTAGGTGTTTATAATTCAGTGTTATAAACTCTATAGTTATTAGATAAAGGGCCCCTCAGATCAGGATGAAGAAGGAGGAGGAGAGAAAGAAAAAGTTCCCTGATACTAAGCCTCTACTATGTACCTGGCTCTTTAGCTACTGTTTCCCATTTAGTTTTATTTAGTCTTCTCTGTACCTCTGTTGGGTTAGGTAATATAAGGAGTAGTGGTGAGGGTTAATAGATTAAGGTGATATTGTCTGAAATTTTGTAAGCATGTCTTGATTCTATAACATAAAGAAAATATCTCAGCTTATGCCAAAAACCTAGTACAGATCCTTGTGATACAGGCAAGGCAAGGCCTTTGAAGTCTTTTTTCCTCTCCCTAATTTTTTTTTTTGTTTGCTTGTTTTGAGACGGAGTCTCGCTCTGTCACCCAGGCTGGACTGGCAGGATCTCGGCTCACTGCAAGCTCCGCCTCCCAGGTTCACGCCATTCTTCTGCCTCAGCCTCCCGGGTAGCTGGGACTACAGGCACCCGCCACCACGCCCAGCGAATTTTTTGTATTTTCAGTAGAGATGGGATTTCACCATGTTAGCCAGCATGGTCTCGATCTCCTGACCTCATGATCTGCCCGCCTTGGCCTCCCAAAGTGCTGGGATTACAGGTGTGAGCCACCGTGCCTGACCTGCCTCCTCTCCCTAAATTTAAACACAAATCTTAGGATGCTACCACTCTGACCAGCTACTTCGCAGGAAATCAAGGAATGAGTGCAAGATGGCAGGCCTCCTTCAGTATCCAGGAAAGGCCTGCTTCTCAGACCACTTTTGCTCCGGGGAAGAGGAACAGGAGAAGAGAATCACCAATCTACTCAATCTACTAGCTCCATGAAGAACTAATGTACATATAAAAGAATTGTAGATGCTGGCTAACTGGAACCAGGGCAACATGTATGGAATAGATCTTGGGAAATGTTGAATGTGGGGAGCAAAAGGGGAAAGTAAGCTGGGAACTGCTTAGGGCAAACCTGCCTCCCAATCTATTTCTAAAAAACATGGCAAGAAGATTTTAAAAAGCTACATACATCCCTCACAAGAAATTTCCTTGTGGACAAAGGACAGACATCATGACAATAACATAAAAGGTTGGCCAAGTCTGTACACTTTCTCTGTGAATGGTCAATGGCGAACGTGAAATCCTCATCACTAACAGAAAGACCCAGTCACTGTATACAATTCAGATCAGTTTTTAGTCCCCTTGGGAGAGTAAGAGGTAAGTGAGCAGAATAGCAGAGAATCCCTTCTTCTCTCATAGATAGGATTACCTCCCCTTAAGAGACAAAATTTTAATACTTAATCCTAGCTCACGTACGTAGCAAAGCCTAATCCAGGTCTGACTTACTGCTCTGCAGAACCAATGTGTATGGCCTTTGAAAAGATAACCTTTGGCCAGGCGCAGTGGCTCACACCTGTAATCCCAGCACTTTGGGAGGCCGAGGTGGGTGAATCAACTGAGGTCAAGAGTTCGAGACCAGCCTGGCCAATATGATGAAACGCCATCTCTACTAAAAATACAAAAAATTAACCAGGTATGATGCTGGGCACCTATAATCCCAGCTTTTTGGGAGCCTGAGGATGGAGAATCGCTTGAACCTGTGAGGTGGAGATTGCAGTGAGTGGAGATGGAGCCACTGCACTCCAACCTGGGCAACAAGAGTGAAACTTTGTCTCAAAAAAAAAAAAAAAAAAAAAAAAAAAAAAGGGAAAGAAAAGAGAACCTTTGACCAAAAAGGTAGGCAGCAGTTTAGAGGCTGCTGTTAAAATTGTAGAAGGCACAGGAATTCCCAGGAGAGCAGGGAGTGCCTGGACAAATGAAATTTATGGGTCATGTGGCTGAGCAGGCCAGCAAATATTGGGCTTATCAGATTTCAGCTCTTTCTGAGTAGAGTTCAGGTCAAGAAAACAAACAGATTAGCTAAGGATTACCCGGATTTTTTACCCTGTTGAAATGTTTCTCATGTGATTCTCACTGGATTTTAACCTGATGTGCTCCTGGGATTTTTTAATAATAATTTTTTGGAATATTAAAATAACTTTACCTTTTGATTATAAAAGCAATGTATAGTCATTATAACACATCATAAAATAATAAAAAATTATAGAGGAGAACTTAAAAATTATCCGTAATCCCACAATTGAAAGATATCATAATCAGCTAGGCACAGTGGCTCACACCTATAATTCTAGCACTTTGAGAGGCCGAGGTGGGTGGATTGTCTGAGCTCAGGAGTTCAAGACCAACCTGGGCAATATGGTGAAACCCCATCTCTACTAGAATACAAAAAATTAGACGGGCGTGGCAGCATGATCCTGTAGTCCCAGCTACTTGGGAGGCTAAGGTAAGAGAATTGTTTGAACCTGGGAGGTGGAGTTTGCGGTCAGCCGAGATTGCACCACTGCACTCCAGCCTGGGCAACAGAGCGAGACTCCATCTCCATAAAAAAAAAAAAAAGAAAAGAAGATATCACAATGAATTTACTGGTACATGTCCTTCCCGATTTAAAAAAAAAATCTGCGTTTGCAAATGTGACAACATGATCCCTCTCCCCACTTTCTAGTACATTCCCAAGTTTCAGGTACCTTAGGAAGGTCTGTCTAAGTAATGCAACTCCAGAAAGAACAAATCAGACTCACCATGAGAAACTCTTTTTCCTTTTGTCTTTCCCACCTCTGGGGCCTGGGATAGCCCCATTGGGTGTCTCATCTAAATAGAAGACTTTGAGCCTGTTGAGAAGTTGAAGAACAAGTATATAGAGAAGAGACACCAACTCTGGAGTCTCCAGGCCTGTAGGCTTGGGCTTGAAATATAGAACTGGGAACTGAAACAGTAAAGTTTTGATCATTCTTCTGGTTTCCATGTGTGCTCTCAATGCACTAAAGCTGAGATTGGCAAACTTTTTTTTTTTGTTTTTTTGAGATGATTCTCACTCTGTCACCAAGGCTGGAGGGCAGTGGCACCCTCTCAGCTCACTGCAACCTCTGCCTCCCGGGTTCAAGCGATTCTCCTGCCTCAGCTTCCTGAGTAGCTAGGATTACTGGTGCACGCTACCACGCCCAGATAATTTTTTGTATTTTTAATAGAGGGTTTCACTATGTTGGCCAGGCTGGTCTCGAACTCCTGACCTCAGACGATCCACCCAGCATGGCCTCCCAAAGTGCTGAGATTCCAGGTGTGAGCCATCACGCCCAGCTTCAGTAAATTTCTTCTTTTCTTTCTTTCTTTTTTGTTTTTGTTTTTGTTTTTTTTTTGAGACAGAGTCTCATTCTGTCACCCAGGCTGGAGTGCCGTGGCGCAATCTCGGCTCACTGCAACCTCCACATCCCAGGTTCAAGCGATTCTCCTGCCTCACCCTCCCAAGTACCTGGGGTTACAGGCATGCGCCACCATACTCAGCTAATTTTTATATTTTTAGTAGAGATGAGGTTTCGCCATGTTGGCCGGGCTGGTCTTGAACTCCTGACCTTAGGTGATCCACCTGTTTCGGCCTGCCTAAGTGCTGGGATTACAGGCGTGAGCCACCATGCCCAGCCTAGCTTTTCGTATAAAGGATCAGATAGTAAATATTTCAGGCTTTCTGGACTATACTGTCTCTATTGCAGCTACTCGACTGCAATTGTTGGACAAAAGCAGACAATTCATAAATGAGTGGGCATGACCGTGTTTCAATAAAACTTTATTTACGAAAACAGATGAGAAGCTGGATATGGCTGAAGGGCCACAGTTTGTCAACCCTTGCGCTAGCTAAAGGAAGAGTGTTAGGGAAGAAACTGTAGCATCTTCCTCTCGTTACCAAAAGCAGAACACTAGGCATGGTTATACACACACACACACACACACACACACACATATACTCAAACATTTGTTTAAAAAAAAAAACTCACACATTTGTGATGAAACTATAGATTCAATTCTTTAAATTGTGGTAAAATAACATAAAATTTATCATTTCAGCCATTTTAAGTGTACAGTTCAATGGTATTAAGTATATTTACATTGTTGTGCAACCATCACCACCTCCATTCATTCATCTCCAGAACTTTATTCATCTTGCAAAACTGAACCTCCATACCCGTTAAACATTAAACCCTATTTTCCTCTCCCTCCAGCCCCTGGCAACTGCCCTTCTATTTTCTGTCATTATGATTTGACTACTCCAGGCACCTCATGTAAGTGGAATCATGGCCGGGCATGGTGGCTCATGCCTGTAATCCCAACACTTTGGGAGGCCGAGGAGGGTGGATTGCCTGAGCTCAGGAGTTCGAGACCACCCAGAGTGACATGGTGAAACCCTGTCTCTACTAAAAATACATAAAATTAACTGGGTGTGGTGGTGCAAGCCTCCAGTCCCAGCTACCTGAGAGGCTGAGGCAGGAGAATCGCTTGAGCCCCAGAGGTGAAGGTTGCAGTGAAGGCTGAGATCATGCCATATCACTCCAGCTAGGACTACAGAGTGAGACTCCGTCTCAAAAAAAAAAAAAAAAAAGAAAGTGGAATCATACAATATTGCCCTTTTTTTGATTGGCTTATTTCTTATTTCACTTAGTATGTCTTCAAGGTTCATTTATTTTTATTTACTTTTTATTTATTTATTTATTTTGAGACAGAGTTTCACTCTTTTCCCCAGGCTAGGATGAAGCGGCGTGACCTCAGCTCACTGTAACCTCCGCTCCCTGGGTTCAAGCGATTCTCATATCTCAGCCTCCAGAGTAGCTGGGATTATAGATTCCCACCACCACACCCCACTAATTTTGTATTGTTAGTATAGACGGGGTTTTGCCATGTTGACCAGTCTGGTCTTGAACTCCTGACCTCAGGTGATCCACCCACCTTGGCCTCCCCAAGTGCTGGGATTACAGGCGTGAGCCACCGTGCCTGGCCTTTAAGATTCATTTACATTACAACATATATCAGAGTATAGATTCCATTTTATAAATTTTAAAAACCTAACAATATTTCCTGCATACTTTTCCAGGTCATTAAAAACTTTGGTAAATACCATTTTTAAAGGGTACATAATATTTCACTGAATTAGACGGACTAAAGGAGAATGAGTTAGAGGCCAGGGCAACCTTCTCTAGTTTCGAGGACAGCTAACTGCTCCGCTAATCACAGATGATTGGATTGGGGACCAGTGCAGTAGCAAAGGCTACCCAACTACACATGAGCTGGGCCCTGGCTGCCCCGTGGAGATGCTGCTTATAGAATGGCCCCAGAACGAACCAATAAAATCTGGGAAAGTAGAACTGTAGAGCAAACAAAATAAAAGCAGGTCCCACTGTGAACCACTGGGTTAGGAAATCAGCTCCATCCTAATAAGTAATCTGATTTCGTCTCTTCTGTTTAGCCTGATGAACTTGGCAGGCATAACTTATACATCCATCATGTGGATGATTCATATTTATAAACATTCTCCTTTGGTGGACATTTAGGTTATTCCCAATATTTTGCTATTACAAATAATGTTTCAATAAACATCTTTGTACATAACCCTTTTTTACATATTCAGTCACTTGGGAAGGCTGAGTGAGTGTATCTTTGGCAGCAAATTCATTGTGACTGGGAATTGTTTAACCCTTTGAGCTCCAAGAAGTTTGAGGATCCAAGATGGCTCCACTGCTAAAACATTAATTGACTGCTCATAAGGAGAACTGGCAAGAGCTGAACAAGATATGAAGCTTTCCGTCCTACAGAGTTTCTTATTAGGATAAAGCTCAAGCTGAGAGGGGGAGGCCAAAAAAATCAAGCAGGACAATAGGGCAAGACTGGTTAGGAAGAAAAGCCTAGGGCATAAGCCCATGCTGGTGAACTGAGTCTGTTCATTGTGCAGTGGCATTGAGGTTGAGAGTGACATGGGGGATGGAGTCTTCTGATGAGTGGTTATACAAACAACAGGGCCCGCCCTTAGCTTAATGAATCCTTGGTCTATTGGACCTGCAGGAACCTTGAAGGAAGAAAGTAACTACACAGTAGTATCACACTCTGTGTGTCTGGCTGCAGTAAAATTATTTACTCATATCCAGTTCTTCACTTTCTGGTAACAAGGAAGGTGGTGATTCTTAGGCCCTTGTAAGTTGGTAGGGCTACATGACTAGTTCTAGCCGACGGACCACAACTGGAATGCCATTGTATCCTTTCTGGGATGAGATGGTTAAAACATCAAACTTGGCCCTTCTCCCATCTTTCCCCGTCTTAGTATCCCTGAACACCATGTGCTGTGATGGTGACATTATAAGATGGAACCTTTTTCAGCCTGGGTTCTTGAGTAATGGTATGGATCACTGCCTTCCACTAACCTATGTTGGACATATATTGTGATGAGAAATTAATTTTCTTTTTTTTGAGATGGAGTCTCACTCTGTCGCGCAAGCTGGAGTGCAGTGGTGCCATCTGGTCTCACTGCAGCCTCCGCCTCCTGGGTTCAAGCAATTCTCCTACCTCAGCCTCCCGAGTAGCTGGGATTACAGGCGTGTGCCACGACGCCCAGCTAATTTTTGTATTTTAGTAGAGACGGGGGTCTTACCATGTTGACCAGACTGGTCTTGAACTCCTGACCTCATGATCTGTGCCTCAGCCTTCCAAAGTGCTGGGATTACAGGTGTGAACAACGCCCCGCTGAGAAATTAATTTTCTTATTTAGCATTGTTGACTATCCTAACCTAATTGAGATACTGGTCTTGTGCAAGGTTAAGTGGCAGACTTGAAATTTGACTCTAAGTCTCTCTAACTTCAGAGCCTGCATTATGAGTTCTAGATCATTCAGATCTGTTGGTGGGATCTTGTGAGTCCATTGGTTTTGAGGGTGGGATACCACATCTTGCATCTGGGAGTGTGATCATTTCCTAAACTCCTAAGATCAAGGAAGAGAACAGAAAAGGCGACTGGACGCAGTGACTCACGCCTGTAATCCCAGCACTTTGGGAGGCTGAGGCGGGTGGATCACAAAGTCAGGAGTTGACTAACCTGGCCAACACGGGGAGACCCCATCTCTACTAAAAATACAAAAAATTAGCCGGGTGTGGTGGCAGGTGCCTATAATTCCAGCTACTTGGGAGGCTGAGGCAGGAGAATCGCTTGAACCCAGGAGGCAGAGGTTGCAGTGAGCCAAGATTGTGCCACTTTACTCCAGCCTGGATGACAGAGCAAGACTGTCTCGGGAAAAAAAAAAAAAAAAAAAAAAGACTACTGATATTGCCTCTGCTCCTGTTAGGAGTGGGAACTGATTTGGGAAGGCGGCTGCTCTTGCAAGTGAAGACATCAGTAGACTCAATATTAGGTCACTGAGTAAGACAAAGTGAAGAAAAACGAGATGGGGCTGAAAGTCAGTAATATTCCTGTTATCACTGAAGATCAAGTCATTTTCTCTCCAGGATGACAATTGACAATGCAGATTCATTTTTTCACAGATGTTCATTCTTGCTTCTACTGGTGATCTGTGGGCAGGCACGGCATCAGGAGGTCACAGTCATCTGAGTGTTGCAGAGTTATTCATCGAGTGCAGAATGGGGCGACAGCTCACTGAGATTTAGCATTCTGTTGGATTGAGTCACTCTGCATGTCATGCAGTCTCAGCATCAAATCATCCCTCTTAGGTCTAGGCCTCAAACGGGTCCTGAGCAGTAAGTCCCTATGTTTTCTAAAGTCTCTGGTGACCTTCTTGGCTCTGCTGGGGTTCCCCAGGTCAAATTCCTTGATAGCTTTTAGTCTCTCCTGGACCCCTAGAGAAAAAGGAAGAGTACTGTTGAAGTGTTCCTCGTATTTTCGATTCCATATTGGAACTTTGGATCAAAACTGGGACTTCAATAAGAGAATTGCAGTGGAATCTCAGGGTTCCCAGTAGGACAAACAACAACAACAACAACAACAACAAACAAAAACAACAACAACAACAACAAAAAACAAGAAATTCAAGAAATTTTGTCTAGGCCGGGCACTGTGGCTCACACCTTAATCCCAGCACTTTGGGAGGCTGAGGTGGGCGGATCATGAGGTCAGGAGTTCAAGACCAGACTGGCCAAGACGGTGAAACCCTGTCTGTACTAAAAATGCAAAAAATTAGCCAGGCGTGGTGGCGGGCACCTGTAATCCCAGCTACTCGGGAGGCTGAGGCAGGAGAATTGCTTGAACCTGGGAGGCAGAGGTTTTGGTGAGCAGAGATCACGCCATTGTAATCCAGCCTGGCGACAGAGAGTAACTCTGTCTCAAAAAAAAAAAAAAAAAAAAATTATTCCTTCAAGATGGACATAATGTCTATCTTACAGGGTTGCAGCAAAGATGATGTGGCATACCTTGGCAGGAGTGGGACTTAGCGTTTGTTCTTTTTTCCTCCTATTCCATTCCAAACCATCCTATTCCTTGTACAGATCTTGCAAGGACACTGTGAAACAGTGTCACTGCAACTCTGAACAAGAGGATAAATAATCACACCAGACATTGGCAGGAGATCCTAGGACAGATAAGTCAATCAAGCATAGCCTGTGGGCCTTACCCTCTATCTCTGAATTGGGTTCTTTTCATTGCAAGGGATAGAGACTCAAGAAATGTCTGTGGGCAAAAGGGAGGCAGTCTTGTGGAAATCTAAGAGGGGAAGGCAAAATAGGACCAAACTGCATGGCACTGGAGGTGGAGGGTAGACCAGCACCAAGATCTCTGCAACAGACTTTAAGGATTTCCCTAAAGTGCTGCCCAAGAAATGTTATACAAATTGTCCTTTAGGTCTCCTTCTCTGTGTCTGCCCACTTCTCTTCTTGCTAAACGCTGATTTTCTCTTTGTATACTCTGTCTTTTCTCTACCTCATACTATTTGCTGACTTCTAGCTTGGTTCGCTTAATTGCTAATCATGGCCTCTCTGGCCTCTCTCAAGCTTGCATCCTAAGCTTCTGTAAAGTGCCTGATTTTATCTGCATTTCCCAATTTACATTTCTAAGAGTAGTATTGGGTTGGTCTAGGCTTCCTTATTAGGGCAGGTCTTTCCCTGGGCTATACTGTAAGCCTCTGTCTGCCGTGGGGTCAAGTGTTCATATAGTTTTCAATCGCTTAGAGGTGAAGGGAGGAGTTACAGGTTTGGAGAAAGCCAGATGGCCATGGTGGAGTTCAGAGCATGGCTGCCTGGAGCTGGGGGCTGCAGAACATAGTTTCCTGTAGAGTAGATGTGGCCATGCATGTGGCAGACATGCCATGATTGTCATATCTAGTAGACACATTGACTTTTGAGTTTTCCATTGTCTGGTTTGTAGCCTTGTCCAAATGCGTAGTTTACCATATGGGAATGGAAGGATTGGCAGGGTGCGGTGGCTCAAGCCTGTAATCCCGGCACTTTGGGAGGCTGAGACGGGCGGATCACGAGGTCAGGAGATCGAGACCATTCTGGCTAACATGGTGAAACCCCGTCTCTACTAAAAAATACAAAAAACTAGCCGGGCGCGGTGGCAGGCGCCTGTAGTCCCAGCTACTCGGGAGGCTGAGGCAGGAGAATGGCCTAAACCCGGGAGGCGGAGCTTGCAGTGAGCTGAGATCCGGCCACTGCACTCCAGCCTGGGCGACAGAGAGACTCCGTCTCAAAAAAAAAAAAAAAAAAAAAAAAAAAAGTGACAAGGGTTAGGGAGAAAATAAGAATGGGGGAATTAGGGCTGGGTGCAGTGGCTCGTGCCTGTAATCCCAGCACTTTGGGAGGCCAAAGCAGGCAGATCACTTGAGGCCAGGATTTCAAAACCAGCCTGGCCAACATGATGAAACCCCATCTTTACTAAAAATACAAAAATTAGCCAGACGTGGTGCACGTCTGTAATCCCAGCTACTTGGGAGGCTGAGGCAGGAGAATCGCTTGAACCTGGAAGGCGGAGGTTGCAGTGAGCTGAGATTGCACCACTACACTCAGGACTGGGCAACAAGGTGAGACTCCATCTCAAAAAAAAAAAAAAAAAAAAAGATATACCTTGTCCCCAAAGAGCCTGTTTTTGGCTGGGTGTAGTGTCTCATGCCTATAATTCCAACACTTTGGGAGGCCGAGGTGGGCTGAGCACCTGAGGTCAAGAGTTTGAGACCAGCCTGGCCAACATGGTGAAACCCCATCTGTACTAATAATACAAAAATTAGCGGGGGGTGGTGTTGCATGCCTGTAATCCCAGCTACTCAGGAGGTTGAGGCAGGAGAATCGCTTGAACCTGGTGGGCGGAGGTTTGCAGTGAGCCGAGATCATGCCATTGCACTCCAGCCTGGACCACAAGAGTGAAACTCTGTCTCCAAAACAAAACAAAACAAAACAGAGGGGATTAGGAGTGCTGGGGGAAATTATAATTTAAAATAGGGAGTTCGGTGTAGGTCTCAATGTGATGGTGAGAGAGAGTGTTCACCTCACCACACTTCAAGCTTCCTGAGAATAGAGTATGTGTCTTCCTTATCCTCCTCCTGGCCCAGTGCCTTGGCTGTGATGAATATGAAATAACTGTTAGTTGAACTGAATGCTATAGGAATGTTTTGAAGTTTGGGGAAGACAAGAAAAGGCTTTAAGTTTATATTGGTCTCCTCTGTGTAACCTTCCTGCTCCTTTGTGAAGGGCAGCATGCTTCATGAAGCCCCCCATATTGTTCGACTCATTGCAGAAATGTGCCTTTCAATTATTAATCCTGAGATTATTAGACCTAAATGCCTTGTAAGGGCTCTTAATATGAAGTCGTGGCCAGAAATTTAATTAACAGAGAAAACACAACCTAAGCATGCAGGACAGCATGACTCAAAGTCTCATAAAAGCCCATTTCCTTGGAGGCACTGGAGCAGTGAAGAGGCTCTTCATTAGCGGTGAGCTGATAAATGTTTAACAAGTGTCTCTGTAGGGCAGGCAAGGGATCATGATTTGTAGGTTTGCCCATTCCTGTGGTATAAATAGTCTATGGCTGATTCAAGTTAAAATGTAATAGCACTGAGCATTTCCTTTTTTTTTTTTTTTTTTTTTTTTTTTTGCGATGGAGTCTCACTCTGTCACCCAGGCTGACGTGCAATGGTGTGGTCCTGGCTCACTGCAACCTCTGCCTCCCAGATTCAAGAAATTCTTCCACCTCAGCCTCCCGAGTGGGTGGGACTACAGTCTTGTGCCACCACACCAGCTAATTTTTTTGGTATTTTTACTAGAGACGGGGTTTTACTATGTTG
Organism: Chlorocebus sabaeus; assembly: GCF_047675955.1. NCBI lineage: Eukaryota > Metazoa > Chordata > Mammalia > Primates > Cercopithecidae > Chlorocebus > Chlorocebus sabaeus. Next base: position 75,003,963 of record NC_132915.1, on the reverse strand, counting down.
GCCAGGCTGGTCTCAAACTCCCGACCTCGTGATCCGTCTGCCTCAGCCTCCCAAAGTGCTGGGATTACAGGCATGAGCCACCGTGCCCGGCCAAGCATTTCTATCACACTATTATAATAGATATAAATCACTTTAAGAGCATAGATGGTAGTAAAATACAGTATAATAAGGAAGTGATGAGTTTTGAGTGTTTATTATCATTGATTTTAATATTCACTTAATTTTAAGTTTACATAATTTTAATCATGGTCACATTTATTTATTTATTTATATTTTTATTTTTTTTGAGACAGGGTCTCGCTCTGTCGCCCAGGCTGGAGTACAATGGTGCGATCTCAGTTCACTGCAACCTCCGCCTCCCGGGTTCAAGCAGTTCCCCTGCCTCAGCATCCCAAGTCGCTGGGACTACAGGCACGCACCACCACGCCCAGCTGATTTTTGTATTTTTAGTAGAGATGGGGTTTTGGTTTGTTGGCCAGGCTGGTCTTGATCTTCTGACCTCAGGTGATCCACCCGCCTCGGCCTCCCAAAGTGTTGGGATTACAGGCATGAGCCACTGTACCCGGCTTTCCATGGTCACATTTAATAACTGATTTGCAAACATTCTGAAAACGTAACAAGTGGCTCTTATGGGCCACGATCCGTGACAGATCTAGCATACCACCACTCTGGTCTGCCTCAGTGTGCACCTGTTTCTTGGCAAGGACCAGCTTGTGAATAACAAGCTTCAAATGCAAAGGCAGCTCCATTGCATCCTTGTCACCTAACTGTTCACCTCTCCCCATGGCTGCTATCTTATGACTCTGCTACACAGCTTCTCCATCTTCTATGGTAAGTGGGGTTTTGCAGAGTTTCTGGGAGAATGTCCTTTTCCAGGTTACAGCCCCTTGTGTTGGACAAATGCTTTTATTCTTCAGTGAGGATCTTGGTCTCACATCCTTATACTCTTCCCCGAGGTGTTCGTGCTCAATTGACTGTGAGCCACCTTGATGCACTGGGCTGTCAAGTTCCGTCTGGTCTGTGAGCATTTCTGGAGTCCGTACAGTGTGCTGACTCCTCCTGTCTGTATTTCTGGTGCCAGGTCCTGTGCTCCGACATCCATTCTCTCATTTGACCCTTAGAGCAGCCCTGCTGGATGAGTCTTATTTTTTCAACATTTCACGTGAGGAAACTGTGGCCCAGAATGGGGAAGTGACTTGCCCACAGTCCAGAAGTCATGTCTTCAGCAAAACGTTGCTTTTGGTATGTAACATGCAGGGAAACATCTATCACCCCTCAGCTGCTGCTGGTTGTGGACTCACTTTGCTCAACTAAGGGAGGATTTGGAGTTGTTTTCAGGGAAGGCTCCACCACAGAATTGCAGCAGAGGGATATTTAGATAGCTGGACAGAGCGGGAGTTGGAGCCAGTCATGAGCCCCAGGAGCATGTGTGATTCCATGTTATTCCTAAAGAAGGCAGAGCTGGAACTGGGGTCAGGTCTGCTCCCTGGGAACATCTATGACCCTGTCTCATTGCCTTGCACCCCTCTGTGCCTGCTGGAGCCTGGTTCCTGGCTCCTAAAGGAGAAAAGCCATTTGGAGGCAAGTGTGGTCATTACAATTGCAGAAACCTTTTTTTTTTTTTTTTTTAAGATGGCATCTCACTCTGTCATCCAGGCTGGAGTGCAATGGCGCGATCTCGGCTCACTGCAACGTCTGCCTCCCAGGTTCAATCTATTCTCCTGCCTCAGCCTCCCAAGTACCTGGGATTACAGGTGCCTGCCACCGTGCCCAGCTATTTTTTTGTATTTTTAGTAGAGACAGGGTTTCGCCATGTTGGCCAGGCTGGTCTCAAACTCCTGACCTCAGGTGATCCACCCACCTCCTCCCAAAGTGCTGGGATTACAGGCGTGAGCCACCATGCCCAGCCTGCAAGAGCTCTTAATACCTGTGCAGAGAAGCCTGGGCACCTTGCAACTGAGCAGCAGATGTGTCTCATGAAGGGAAGCCAGCTTTAGCTATGGTGCAAATGCCGAGTGCCAGGCTGGGGAAGGTGGGACAAGAAGAAGGTGAAAATTGAAGGATCATGGAAGTCTGTTTCTCAGAAGACCTGGATTCAAGTTTAAGTTCTCCTTACTTATTAGCTTTGTGGACTTGGGGTAAATCATTAAGCCTCTGAGCTGTTTACTGCTCTGTGGAATGAGGGAGATAATGATAGTGGCTACTGTTTGTTAAGGGCTCTCTACGAATTAGGTGCTGCAGCCAGCGTGTACTAAACATTATGTACAAGGTAATTCCCGTAAAAGACTGAACCCCGTGCCAGAAACATGGTCAATGTACAATATATGGCAGCTGTTATTATTTTGTTGATCCTCCTAACAATCCCCTGATTAATAATAACCACAGAAATAATAATAGTTGCTAGCATTTACGGAGCACTTTCTATGCAGCCAGCCGTTGTTTTGAGTGCTCTAGGTGAATCAACTTACTTAATTTTCCCAGCTATCCCATGAGGTTGGTTCTATTTTTAACCCCACTGGATGTGTGAGAAAATTGAAGCACAATTAAGTTAAATGCGTTGCCCAAGACACACGGCTGGAAATCGACAAACAGCTAGAAATCAGAAGAGGTGTTCTTATTGCTGCCCATTTCACAAGGACGGTAACAAAGGCACAGAGAGGCTGAGCAGTGTGCCCAGGGTCAGGGTCGGCAGAACTCTCCTCTGGGTTGCTGGGCAGATGAAATGACATAATGGATGGGAAATGGCTTTGTGAACTGTCCTTCTGACTGTTTCAGCCGGCAGTGAGTAAGCTTTGCGTGTTGTTTTTTCTGGTCTAGTTACAGCAGCTGGTCTGAGAGCCAGGACCTTTAGGAGGACCTGCCTGGACTTAGCTGGTCATTGGGTAGGTGCTTTGTGTGTAGGTCCTGGACTTACATCCCCTCGGGACAGCCTAGGAGCCGTGGCTTGTCTGACTTCAAAGCCGTTGCCAGCTGGGAGGCTTTGGGAGGAGCCAGCTGGCAGCTGGCCACCATCACGTGCAGCTGGGGTTACCAGCGGTCACTCTAGGGCCTTCCCCCAGCCACACTCATCGTCTCCAGTGGCTGGTTCCCTGACACACCCAAGACAGCAGGCAGCCAGGCAGGGGGAAGAGCAGCTCAAGGCCCCTAATGGAGTGGAGCTAATGGGGGAACAAGGGAGCCTCTTTTTGCTCCCTTCCCTGCTATGCTTCTGGCATACCCCCTCTCCCACAGGGCTCCTCAGGCATGGCATCCTAGAAATTCCTGGGTGCATTCCTTCTTCCCAGGCACCTGCTTTCCAAAATGGAGTGGGTAGGGCTGTTGGGTCTCTGTGGAGGGGTCACTGTTACATGCCTCTAGGGCTATCTCCTCACTTCACTGGAAGATCCTCCAGCAGGGGCAGGATCTCCCCTCCCCTAAGCCCGCATCAGGCAGGGCCTGGGAAGGTGTTCAGTATTGTCACATTTCCGGAGGGAAGGCCAGTTCAGCTATCGGGTTGGAACTTGCATGCTGTGTGGTGATGGTGATGGCGGCGGCTTGTGTGTCTGGAGGAGGGAGGAAGTTTGGTGGGGGAAGGGAACCAGAGGCAGCCTAGGCTGAAAGGGGGCTCTCACCTGCTGATATGGCGGGAAGGGCTTGGGTTCCATACACACATAGACATGGGCTTGACTCCTCACCTCATCATGCACTGTCTGAATGAGGTGTTCATCTCATGCGATTCTTCCCCTGCGCCTCCTTGTTTATGAAGGGAATGGGAGAAGGTAAAAACCAGACTTCAGTTTGGTTTTTCTCTGGCAGTAATGACTAAGCCCTCTTTTTTCCTGATTCATGTTAGGCAAATGTCTGTACAAGAATTATTTTCTTATGAGGAACACACAGTCCAGTGTCACATGAAATTCCTCCAATTAAAATGACTTTGGTTCTCCATGTTGTGAAATATTAACCTTGACATTATTGTGCTAATAGTACATGCTCCTATTCTCAGAGCCTATTTTCACTTTGAAGGGACTTGGAGTCCATCAAGATGAACTAAACTTTTCTAGGTATCAGCTCTGTGATCCCCAGATCTTCCCTGAGAGGAGCTGGCGGTACGGTGGAGAATCTCAGTTCATCTAGCCACAAATATTTGTTCCTTTCACTTCCCTTAAAGAATTTTACAGTTCAGGAATCACTTCCACATGGTTTATGTGAAGTCTTTTGTTTTCTTTTTTATTTTGAGATGGAGTCTCACTCTGTTGCCAGGCTGGAGTGCAGTGGCGCCATCTCAGCTCACCGCAACCTCTGCCTCCAGGGTTCAAGCGATTCTCCTGCTTCAGCCTCCCGAGTAGCTAGGATTACAGGCATGCACCACCACGCCTAGCTAATTTTTGTATTTTTAGTAGAGACGGGGTTTCACCATGTTGGCCAGGATGGTCTCCACCTCTTGACCTTGTGATCTGCCCACCTCAGCCTCCCAAAGTGCTAGGATTACAAGCATGAGCTGCCGCGCCCGGCCGCTTTATGTGAAATCCTTAAAACACATGTCTGAAGTAAGTATTCTCCCCCATCATTAAAGTGTAGATAGAGAATCTAAGACTTAGAGAAGGTAACTGAATTGCCTAGGCTCACACAACCATCGAGCAGCTCCGAGTTCATCACGGTGCCTTCTGTGCCCTCTTCTCTCTGCTCAGCTGCATCCGTCTCTGGCTGCAGTGCCAGCTGCTTCAATCTGTTCTCTCTGTGGGAGACCGCAGGCCACCAGCCATCAGCCAGGAGCAGAAGTGTTCAAAAGTTGTCCAGCTGCAGCTGGGCAGAACTCAGGGAGTTGTGGTCCCCCACTGCAGCTGACAAAGATAGGGAGAAGCAAATATCCTGAAGGTTGGGAACCCATCAAGGGAGGACTAGCGGGAATCAATTCATCAGCTGTGTCCAAATGCCCCACTTCCCAGCAGAAGGCCACACTATCCTCCAGTGAAACCTGCTGCAATCTTGACCCTTGAATCCTCACTGTGATCGTGTATGCTCTTGGCTCATCCCCGCACCCCTTCCAGTCAATCACTAAGTGGTGTCCAGTCCAGCTCTGATATAGCTCCCTAATTTTTCCCCTCCTCTCCATCTCCAGCCAGCACTCTGGAGCTGCATCTCCCTTCCCAGTCCACAGCACTCTGCCTCCGGGATCTCTCCCCTCCTCTAACCTCAAGGGAGTTCTTGCAGTGATTTTTAGAAAGAAAAACATGTAGGCTGGGCGTGATGGCTCACTCCTGTAATCTCAGCACCTTGGGAGGCCGAGGTGGGTGGGTCACTTGAGGTCAGGAGCTCGAGACCAACCTGGCCAACATGGTGAAACCCTGTCTGTACTAAAAATACAAAGTCAGTGGGGAGTGGTGGCGCACACCTGTAATCCCAGTTATCCAGGAGGCTGGGGCAGGAGAATCACTTGAACCTGGGAGGTGGAGGTTGCTGTGAGCCGAGATTGTGCCACTGCACTCCTGCCTGGGCAACAGAGTGAGACTCCATCCCCCTCAGCAAAAAAAAAAAAAAAAAAAAAAGAAAGAAAAAAAGTGCGAATCTGCTTGTATTACCCTTCAAAATCCTTCACCATGTTCACACATTGCTTTCTAAATGCAGTGACTGTCCCTTAGCTAATACACTCTACTTGTGGGCTGCCCTGTTACTCTTTCTTTCTTTTTTTAGATGGAGTTTTGCTCTTGTTGCCCAGGCTGGAGTGCAATGGCACGATTTCTGCCTCCCGGGTTCCAGTGATTCTCCTGCCTCAGCCTCCCAAGTAGCTGGGATTACAGGCATGTGCCACCACACCTGGCGAATTTTTTGTATTTAATAGAGACAAGGTTTCACTATGTTGGTCAGGCTGGTCTTGAACTCCTGACCTCAGGTGATCCACCTACCTTGGCCTCCCAAAGGGCTGGGATTACAGTCATGTGCCACTGTGCCCGGTATGCCCCTTTACTCTGTAGCCTCACTACTTATGTGCATGTTCTACTCTGTCAGTGCTGAATTTTCCAGCCTCCGTGGGTTGTGCCATCTCCCTTCTTGTCCTGGGTAACTCCTGTTCCTCCTTCAGATGTCTCTTCCTCTGGGAAACCTTTCACTGATACCCCCTCCAAGACTGGGTTATGGGTCCCTCCTCAGGGCTCTCTCTTTATCCCTATGGTAGAACTAATACTGGGATTCCCTCTTCTCAGGTGTAATGAAGTAAAAACAAAAATGGATCAAACAGCGGGCATCGTGAGTTTGCTATTGGAAGACACTTTGGTAGAAATGCCTTGAGAATCTTCCTGGGTTGAATGTGAGGTTCAGAGAGCAGGAACCAAGGCAGCAAAAGATGCTGAGCAAACTGCTCTGAGTGAGACAAGAAGAGAAAGAAGCGGGGCAACAGGAGAAGCCGGGGTGATAGAGTAAAAGACCCTGTGGAATGAAGGGCCAGTGGAGACTCCTCTGGGGTGGGGTAGCCGAAAGACATTTTGAATAGACAGGCCACATGTTTAGTGTCAAGCTTGTTTGTTTTAAGTGAGGTAAACTACTCTGACCTCTTCTCCCCTAGATCTCTCAATCTTCGGCAAAGCCTGAAATATTCACGAATCATTATAGGAGTGGGTTTATGTGTTTGTGCCTGTGGAGAGGGGAAGTGTGTGGAAGTGTTATAAGAACAGATTCATATGCCCACTGTGCAGTAGCAGACCAATTACACTGAGACAGCAGGGTTTGCAGCACAGAAAGAGTTTAATGATTGCAGGGCTCTGAGGGAGGGATGAGAGGAGACCCTCAAATCCACACCCCCAAGGAGTTCTGGGCTGGGGTTTTTGAGGGTCATGGAGGGTGAGAGGCTTAAAAATAGGCTGGGCATGGTGGCTCACGCCTGTAATCTCAGCACTTCGGGAGGCCAAGGTGGGCAGATCACTTGAGGTCAGGAGTTCAAGACCAGCCTGGCCAACATGGTGAAACACTGTCTCTACTAAAAATACAAAAACTAGTTGGGCATGGTGGCACACACCTGTAATCCCAGCTGCTCCGGAGGCTGAGGCAGGAGAATCCTCTGAACCTAGGAGGCAGAGGTTGCAGTAAGCTGAGATTGCGCCACTGCACTCCAGCCCCAGCAAGAGAGGGAGACTCCATCTCAAAAAAAAAAAAAAAAAAAAAGAAAGACATTGGGGCAATCGATTGGTCAGCACAAGGGGGATGAAATCATTACGATGTAGAAACTGCATTCTTTAGTATGGTGTGGTGGCTCACACCTGGAATCCCAGCACTTTGGGAAGCTGAGGCAGATGGATCACTTGAGGTCAGGAGTTCGAGACCAGGTTGGCCAACATGGTGAAACCTTGTCTCTACCAAAAATATAAAAAATCAGCTGGGCGTGGTGGCACATGCCTATAATCCCAGCTACTTGGGAGGCTGAGGCAAGAGAATTGCTTGAATCTGGGAGGCAGATGTTGCAGTGAGCTGAGATCATGCCACTGCACTCCAGCCTGGGCGACAGAGCAAACTCCATCTCAAAAAAAAAAAAAAAAGAAAGAAAGAAAAAGAAACTGCATTCTTTGATAAGTCAGCTCCCTGTGGGATCCTTCAGATCAGCTGATACCAGTAGTTCCGCTGGTATCCAGGACCTAAAATGATATCTCAAAGGGAAAATTTAATGTTTCAGAATGTTGAAGTTGTTACAGTTGTTATACTTCTTTTCTTGCGGGAAGAAGTAAGTATAACATCTTTCCTTGTTATAGTTGTTATACTTACTTCTTTCCTTCTCATATTTTAATTTGACATTTAAGTACTTATGCAGTTAATGTAGCTTAATTATTCAAAGCAAGACACTGAAAATGTCTTGCTCTGTAGACAGAGAAGTTCAGGGGAACTATAATCTTAGGAACTGCTTGATCTACTTGATTCACGCACAATAGGCAACAAACAACAATGTGGAAATGGGCCAGAGAGCAAGCTACCTAATGATTAATGTTGAATGTGCTGCAAGCTTGGTTTATTTTCATTTCCCCTTCTCTCTTCTTACATTATTAATTTTATAAAGTTTATAAGGACAGTTTAGTCCCCCCTGAGCTTGATCCTACCTCAGTCCTGAGGTGAGAACTAATATGGTGGGAATTGGCTGAAGATCCTGCTGGCAGCGGGCACAGACCATAGTCAGGATTAGAGGGATGAAATTGCCTGGCAGTAACCTGTAAGTATTCATGAGTGCCTGGTTGGGGATTTCGGGGGTGCAGCATGAACACATTAGTGCTCCTATCCACTGTCTTAGCATGGGGCACATTTAATTGCTAACCAGACTTGCCAGGCGTGGTGGCTTATGCTTGTAATCTCAGCACTTTGAGAGGCCGAGGCAGGTGGATTGCCTGAGGCCAGGAATTTGAAAACAGCCTGGCCAACATGGCAAAACCCTGTCTGTACTAAAAATACAAACAACAAAAAGAAACAAACCAAAAAAAAAAAAACTAGCCGGGCATGGTTACGGGCGCCTGTAATCCCAGTTACTCGGGAGGCTGAGTCTGGAGAATTGCTTGAACCTGGGAGGTAGAGGCTGCAGTGAGCTGAGATCATGCCATTGCACTGTAGCCTGGGCAACAAGAGTGAAACTCCATTTCAAAATAAAATAAACAATTGCTAACCTGACTCTAAAATAAATTATAAGTGCTATCGTCTAGAATCGTGAGTCCAAATTTCAAAAAAGTCCTTGCAAAATAGGCTGAAAACATTGGGGGTATCCATGAGATCTTATTGTCACAAAAAGTCTGTTCTGTCAGTTTTATGATCTTTATTTTAACATTAATGTTGGTCAGTTGTGTCTAGACCCCAAAAAAGGAGGGGTATAATGGGGAATGTCTGACCTCTCATCCTGTCATGGTCAGGATCTCAGTTTTAAGGGTTTTGTGTGTGTGAGGTCCCCTTGGCCACAAGGGGGTCCCTTCAGTCAGTGGAAGGGGGCTTAGGATTTTGTTTATTAGTTTCCATTACCCCTTTTTGGGTCAAAATTTGCCAGAGACAGTATCTATGGCTACAATTTTGTTTTATACCATTGCTGGGGTGGTGTGGCTACCTGCCACAGGTCCATCCAGTCCATTGGTGGGACCCCTATGGCCAACGGACTGAGAGCCAAAGGCTTATAGCTGATTAAACATTCGAGGCCAGATGGGCATGGAAGTGGGAAGGCACTTATTAATCCTTAAAAACCTTTTGAGCTGGCCAGGTGTGGTGGCTCATGCCTGTAATCCCAGCACTTTGGGAGGCTGAGGCGGACGGATTACCTGAGGTCGGGAGTTCGAGACCAGTCTGACCAATATGGAGAAACCCTGTCTCTACTAAAAATACAAAATTAGGAGGGTGTGGAGGTGCATGCCTGTAATCCCAGCTACTTGGGGGGCTGAGGCAGGAGAATCGCTTGAACCCACGAGGCGGAGGTTTTGGTGAGCCGAGATGGTGCCATTGCACTCCAGCTTGAGCAACAAGAGTGAAACTCCATCTCAAAACAAAAACAAAAACCTTTTAAGCAATGTAAGAGCCAAAAACCAAAAGTCAAAAGGTAAGGTTACAGAACGGACTTATCTATGAGTTGCATATGTTGAGCCATTAGCTGTTTAGGCATCTGTGTGCCCATCCTTGATTTGGAGGGTCTGAACTAATTTTATCCCTCAAAACCAGCCCTTCCAATCTCACATGCCCACCTCTTCTGTGATAGTCCCTGGACCTAAAGGGATTGAACAGTTTTAATTTCTGGCCCTATGTCTCATGAGAGGATTTGTTTTGATTGTGGTCACCTTCTCCTGGGTCTGAAGACAAGTCTTTGGTTAACTTAAGTTTGGTATCAGATACTGGTGTCCAGGTTCAAGATTTAGCAGGTGTCAGTGCCTTTTTCAGATGAGATATGTGTGCCCAGGAGTCAAAACCCTATAACTCAGCACAAAGATTAGGTAACAGCATAAGGACCCTTTCAAGGGGGCCAAAGAAAGACCTTTAACCAATGTCTCTTCCAGTATATGTGATTATTAGGCTGAAGGTGGTGACACTGGAGTGCCTTTAGTTTGACTGAAAGCTGTAAAAAGATTCTACAATCTTGTGGGGTTTGTTTATGTATGTATGTATGTATGTATGTATGTATGTATGTATTTATATATTGAGACGGAGTCTCTGTTGCCCAGGCTGGAGTGCGGTGGCACGATCTCGGCTCCTTGCAGCCTCCGCCTCCTGGGTTCAAGCTATTCTCCCTTAGCCTCCTGAGTAGCTGGGATTACAGGTGCACGCCAGCACGCCCGGCTAATTTTTGTATTTTTAGTAGAGATGGGGTTTCACCATATTGACCAGGCTGGCCTCTTGGCCACACTGGTCTCAAACTCCTGACCTCATGATCTGCCCGCCTCGACCTCCCAAAAGTACTGAGATTGTAGGCATGAGCCACTGTGCCTGGCTGGGGATTAGTTTTATAGCTTTGATAATAAGCCACAGCAATAATACTTCATTTAGGATTGGATTTTGAGAATGTTTATCAAAGACACTAAAAGGCTTAAAATGTTTGGTCAAAACAGAATCACAGGTCATTGTAAAATAATGGTTATTCACTTAACCAAAGACTTTGAAGGCAATATAAAAAGTTACATGGATGCTGGCCGGACGCAGTGGCTCACGCCTGTAATCCCAGCACTTTGGATGGCCGAGGTGGGGAATTACCTGAGGTCAGGAGTTTGTGATCACCCTGGCCAACGTGGAGAAACCCAGTCTCTACTAAAAATACCAAAATTAGCCAGGCATGGTGGCACATGCCTGTAATCCTAGCAACACGAGAGGCTGAGGCAGGAGAATCACTTGAACCCGTGAGACTGAGGTTGCAGTGAGCCTAGATTGTACCATTGCACTCCAGCCTGGGCGACAGAGCAAGACTGCGTCTCAAAAAAGAAAAAAAAAGAAAAGAAAAGAAAAGAAAGTTACATGAATGTAAAAACTTCTCTTTTTAAGCTCAGTTTTCCAAGTTGTCAAAACCCTAATAAACACAACAAAGGAATTACCTTGATAAAATGTAAAATCTTTGTTATCTAGGCCAGTCACCAACAGGCAAAGAAAAATCTTCTGCAGTGTCATTGTTTCTCCTTATGGGAGCCTATTTAGATAACCTGAAAGTCAATCCTGATGAAGAGGGCATTAGAATTGTTTAGACACAGGAAGAGTGTGTTCAGGGTCATGAGTGAACATTATATTATACACTTATCATATAATGTCTCCATGACTCTTAGTAACAGCATGATAAGTTTCCTGGTTACATGGAACAATTCAGACATATCAAGGACAGCCAAGAGTAAAGAGTCAAGTTATACTGGAGGAAGACATTGCTTTTCTAGACTTTCAAGATAAACATTTTAGCATCAGTTTACAACAGCAATTAGAACCAGAGAAAAAAAGTTTTTGGAGCTCACAAAGAAGTTGAAGGACAGAGTTATCATCTCATTCCTTCTCAAAGGGAGAAAAAGCTGAAAGCAGTGAGTCTTAGCAGGAGTTGAAATCCTGAGATATAGCAGCATGATTTATAATCCTTTGGGTATATACCCAGTAATGGGATGGCTGGGTCATATGGTACATCTAGTTCTAGATCCTTGAGGAATCACCATACTGTTTTCCATAATGGTTGAACTAGTTTACAATCCCACCAACAGTGTAAAAGTGTTCCTATTTCTCCACATCCTCTCCAGCACCTGTTGTTTCCTGACTTTTGAATGATCGCCATTCTAACTGGTGTGAGATGGTATCTCATTGTGGTTTTGCAAACCTGTACATTATGCACATGTACCCTAGAACTTAAAGTATAAAAAAAAAAAAAAAAAAAAAGAAATCCTGAGATATAAATCTGAGAAGTTTTCAAAAAGAAACAGGTTATAGAATTAAAAATTAAAACCTTTGGAATTTTATTAAGAGCAAATCAATGTCTTAAGAAAACCTTGTTTTAATAAAGGGGACCAAAATTTATTTATTTTTATATATATTTATTTATTTAGTGACATGGAGTCTTGCTATGTTACACAGGCTGGAGTGCGGTGGTGTGATCTCGGCTCACTGCAACCTCAGCCTTCTGGGTTCAAGCAATTCTCATGCCTCAGCCTCCCAAGGAGCTGGGACTACAGGCACGTGCCACAACAACCAGCTAGTATTTTTGTATTTTTGGTAGAGACAGGGTTTACTATGTTGACCAGGCTCATCTCGAACTGCTGGGCTCAAGTGATCCACCTGCTTTAGCCTCCCAAAGTGCTGGGATTACAGGTGTCAGCCACTGCGCCTGGCCAGGGGACCAAAATTATAAAGGCTATTATAAATAATTTTATTTTCATTATACTCAGCTTAATCTTACAGAAAAGCCTTTTTTTTTTTTTTTGAGACTGAGTCTCACTGTGTCACCTAGGCTGGAGTGCAGTGGCATGATCTCCTCAGCTCACTGCAACCTCCACCTCCCGAGTTCAAGTGATTTTCATGCCTCAGCCTCCCCAGTAGCTGGGATTACAGATGTGGGCCACCACGCCTGGCTAATTTTTTATATTTTTAGTAGAGACAGGGTTTCACCATGTTGGCCAGGCTGGTCTCGAACTCTCGACTTCAGGTGATCCACCCGCCTCAGCCTCCCAAAATGCTGGGAGTACAGGTGTGAGCCATCACGCCTGGCCAGAAAATTATTTTCATAAATTTACTTTTATGAATATTATCATGATTTACAAAGTCCATCTACAACATTCTTGGACTTTCTGATTTGTTCTATAGTTCCCCTTCCTTAAATAACCAATCATTTTACTTTAGGGCAAAAATTTACTACACAGGATTTTTTCTCATACAAAATTACTCTCTTTATAACCTTCCTTACCAAAAATATACCTTCATATCTATAACTTTCTTCACATCCCTCTCCACTGCTTACTGTTTTCTTTTCTACTTGGTTCCATAAATAACCTTTCCAAGTTTATAATTTGAATCAACCCCTAGATAACTTTTGCATGAGACAAATTATTCCTTTGTTTTTGAGACTGAGTCTTACTCTGTCTCTTCACCTAGGCTGGAGTGCAGTGGCACGATCTCGGCTCACTGCAACCTCCACCTCCCAGGTTCAAGCGATTCTCCTGCCTCAGCTTCCTGAGTAGCTGGGATTACAGGCATGAACCATCATGCCCGGCCTCACAATTATTCTTTTTCTCAATAAGAACACATTTTCTTTGGCACGTTCTATGTACATAATTATATTAACTACAGTTCTTATTCTTAGCAAACTTAAATTTTAATAAAAACCTAGGAAGCAAGAAATGCTGAATTGTCTGTCAGGTATCAATAATTGTTGAATGAGAAGCACCCCACAATTCTTAGAAAAATGTTTCCCCATATCATAACCCTTTCTTAATTGGAAAGGATCCAGACACCTAATGAGCTTACAAAATAAGGTTGGGATTTAAAATTACATAGAAAGTTTACCTGTAGGCACATATCCTAATTACATTTACTCAATTTATTCATTTTGAACAGTTTGCCTAGATTACTTAAGAAAACTGAGATATTAGACAAAGCTAGTCATCTTTTCAAGTTATTTTCTTATTAATCATTTTTATAGCCTGTGAATATTAGATTTTCACCTAAGTAAAAAATTTAAATACATGGCTAATTTTACCAATAACTCAAAACATTCAGCTGTTTTCATTGATTCAACAATATTAAATTAGTCTTACCTATCAAAAAATCACACAAACATCATTCTGGTTTTGGCTGGGTTTATAGTCTTATAACTTTTGTACCAAACTCTGACACCTTTATATATCTAGCAGAGACAAATACAAAACCATTTAGCCAATAAACTCAGACAAAAACGTATGCTGACAATTCCAAATACATTTTTTTTCATTTTAGAAATAAATGTATGTATGTATGTATGTATGTATGTATGTGTGTGTGTGTGTGTATATGTATGTATGTATGTTTGAGACAGTTTTGCTCTTGTTGTCCAGGCTGGAGTGTAATGGCGTGATCTTGGCTCACTGTAACGCCCGTCTCCTGGGTTCAAGTGATTCTCCTGCCTCAGCCTCCTGAGTAGGTGAGATTACAGGCACGTGCCACCTTGCCCAGCTAATTTCGTATTTTTTAGTAGAGACAGGGTTTTGCCATGTTGGGCAGGCTGGTCTTGAACTCCTTACCTCAGTTGATCCTCCTGTCTTGGCCTCCCAAAATACAGGAGTGAGCCCTCATGCCAGTCCTACAAATTATTTTATTTTATTTTGTTTTTTGAGTTGGAGTCTCGCTTTGTCACCCAGGCTGGAGTATAGTGGCACAATCCCTGCTCACTGCCTCCTAGGTTCAGGCAATTCTTCTGCCTCGGCCTCCTGAGTAGCTGGGATTGCAGGCACTCACCACTGTGCCCAGTTAATTTTTGTATTTTTTTAAAAATTTATTTATTATTATTATTATACTTTAAGTTCTAGGGTACATGTGCATAACGTGCGGGTTTGTTACATATGTATACTTGTGCCATGTTGCTGTGCTGCACCCATCAACTCGTCAGCACCCATCAACTCGTCATTTACATCAGGTATAACTCCCAGGGCAATCCCTCCCCCCTACCCCCTCCGCATGATAGGCCCCGGTGTGTGATGTTCCCCTTCCTGAGTCCAAGTGATCTCATTGTTCAGTTCCCACCTATGAGTGAGAACATGTGGTGTTTGGTTTTCTGTTCTTGTGATAGTTTGCTAAGAATGATGGTTTCCAGCTGCATCCATGTCCCTATAAAGGACACAAACTCATCCTTTTTTATGGCTGCATAGTATTCCATGGTGTATATGTGCCACATTTTCTTAATCCAGTCTGTCACTGATGGACATTTGGGTTGATTCCAAGTCTTTGCTATTGTGAATAGTGCTGCAATAAACATACGTGTGCATGTGTCTTTATAGCAGCATGATTTATAATCCTTTGGGTATATACCCAGTAATGGGATGGCTGGGTCATACGGTACATCTAGTTCTAGATCCTTGAGGAATCACCATACTGTTTTCCATAATGGTTGAACTAGTTTACAATCCCACCAACAGCGTAAAAGTGTTCCTATTTCTCCACATCCTCTCCAGCACCTGTTGTTTCCTGACTTTTTAATGATTGCCATTCTAACTGGTGTGAGATGGTATCTCATTGTGGTTTTGATTTGCATTTCTCTGATGGCCAGTGATGATGAGCATTTTTTCATGTGTCTGTTGGCTGTATGAATGTCTTCTTTTGAGAAGTGTCTGTTCATATCCTTTGCCCACTTTTTGATGGGGTTGTTTGTTTTTTTCTTGTAAATTTGTTTGAGTTCTTTGTAGGTTCTGGATATTAGCCCTTTGTCAGATGAGTAGATTGCAAAAATTTTCTCCCATGCTGTAGGTTGCCTGTTCACTCTGATGGTAGTTTCTTTTGCTGTGCAAAAGCTCTTTAGTTTAATGAGATCCCATTTGTCAATTTTGGCTTTTGCTGCCGTTGCTTTTGGTGTTTTAGACATGAAGTCTTTGCCCATGCCTATGTCCTGAATGGTACTACCTAGGTTTTCCTCTAGGATTTTTATGGTATTAGATCTAACATTTAAGTCTCTAATCCATCTTGAATTAATTTTCGTATAAGGAGTAAGGAAAGGATCCAGTTTCAGCTTTCTACTTATGGCTAGCCAATTTTCCCAGCACCATTTATTAAATAGGGAATCCTTTCCCCATTTCTTGTTTCTCTCAGGTTTGTCAAAGATCAGATGGCTGTAGATGTGTGGTATTATTTCTGAGGACTCTGTTCTGTTCCATTGGTCTATATCTCTGTTTTGGTACCAGTACCATGCTGTTTTGGTTACTGTAGCCTTGTAGTATAGTTTGAAGTCAGGTAGCATGATGCCTCCAGTTTTGTTCTTTTGACTTAGGATTGTCTTGGAGATGCGGGCTCTTTTTTGGTTCCATATGAACTTTAAAGTAGTTTTTTCCAATTCTGTGAAGAAACTCATTGGTAGCTTGATGGGGATGGCATTGAATCTATAAATAACCTTGGGCAATATGACTATTTTCACGATATTGATTCTTCCTATCCATGAGCATGGTATGTTCTTCCATTTGTTTGTGTCCTCTTTTATTTCACTGAGCAGTGGTTTGTAGTTCTCCTTGAAGAGGTCCTTTACATCCCTAGTAAGTTGGATTCCTAGGTATTTTATTCTCTTTGAAGCAATTGTGAATGGAAGTTCATTCCTGATTTGGCTCTCTGTTTGTCTGTTACTGGTGTATAAGAATGCTTGTGATTTTTGCACATTAATTTTGTATCCTGAGACTTTGCTGAAGTTGCTTATCAGCTTAAGGAGATTTTGGGCTGAGACAATGGGGTTTTCTAAATATACAATCATGTCATCTGCAAAGAGGGACAATTTGACTTCTTCTTTTCCTAACTGAATACCCTTGATTTCTTTCTCTTGCCTGATTGCCCTAGCCAGAACTTCCAACACCATGTTGAATAGGAGTGGTGAGAGAGGGCATCCCTGTCTTGTGCCAGTTTTCAAAGGGAATTTTTCCAGTTTTTGCCCATTCAGTATGATATTGGCTGTGGGTTTGTCATAAATAGCTCTTATTATTTTGAGGTACATTCCATCAATACCGAATTTATTGAGCGTTTTTAGCATAAAGGGCTGTTGAATTTTGTCAAAAGCCTTTTCTGCATCTATTGAGATAATCATGTGGTTCTTGTCTTTGGTTCTGTTTATATGCTGGATTATGTTTATTGATTTGCGAATGTTGAACCAGCCTTGCATCCCAGGGATGAAGCCCACTTGATCATGGTGGATAAGCTTTTTGATGTGCTGCTGGATTCGGTTTGCCAGTATTTTATTGAGGATTTTTGCATCGATGTTCATCAGGGATATTGGTCTAAAATTCTCTTTTTTTGTTGTGTCTCTGCCAGGCTTTGGTATCAGGATGATGTTGGCCTCATAAAATGAGTTAGGGAGGATTCCCTCTTTTTCTATTGATTGGAATAGTTTCAGAAGGAATGGTACCAGCTCCTCCTTGTACCTCTGGTAGAATTCAGCTGTGAATCCATCTGGTCGTGGACTTTTTTTCGTTGGTAGGCTATTAATTATTCCCTCAATTTCAGAGCCTGCTATTGGTCTATTCAGGGATTCAACTTCTTCCTGGTTTAGTCTTGGAAGAGTGTAAGTGTCCAGGAAATTATCCATTT
Source organism: Chlorocebus sabaeus (assembly GCF_047675955.1). Taxonomy (NCBI): domain Eukaryota; kingdom Metazoa; phylum Chordata; class Mammalia; order Primates; family Cercopithecidae; genus Chlorocebus; species Chlorocebus sabaeus. The sequence goes on along the minus strand of NC_132915.1, from coordinate 74,986,782 downwards.
CTTCTAGATTTTCTAGTTTATTTGCGTAGAGGTGTTTATAGTATTCTCTGATGGTAGTTTGTATTTCTGTGGGGTCGGCGGTGATATCCCCTTTATCATTTTTAATTGCGTCTATTTGATTCTTCTCTCTTTTCTTCTTTATTAGTCTTGCTAGCGGTCTGTCAATTTTGTTGATCTTTTCAAAAACCAACTCCTGGATTCATTGATTTTTTGGAGGGTTTTTTGTGTCTCTATCTCCTTCAGTTCTGCTCTGATCTTAGTTATTTCTTGCCTTCTGCTAGCTTTTGAATGTGTTTGTTCTTGCTTCTCTAGTTCTTTTAATTGTGATGTTAGAGTGTCAATTTTAGATCTTTCCTGCTTTCTCTTGTGGGCATTTAGTGCTATAAATTTCCCTCTACACACTGCTTTAAATGTGTCCCAGAGATTCTGGTATGTTGTATCTTTGTTCTCATTGGTTTCAAAGAACATCTTTATTTCTGCCTTCATTTCGTTATGTACCCAGTAGTCATTCAGGAGCAGGTTGTTCAGTTTCCATGTAGTTGAGCGGTTTTGATTGAGTTTCTTAGTCCTGAGTTCTAGTTTGATTGCACTGTGGTCTGAGAGACAGTTTGTTATAATTTCTGTTCTTGTACATTTGCTGAGGAGTGCTTTACTTCCAATTATGTGGTCAATTTTGGAATAAGTGCGATGTGGTACTGAGAAGAATGTATATTCTGTTGATTTGGAGTGGAGAGTTCTGTAGATGTCTATTAGGTCTGCTTGCTGCAGAACTGAGTTCAATTCCTGGATATCCTTGTTAATTTTCTGTCTCGTTGATCTGTCTAATGTTGACAGTGGAGTGTTGAAGTCTCCCATTATTATTGTATGGGAGTCTAAGTCTCTTTGTAAGTCTCTAAGGACTTGCTTTATGAATCTGGGTGCTCCTGTATTGGGTGCATATATATTTAGGATAGTTAGCTCTTCCTGTTGAATTGATCCCTTTACCATTATGTAATGGCCTTC